>NC_089587.1:28045573-28365482 GCF_019320115.1 Miscanthus floridulus | reverse complement strand
GGAGCCACCAACCGAGAGTAAAGGTCGACCTTTAGTCCCGGTTGGTGGCTCCAACCGGGACTAAAGGTCCCCTGCCACAACGGCCTGGCGCAGGAGCCGTTGGGCAGGGACCTTTAGTCCCGGTTGGAGTCACCAACCGGGACTAAAGGTCTCTCTAGTCCCGGGCGCAATATTTCTCGAGACTAGAGCCTGGTTTGGCCCTTGGATCAAAGATCTGTTCTCTACTAGTGTACTCTAAGGTAGTTGTTCAGTTCTTTCTTGTAAAATTTTCTGGTCCAATAACGTGTATCACTACTGGAGACGTTCTCTTTGCCGAGGGCTTCTGGGTTCGCCGAGGGCTACATCTCGGGCACTCGGCAAAGGAGGTCTTTGCCGAGGGCCAGCCCCAGGAGCCCTCGGCAAAGCTAGGCCCTCGGCAAACAAACGGCCCTCGGCAAATATGTCCGGATGTGATCACATGTGGAGATGTCTGGGTTTTAGGCATCCGATGTCACAACTTGCTCGAAACCTTCTCAAATTTTTACCACAGCCTACACATGCGATAACATGACACCTCGACAAGTTTCATGATTTTCAAACTTCGTATGGATTTTATATAATTTAAAAACACTTTTCCGACAAGTTCCTCGTCATGTTACGTGAAGAAGATGCCCGAAATTTAATGCGAGTTCATGGATAGGGACTCAACATACACCAAATACCATGAATAACATTTTTCGAATCACTAAATTGCATTATTCCATCCACCTGCAGTTCAAATTTGAAATATTCGAAAAAATCAATGAAAAGAAATAAATTAGGGAAATATATCAAAAAAGTCAAATTTGGCCCAAATTTTAAAATTGAGATTTAAATAATGTATTATAGCACCACAAAAAAACTGGGTTCAAAAAACCAAAAAAAAAACTCTTTGCCGAGGGTCTAGCCTGGCCCTCGGCAAAGGGGGTCTTTGCCGAGGGCGTGGCCAATGGACCTCGGCAAAGAATATTTAAAAAAAAAAATAAAAACTCTTTGCCGAGGGCCCTAGATCTGGGCCCTCGGCAAAGGGCCAACCCTAAATCGGCCAGCCGCCCAAATTCCCCACCCACAGACCAAAAAAAAATCTTTACCGAGGGCCTAGCCTGGCCCTCGGCAAAGGGGGTCTTTGCCGAGGGCCTGGCCAATGGCCCTCGGCAAAGAATATTTAAAAAAAATAAAAAATCTTTGCCGAGGGCCCTCGGCAAAGGGCCCAACCGTAAATCGGCCAGCGGCCCAAATTCCCCACCCACAGAACACCGGCTGCTTGACGCCCGGCCGCCCCGCGAGCCCCGCCGCCCCACCACCGCCTGCCCCGTGCGGCCCACCGCCGCTGTGCGCCTGGCGGCCCCACGCCCGGCAGCCCCGCGCGGCCCACCGCAGCGCGCCCGGCCGCCACCGCCACCCCGCGCGCCCCCGGCCCCCGGCCGCCAGAGGAGGAGGGAGGAGGAGCAGGCCACCGGAGGAGCCCCACCCCGCTGCTCGCCTCAACCCACCGGAGGTGCCCCGCCCCAACCGCGCCGCTCACCCACGCCCGCCGGCCGGCCCGCCCCGAGGAGGAGGAGAACCTCCGCGCCATCCGCCGACCACCAGAGAAGGAGGAGGACCCCGCGCCACCCGCTAACCCCATCCATGCTGTCCACCGTGCCCGCCCCCGTTCCGAGCAGAAGGTGGGAGAAAGGGAGGAAGAGGAGAAGGGGAACAAGAGAAGAGAGGAGGCCGAGAAGAGAGGAGGAGGAGGTGCCCTGCCCTAGCCTCTTGACGCCGCCCCGTCCGCGACCCTCGCCCCGTCCTTGGCCTCCGACGTCCCTCCGACGTCCAGGTATGCCCTTCCCTCGCTTCATGGTGTACAATGCTGGTGAAGGAGGAGGTCTAGGTGGAGGTTGAGGTGGTGGTGGCGTGCAATGGTGGAGGTGTAGGTGGAGGTGGAGGTGGAGAAGGAGGGTAGTGTGTTCGTTGAGGTGGTGGTGGTGTGGTCATTGTGGTGGATGTGGTGGTGTGGTCATGGTCGTTGTGGTGGATGTCGTGGTGTGGTCGTGTGAAAGCTCTAGTTTGGTTTTGGTGAATTGATGAAACCCTAAGTGCTAACCTAGTTTATCAAGTGATCATGAAATAGGTAGCACACTTCAAGTGGAGAAGCTTATGAAGATCATAGCATGACAATGGTGATGGCATGGCGATGATCAAGGGCTTAAACTTGAAAAGAAGAAAGAGAAAAACAAAAAGCTCAAGGCAAAGGTATAACTTGTAGGAGCTATTTTATTTTGGTGATCAAGACACTTAGAGAGTATGATCACATTTAGGTTTGATAGCCATACTATAAAGAGGGGTGAAACTCGTATCAAAATACGGTTATCAAAGTGCCACTAGATGCTCTAACTCATTGCATATGCATTTAGGATCTAGTGGAGTGCTTACACCCTTGATATTATGTGTGAAAATATGCTAACACATGTGCACAAGGTGATACACTTGGTGGTTGGCACATTGGAACTAGGGTGGAGAAGATAGAAGTGAAAACAGAGCTGATGCCAGTGTTGGTCAAGTGACCGGACACTGGATCCAGAACCACCGGACGCTGACTGCCTGTGTCTGGTCGCGTTGACTGCCGGTATAGTGGCTAGGGTTTACCACCGGACGCTGGGCTATGTCCGGTAAAGGTGGACCGGACGCGTCCGGTCGAGGAAAACCAGGTTTCGACCCTTACTATACTCGACCGGACGTTGAGGCTCCAGCGCCCGGTCAGTTTCACCGGAGTGTCCGGTCAGTTTCATAGCCGTTAGAATCAGACGAACATCGTTTGAAGTTGATGACGCGTGGCGTCCATCTGTGGACCGGACGCTGGGTCTAGGGTCCGGTCAGGTGGACCGGAGCGTCCGGTCAGAGCGCAGTGTGCCCAGTGAAAGGGTACAACGGCTCTATTTCGTGGGGGCTTCTATTTAAGCCCCATGGCCGGTTTTAGCTCACATCTTTGGCCATTTTCATTAACATAGCAACCTTGTGAGCTAAGCCAAAGTCCTCCCACTCATCTACATCATTGATTCATCATCATAGTGAGATTGGGAGTGATCCAAGTGCATTGCTTGAGTGATTGCATCTAGAGGCACTTGGTGTTCGTGTTTCGCTGTAGATTTCGCTTGTTACTCTTGGTGGTTGCCGCCACCTAGATGGCTTGGAGCAGCGAGGATCGTCGAGCAGAGGTGGTGATTGTCTCCGGCTCCGATCGTGGTGATTGTGAGGGGTTCTTGACCTTTCCCCGGCGGAGCGCCAAAAGGTACTCTAGTGGATTGCTCGTGGCTTGTGTGATCCTCATCTTGTGTTGGTTATGCGGCACCCTATTGAGGGTTTGGCGTGTGAAGCCAATTAGCGCGTGAACCTCCAAGTGAGTGAATCGCCACAACGAGGACTAGCTTGCCGGCAAGCAAGTGAACCTCGGTAAAAATCATTGTATTCATCATTGATTCTGAGGTGATTGGTCTCCATCGTTATTCATCTTTGTGATTGATTGGTTCTTCATCTACACGGCGGTACAACTATTCTAATCACTCTCTTTACTTTACCGCAAACTAGTTGACAAGCTCTTTAGTGTAGCTAGTTGTGAGAGCTTGCTTGCTTGGTTGGTGTGGCTCTTTAGTTAGTCTTTTAGTGCACACTAACATAGGGTAGTGTCATACCTCTTGTGTGAATCGACACTATCTAAACTAGAATTGTGGTAGGTGGCTTGCATTTTTGAGTAGGCTAGCGCAACACTTGCTTTGCCTCATAATTGTCTAACCTTTTATTAAGTGTTATTGTAGAAATTTTATTAGGCTATTCACCCCCTCTAGCCATTAGGACCTTTCAAGTGGTATCAGAGCCGAGGTCACCGTTATTTGAGGCTTAACAACCTTCGGTGTTAAAATGGCTCAAATCAACAACACCAAGAAGCCACCCCAATTTGATGGCACAAATTATCCTTATTGGAAGTCAAAGATGACCACATATATCAAGTCAATCAATAGAAAGGTGTGGAAGGTGGTAGAAACCAAAATTGAGATTGGTGATCCGGAGAATCCCACCGTGGCCGAAGTACTTCTCCAAAACAATGACATTGCTCTTAGTGCTATTCATGATGCAATTGATGAGAGAACATTTGAGTAAATCAAGAATATTGAGATGGCTCATAAAGCTTGGAAGAAGTTGGAAGAATCATTTGAGGGCACTCAAGCCGTGAAGGGTGCAAAGGCTTACATTCTCAAAGAGAAGTTTGCAAGCTTCAAGATGAAGGAGGATGAGAGTGTGCCGGAGATGTTTCATACGCTTCAAATGCTTATCAATGATCTCAAAGCACTTGGAGAAGAGGTGAAGGACAAGGACTTCTCCCACAAGTTCTTGAGATGCTTGCCTTCAAGATTTGGTACATTGGTCACCATTCTAGTGAGAAGCGGTTTGGACACCATGACACCAAACCAAGTATTGGGAGATATAATGACCGATGATACCTATAGAGATGATGATGAGAAGGAAGAAAAGAAGGAGAAGAAAGATTAGAAGAAGAAGAGCTTGGCATTCCAAGCCACATCATCCAAGGGCAAAGCAAAGCAAGAAACATCAAGTGAAGAAGATGAATCATGGGACGATGATGATGATGAGAAGATGGCTCTATTTTTCAAGAGATTTGGCAAGTTCATGGTGAAGAAGGGCTACCGCGCTAGAAGAAAGAAGTCTTCTTCCAAGAACAAAGAAGAGTCAAGAAGGTGCTTCAAGTGTGGAAGCAAAGATCATCTTGTTGCTCAATGCCCATACAATAGTGAAAATGATGATGACAACAAGAAGAACAAGAAGAAGGACAAGAAGGAAAAGAGAGAGAAGAAGGACAAGATGGCCTTCAAGAAGAAGAAGGGTGGTTCATATGTAGTCACTTGGGATAGTGATGCTTCCTCAAGTGATGATGATGATGATAGTGATGATCACAAGACCACCAAGAAGAAGGTTCTTGCAAGCATTGCCATCAATGAGAAGCCTTCTCTCTTCGAATCTTCATCATGCTTCATGGCTAAGGCCACTAAGGTACAATCTTGTGATGATGAAAGTGATGAAGAACATGTTGATGATAATGAACATGAAAATAAAAATGATAGTGATAGTGATGATGATGAACCTACTAAGGATGAATTATTTGACATGCTAGAGGATGCTAAAGAACACTTTGACATTAAGAGAAGGGAATGCAAGAGCTTGAATAAGGAGGTAAAAGCCCTTAAGCAAGCCCTTAATGAGCTCAAAGCAACTCATGAGAAGCTAGAGGTAGCCCATGAGAAGCTTGGCAAGGCTCACAAAAAGCTTGAAAAAGCTCATTCCACTTTGCTTAATGAACAAGATAAAAAGAAGCATGTTGAAACTTGTGATGTAGGTGTAACTTGTGATTTAATTGATACATCACTATCTATGCCTATCATTGTTGCTCCCACTAACCCTTCTTGTAGCACTTCCACTTCTACCTCATCTAGTAGTGAAGGTCTCACTTGTGATGCCTCACTAGTGGTTGAAAATGAGAACCTCAAGAAGGAGGTCACTAAGCTCACAACCTAGCTAAGGCTTATGGTGGTGAGGACCACTTGCTTATGGCCTTGGGTAGCCAAAGAGCTTCTCTCTATAAAGAGGGATTGGGCTATACCCCCAAGAAAGGCAAAGCGACCTTTGCTCCTCACAAGACTAGTTTTGTGAAGAACAATGGTCGATTTTGCACTAGTTGCAAGCAAGTGGGTCACAAAGAGCAAGAATGCAAAAATAAGAACAAAAATGTTAATGTATCCTTTATTAAGCTTGATTCATGCTATATGCTTACTAAGGGTACAAATGGTGTAAAGGCCAAGTTCATTGGCAAACCATGGATGGGCTCAAAGAAGAAAACCATTTGGGTGCCAAAGAGCCTAGTGACTAACCTTCAAGGACCCAAGCAAGTTTGAGTACCTAAAAAGAATTGATCTTCTTTTGTAGGTCAATTACAAAGCCGGAGGAAGGCATTGGGTTCTTGATAGTGGGTGCACTCAACACATGACCGGTGATGCAAGAATGTTCAACTCAATCAACACCAATGGCAATGATGGTTATGATAGTATCACATTTGGTGACAATGGCAAAGGCAAGGTCAAAGGGCTTGGTAAGATTGCAATATCCAATGACATGAGTATATCCAATGTGTTGCTAGTAGAGAGCTTGAATTTCAATTTGCTATCCGTGGCTCAATTATGTGATCTTGGATTCAAATGCATATTTAGAGTAGATGATGTAGAGATCATAAGTGTAGATGGCTCTAACTTGATCTTCAAAGGCTTTAGATATGAGAATCTATACTTGGTTGATTTCAATGCTAGTGAAGCTAGATTGTCTACATGCTTGTTCACTAAGTCTAGCATGGGTTGGTTATGGCATAGAAGGCTTGGTCATGTTGGAATGAAACAATTGAATAGATTGATTAAGCATGACTTAGTTAAAGGCTTGAAAGATGTTGTGTTTGAAAATGATAAGCTTTGTAGCTCTTGTCAAGCCAGCAAACAAGTTGGAAACACCCATCCTAAGAAAAGTATGATGAGCACTAGTAAAGCATTTGAGTTATTGCACATGGACTTGTTTGGGCCAACACAATATACTAGCATTGGTGGAAATAAATATGGCTTTGTGATAGTGGATGACTACACTAGATACACATGGGTATTCTTTCTAGTGGACAAAAGTGATGTATTTGCAACATTCAAATCATTTGTCAAAGGCATTTACAATGAGTTTGAAACAACCATCAAGAGAGTTAGAAGTGACAATGGTAGTGAGTTCAAAAATACTAGAATTGATGAGTTATGTGATGAATTTGGAATTAGACATCAATTCTCGACCAAGTACACTCCTCAATCAAATGGCCTTGTTGAGAGAAAGAATAGAACACTCATTGATATAGCAAGGTCTATGCTTAGTGAGTACAATGTGAGTCAATCCTTTTGGGCCGAAGCTATCAACACGGCTTGCTATTGTAGCAACCGCCTCTATTGTCACTGATTGAAAGAGAAGACACCATATGAACTCTTGAATGGTAGAAAGCCCAACATTGCATATTTTTGGGTCTTTGGTTGCAAATGGTATATCTTGAAGAAAGGCACTAGATTGGGCAAGTTTGACAAGAAATATGATGAAGGATTCCTACTTGGTTACTCCACTACAAGCAAAGCATATAGAGTTTGGAATTTGGATAGTGGTACTCTTGAGAAAGTTCATGATGTTGAATTTGATGAAACCAAGGGTTCACAAGAAGAGAATGAGAACTTGGAAGATGTTAGAGGCATTCAACTTTCAAATGCCATGAAGAATATGGATGTTGGTGAATTGAGGCCTAGGCAAGTGAATGATGAAGAAGATGATCAAGTGCAAGTGCTCTCTAACTCAAATGTGCAAGATGATACAAATCAAGCTAGTGCAAGTGACTATCATGATATTGATCAAGATCAAGTGGCTAGTACATCATCTTAACCCAATGATCTAGCAAGTGCAAGCAATCAAGTTCCATTGCTCCAACCAACAAGTATTGCAAGAGATCATCCTTTGGACACTATAATTGGAGATATTTCAAGAGGTGTGCAAACAAGATCAAGATTGGCATCGTTTTGTGAACACTTCTCATTTATGTCATCCATTGAACCAAAGAAGATAGATGAAGCATTAAAGGATGTTGATTGGGTGAATGCGATGCATGAAGAATTAAACAACTTCACAAGAAATCAAGTATGGGAAATGGTAGAAAGACCAAAGGGACACAATGTGATTGGAACCAAATGGGTCTTTAGAAACAAGCAAGATCAAGATGGGATAGTAGTAAGGAACAAAGCAAGATTGGTAGCACAAGGATACACACAAGTTGAAGGTCTCAACTTTGGAGAAATATATGCCCCGGTTGCTAGATTGGAAGCAATAAGAATCTTGCTAGCCTATGCTTGTGCTCACAACATCAAGCTCTATCAAATGGATGTTAAGAGTGCATTTCTCAATGGCTACATCAACGAAGAAGTATATGTTGAGCAACCTCCCGGTTTTGAAGATGACAAGAAGCTCAACCATGTGTACAAGTTGAAAAAGGCTTTGTATGGCTTGAAGCAAGCACCTAGAGTATGGTATGAGAGATTGAGGGATTTCCTACTCTCTAAAGGGTTCACAATGGGCAAGGTTGACACCACTCTTTTCATCAAGAAGATTGGAAACGATCTATTTGTATTGCAAATCTATGTTGATGACATCATATTTGGATCAACCAATCAAGAATTTTGTGATGAGTTTGGAAAGATGATGGCTAATGAGTTTGAGATGTCCATGATTGGAGAATTGAGTTACTTCCTTGGTCTTCAAATCAAGCATTTGAAGAATGGTACATTTGTGAGTCAAGGCAAGTACATCAAAGACATGATCAAGAAGTTTGGCATGATTGATAGCAAAGTCATTAGCACACCAATGGGAACCAATGGCAACTTAGATAGTGATGCAAGTGGAAATATGGTGGATCAAAAGTTATATCGGTCTAAGATTGGAAGCCTACTCTATGTGACCGCATCAAGGCCGGATGTCATGTTTAGTGTATGCATGTGTGCAAGATTTCAAGCCTCACCAAGAGAAAGTCATTTGAAGGCTACAAAGAGAATATTGAGGTACTTGAAGCATACACCAAATGTTGGTTTGTGGTATCCCAAAGGAGCAAAGTTTGAGTTAGTTGGTTACTCTGACTCGGATTATGCGAGATGCAAGGTTGAAAGGAAGAGCACATCGGGCACATGTCAATTGTTGGGAAGATCACTTATTTCATGGTCATCAAAGAAGCAAAATAGTGTTGCATTATCAACCACCGAAGCCGAATACATATCCGCCGGTAGTTGTTGTGCACAAATAATCCTCACCCCATTGATTGACATTGATAATCTCGACCCTACAAGTAATTTTATTTAAAACCTTTGTGATCATTGATGACAAAGGGGGAGAGAAACAAAGATAAAAGGGATAAGGGGGAGAGAGAAACAAAGATAAAAGGGATAAGGCAAAGATAAGAGGAAAAGAAACAAACATAAAGATATCTAGATATATGACATAGGGGGAGAGAAATAACAAAGGAAAGGGATCAACTAAAATTTTGAGCACACAAGTAGGGGGAGCAAGCTCATGAACAAGTATGGTGCATTTGAACATGCATTTCATATGTTTGCTTGCATGGCATAAGTTCCCAATTTAAAATATCCATGCTTGTGTGATGTATGCTAGTTGTAGGTTTGAATGATGAAATGCAAACTAGCATGTATAGGATATCTAGTGATTTCACTTCCAAATATTTCTAAGTGGTATTGAGCTAACCATGATGCTAAGGATGGTATATTGGTGCACTCCGATTGGTATCACGCTTCAAAGGTCCATCTTTTATACCTTAGCATCATATGGTAGACATTGACTCCTACATTTCCTATCTAAGCATATGTGCAAGATACAATCCAAACTCTTAGCACATATGTAGGGGGAGCAATTGCTACCACTTAGGGTTCATGAAACTTGTCCATATCCTTTTACAAATGGTAAATATGCTTGGGCAAGCAACATGGATTCAATTGAATTTGAATTCATATCTTTGTATAAGGGTTGTCATCAATTACCAAAAAGGGGGAGATTGAAAGCTCTAGTTTGGTTTTGGTGAATTGATGAAACCCTAAATGCTAACCTAGTTTATCAAGTGATCATGAGATAGGTAGCACACTTCAAGTGGAGAAGCTTATGAAGATCATAGCATGACAATGGTGATGGCATGGCGATGATCAAGGGCTTAAACTTGAAAAGAAGAAAGAGAAAAACAAAAAGCTCAAGGCAAAGGTATAACTTGTAGGAGCTATTTTATTTTGGTGATCAAGACACTTAGAGAGTGTGATCACATTTAGGTTTGATAGCCATACTATAAAGAGGGGTGAAACTCGTATCGGAATGCAGTTATCAAAGTGCCACTAGATGCTCTAACTCATTGCATATGCATTTAGGATCTAGTGGAGTGCTTACACCCTTGATATTATGTGTGAAAATATGCTAACACATGTGCACAAGGTGATACACTTGGTGGTTGGCACATTGGAACTAGGATGGAGAAGATAGAAGTGAAAACAGAGCTGATGCCAGCGTCGGTTAAGTGACCAGACGCTGGATCCAGAAGCACCGGACGCTGACTGCCTGCGTCCGGTCGCGTTGACTGTCGGTACAGTGGCTAGGGTTTACCACCGGACGCTGGGCTGTGCCCGGTCAAGGTGGACCGGACGCGTCTGGTCGAGGAAAACTAGGTTTTGACCCTTACTGTACTTGACCGGACGCTGAGGCTCCAGCGTCTGGTCAGTTTCACCGGAGTGTCCGGTCAACTTCATAGCCATTAGAATCAGACGAACAACGTTTGAAGTTGATGACACGTGGCGTCCATCTGTGGACCGGACGCTGGGTCCAGGGTCCGGTCAGAGCGCAGTGTGCCCAGTGAAGGGGTACAATGGCTCTATTTCGTGGGGGCTTCTATTTAAGCCCCATGGCTGGTTGTAGCTCACATCTTTGGCCATTTTCATTAACATAGCAACCTTGTGAGCTAAGCCAAAGTCCTCCCACTCATCTACATCATTGATTCATCATCATAGTGAGATTGGGAGTGATCCAAGTGCATTGCTTGAGTGATTGCATCTAGAGGCACTTGGTGTTCATGTTTCGCTGTGGATTTCGCTTGTTACTCTTGGTGGTTGCTGCCACCTAGATGGCTTAGAGCAGCGAGGATCATCGAGTGGAGGTGGTGATTGTCTCCGGCTCCGATCATGGTGATTGTGAGGGGTTCTTGACCTTTCCCCGGCGGAGCGCCAAAAGGTACTCTAGTTGATTGCTCATGGCTTGTGTGATCCTCATCTTGTGTTGGTTGTGTGGCACCCTATTGAGGGTTTGGCATGTGAAGCCAATTAGCGCGTGAACCTCTAAGTGAGTGAATCGCCACAACAAGGACTAGCTTGCCGGCAAGCAAGTGAACCTCGGTAAAAATCATTGTGTTCATCATTGATTCCGAGGTGACTGGTCTCCATCGTTATTCATCTTTGTGATTGATTGGTTCTTCATCTACACGACGGTACAACTATTCTAATCACTCTCTTTACTTTACCGCAAACTAGTTGACAGGCTCTTTAGTGTAGCTACTTGTGAGAGCTTTCTTGCTTGGTTGGTGTGGCTCTTTAGTTAGTCTTTGAGGGCACACTAACATAGGGTAGTATCATACCTCTTGTGTGAATCGACACTATCTAAACTAGAATTGTGGTAGGTGGCTTGCATTTTTGAGTAGGCTAGCGCAACACTTGCTTCGCCTCATAATTGTCTAACCTTTTGTTAAGTGTTGTTGTAGAAATTTTATTAGGCTATTCACCCCCCCTCTAGCCATTAGGACCTTTCATCGTGGTCGTGGTGGTGGTGGTAGTGTGGTGGTGGTGGTGTGGTGGTGGAGGTGGAGGTTGTGGTGGTGGTGGTGTGGTCATGGTCGTGGTGGTGGTGGTAGTGTGGTGGTTGTGGTGGTGGTGGTGTGGTCGTGGTGGTGGAGGTGGTGGTGTGTTGGTGGTGGATTAATATATATCTGGCTATTGGCCATCGTGCCGTATTTGTTCCCTTGATATGTGGTTGTCAGCCATCGTGCCGGTTTTTTCTTGCAGGTTTTGGAAACCTCCCCGTACAGGGGAGGTTCTGCCGAAATTTTCAACTTATAGTATTGTGTTTCTTCTTTTGTAGAGAAGAGCACGTCAGAGGGGACTCGGCGACCCCGATCCTCTTCGTCGGCGTTGCGGGTCTACCTGCACAACATCGCCTCATCACTGCCCCGACTCGCCACTGCCCTGCTAGCCTAACTCCACCGCCACCCTAGGTATAAATAATCCCTCCTCCCGTATCATTGTCTTAGATCGCGTAACCCAGTTAGGCGTCTCCCGTCCGAAAGAGATACGGTCGTAGGTATGCGGATCTTTGCATATCTACGACCGTATCTGTTTTGGATTGTCCACATTTTTTGGACAGCCTGCAGATGCGTAGATGGGTTAGTTTCCATGGTCTGCTCCGGTCCGAGACCGAGTTTCAGCAGCTCTTCCCTGTTGCTCTCTGGATACACACTCTCCCTGGCAGGACGTGTATCGGGAGAATAGCGGGGAGGTGCTGCCGAAATTCTATCTCAGAGAGGAGTGGACCTAGAAACTAACCTCATCTACGCATCTGCGGGTGGGATTAGGACCTATCCTCACCTATTAGACATTAGGAACACCGCGTAGATGCAATTGATGGTCACAATACTCTGTGATGTAAATGTTAAAGGATGGAGGACCGTCAGTGGATGTACACGGGCTGGAGAAGCGGCAGTGACTACGACTATGAATGGGTGAAGGGGACAGATCGTTTCTTGAAACATGCATTTGGCCCAGGAGCAGGAGGACATTCTCTAGTTTGGTGTCCCTGCAGCAAATGTGACAACAGGAGAAAGGTAGACGAGAAGACCATGGGTAGACATCTTGTGTTCAATGGTTATAAGCCTGGCTACTAGTAGTGGATCTACCATGGTGAAGCAGATCGTATAAGAGCAGAGGTGGTGAGAGCACGCCTCGAGGCTTTTGATGATGATGCCGGGGTAGCAGACATGCTAGATGACGCCCACCAAGCTCACTTCGCTGAACGACGTGAGAAGGAGGAGATGGAGGAATCCGCAAAGGACTTCTACAAAATGTTGCACTCGGCACAGAAACCCCTTCACGAGCGTACAACGATTTCTCAGCTGGATGCGGTTGGACGCGTAATGGGGTTGAAGGCTGAGTTAAACCTGAGTCGAGAAGGCTTTGATAAGATGTTGGCCGTGTTTGGCACCATGCTACCGGAGAAGCACACTTTGCCGACGAACTTGTACGAGGCAGAGAAACTCCTTTGTATGCTTAAGATGCCGTATGAGAAGATACATGTTTGTCCAAAGGGGTGCGTCCTATTTAGGAAAGAACACAAGGACGCAAATTACTGTCCAAAGTGTAAATCCTCTAGGTACCTGGAGGTAGACTCTGGTGATGGTCAGAAAAAGTAGCTTCCGATCCCTGCGAGAGTGCTACGGCACCTTGCTTTCCTACCGAGGATCCAACGGCTATTCATGATCGAGGAATCCGCGAAACAGATGACATGGCACAAAGATGGCAAACGGTACAATCCTAGGAAGATGGTACATCCGTCTGATGCTAAAGCATGGACGTACTTCAATGACAAACATCGTGACAAAGCAGCTGAGGCCCGTAATGTTCGTGTCACGCTGGCAACAGATGGGTTCAATCCTTATGGAATGATGGCTGCCCCATACACATGCTGGCCCGTTTTTGTTATCTCCCTCAATCTCCCTCCCGGCATCTCCTTTCAACGGCATAACGTATTCTTGTCGTTGATAATTCCTAGACACCCAGGGAGTAATATGGGTGTGTTCATGGAGCCTGTGATTGATGAATTGATCCACGCTTGGGAGAAGGGGGTATGGACATACAACCGAGCTACAAAGACAAGCTTCAAAATGCACATTTGGTACCACTACTCCCTGCATGACTTCCTGGCGTATGGGTTATTTGCCGCCTGGTGTGTTCACGGGAAGTTCCCATGCCCAATATGCAAGGAAGCTGTGAGGTTCATTTGGTTGAAGAAGGGTGGCAAGTATTCATCATTCAACCAGCATCGTCAGTTCCTCCCTCTAGACCATGAATTCAGAGAAGACATCAAGAGCTTTACGAAAGGTGTCAAAGTGATAGACCCTAAACCACACTTGAGGACTGGTGCCGAGGTTCGTGCTTAGATAGATGCTCTCGTGCCCAATGAAGAAGGTGGTTTTGTGGGATATGGTGAGGAACATATGTGGACTCATAAGTCCAGCTTGATGAGGCTCCCCTATTTCGATGACCTTCTTCTGCCACATAATATTGATGTAATGCACACTGAAAAGAATATCGCCGAGGAACTTTGGGGAACTCTCATGGACACTGACAAGTCTAAGGACAACATTAAGGCTAGAGTGGACCTAGCGACGTTGTGTGATAGACCGAATCAAGCGATGCAGCCTCCTAGTGGCCTAAATAAGAACTAGAAAAGGCCTAAGGTCAATTTCGTCTTGCAAATCGATCAAAGGAGGGAAGTACTAAAATGGATCCAGACGTTAATGTTCCCAGATGGATATGCAGCGAATCTTAGCAGGGGAGTGAACTTAGGCACTCTGCGAGTCAATGGGATGAAGAGTCATGACTACCACATATGTATTGAGCGGCTTCTTCCGGTGATGGTCCGAGGCTATGTCCCTGAGCATGTTTGGCTAGTGCTGGTAGAGTTGAGCTTTTTCTTTCGCCAGCTTTGTGCCAAGGAGATATCTCGGACCGTCGCTCAGGACTTGGAAAAAGCGGCACCTGTGTTGCTCTGTAAGCTGGAGAAGATCTTTCCACCCGGCTTCTTCTTGCCAATGCAGCATCTGATTGTGCACCTCCCGTCCGAGACACGTTTGGGGGGGGGGGCCGTGCAGGCCCGTTGGTGCTATCCAATCGAGAGATGTCTAAAGACTCTTTATAAAAAATGTACAAATAAAGCCAGAATTGAGGCTTCCATTACAGAGGCATGCCTTCAGGAGGAGGTGGCAAACTTCACAACGCAATACTACAAGCCGAACCTTCCTAGCAATCATAATCCACTCCCTTGTTACAATGCTGGCGAAAATGAATCGACCCTCAGCCTTTTCCAAGGCCAACTCGGCAGCGCAAGTGGATCAACCCCGAAGCTATTGGGAAATGAAGAGTGGCACAATATCATGCTATATGTGTTGAATAACCTTACTGAGGTGCAACCGTTCATCAAGTAAGTTCTCAACGAACTTGTTTCAATACGCCGTCACTATTCTGCATCCAACCCCATTGATTCTCGTTCGGACAGGGAATATGTTCGTGAATTCTGGCATCAATCAAGGGATCCTACCTCACATGAACAAGACACCCTTGTTTCGTGGGGTGCGGGAGCGGGGAGGCCTGATTTTATTTCTTAGTTCAAACAAAAGGTAATGTCCAATTTAGCTCGTACATTCGATCGTCCAAGGTGATCGTACGTTTGATTAATATAACAATCTATCATGCTTCACCTTGCAGGCCTAGACCGGTTCGTCCATGAGTGACGAGTTGAAATAGGTTGCAAATGGCTGTGACATTAGGGTGAAGTCATTTACCGGCTATGACGTGAACAGATATCGCTTCCACACAACAAGTTACGAGCAGATTCGGCCCAAAAGAAAAACCACAAATAGCGGAGTTTGTACGCACGGCACTGATGGCCTCAACTATCATGGTAGAGTTGAGGAAATCTATGAACTCTCATTTCATGGAGACAAACCTCTTAAACCTATCATGTTCAAATGCCACTAGTTTAATCCTCGATCAACGAGACGAACCCCTCTTCTTGGGCTAGTCAAGATTCGAGAAGATTCCATCTATCCTGGAAAAGATGTCTACATTGTGGCTCAATAGGCCGTGCAGGTGTATTATACTCAATACGCCAACCAAGACAAAGAGGATCTTAAGGGTTGGGCTATTGTGCACCAGGTATCTCCACACAGTAAACTACCTGCCCCAAACGATGATGATTACAACTTCAACGCAAACACATATGATGGACAGTTCTATCAAGAAGATGGGCTACCAGGCACGTTTGAGATAGTCTTACCCGAAGCAATCGAAATGGAAGTAGACAACGAAATGGTTGATGGCGAGGTCGATGGAGATGTGGTGGTAAATGCCAAGGACATAGCAATGCTTGAGCGATTACTTCTAGGCAATGACTACGATGACAACATAGAACCTTCGGATAGTGTTGTCCATTTGGACAATTTTGACAGTGATGATGAGACCTACGATCCCAATCATGAAGATTATTCCTAATACATGTAATACTATGTTTTTTTAATTTGTGTTTTGTTTATATATTTTGAATCTATTTTTAATATATGTACTAATTAGTCTTGTTCATTCTTTGTGATTGCAGGTGATTGAACAAAGATGGCGAGCAGACGTCCACGCCGTGACACGCCCTTGGTTTACGGGAGAGACCACCCTCTCCTTCGAGGTGAGGGGTCGTCGTCCAGGGCAGCGTCCGTAGGAGGTGACGAGAGGAGGACCAGGGGCAGCAGCCGTAGGAGGCAGCGATCTCCTCCCTCGCCACGTGACGAGGTGCTGGAGGAGGAGCACGTGACGGTCACGGCCACATCCTCATCGGAGGACGTGAGGGGTCAGCAGATGGGCGAGGGAGGCGAGGCGCTCGAGGGCGAGGGAGGCGAGGTGCTCGAGGGTGAGGGAGGCGAGGGGCTCGAGGGCGACGGAGGGGGTACCGCTACCCAGACTCCCTACGAGCGAGGTCCCACGAGCCTCCCTTCGGTTCCGCTTCCTCACACCACCCAGTTATTCGGCCTATGGCAAAGAGGTAAGTAACTATAGATGTTATCACAACTACTTCATAAGATATGTTGGAAATCATAAGAGAAACTGATAAATTTTCTTAATCACTTGTGCAGGGCCTGGTTGGTTTTGTCAGGTACTCCAGCACGCACCCCCGCGAGCATCCTTGGTGTTTTGTGCAGGAAATGGTACCCCGGCATTGTGTAACTGTCCGAAGAGCTGGTGGTGCGGGAGCCGGCCTCCAACTGGGACAGGTACGCGCTGGTCACGGATGACACTTACCGCAACAAGCAGGAGCGGGTATTGGCGGAGTTTTGGGTAAGTTTCTCTCGCACAACATTGCTTAATACATCTCATTCATTGGTTAAATGTTTTATTGAAATAATGAATGGATACATCGGTTTTGTATGCAGAAAATTTTCAAGGCCGAAGAAGGACTTGAGGCCCAGGCGGATCGGGTGGCTGCCGCAGCTTGTAGGAAGTACGTCACCGAGATGCACCACCATGGGCGCGTCCAAGCCCACATAGACTACTACAGGTCGGTACTTAAGCAGTCCCTCCCCAAGCCTCAAGCAAGACTGATTACGCTGACCCGGGACCAGTACCTTGAGGTAGGCGAATAACATTCATAATGATTCGTTTTGATATTAAGTAGGTTCAATTTCATCTTCTTATATGTCAAATACTCGATGACTTGTAGGTGATTCCTTGGTGGTGCCGATCAGTATCCCGAGTGCTGGGCCATGATCGTGGACAAGTGGTTATCACAGGACTTTGTTGGCACGCACGAGAGGCAGCGGGAACTAGCGTCTGATGAGGCAAGGTCCAACTCACCATCAAGGCAGCCGCAGCCTCCCCGGATACAAACAAGCATACGTAAGTGATTTCTTTCATTTATTTTGATGCTCAATTCTGCTTGATTTCTCACCATCTTCCCGTCTTTCTCGCAGGAGGCTGCGCACCCGGGTGAGGAGGTCTCGGAGTTCTCTGCGTGGGCTATGTCCCACATGGGCAGGGCGTCGTCCTCTATCTCCTTCGACCCGGCTGCCCCACCCCAGGTGTACTCTGACCCAAACGTATACACTAAGTCCAAGAGTACACGTCCTCGGTAAGGGAGATCTATGGGGAAGATTACAATGTGCGCACTGAGCCCATTGATGCAGAGACGATCATGAGGCTCGGAGGAGGCAAGAAGCACGGGCGGCTGTGGATTGCAGACGGCGCCATCGACTCCACCACTGTTCCCTCCCTCGACGCTATCCGAGCACGGAGCACGAGCTCTAGCCTAGCCCATACGCTCACGGCCTTCTCTAGCACTGCAGCAGGTCCAGGCACTCCAGGTAATTCCTGTTTTACTCGTCATACGTTGATATTTACACACCTAAATTAGATTTGCATTACTGATACATTGGAGTGAAATATTGCAGGCCGAGCTGCAAGAAACAAAAAGGCAAAGTCAAGAGCAGAACGCGGAACTGAACCGCACAGCTGTAGGCCCAGCAGGTCGCGTTCGAGGCCGCGCAGAAGCAGATGGCGGAGATGATGGTGATCATGCAAAGTCTTGGGCAAGCATCGGGTGTACCTATGCAGTTTTCAGCTCCTCCACCTCCTACTCCTGCAGCTACTCCTGTAAGTATGAAAGTTTCACTTTTCGCTTGTGCTTTGCATGTATGTCGGCCTTCGTGTCGTTGTGGATGTCGGCGTTCGTGCCGTTGTGGATGTCGGCGTTCGTGCCGTTGTTTCTTACAGGTTTTGGAAACCTCCCCGTGCAGGAGAGGTGCTGCCGAAATTTTCAATTGAGTCTAATCTTTTTGTATTCCTAGATTACTAGATGCAATCTCTAAGTTCCAAAACTGTTTTCCCTGGATTACTCACACATGCAATCTCTGCTCCTTTGTGCAGCCTCCGTCCGCGGGTTCCAATCAATTTGGTAGTGCGTCACCGGGTGATCTCGCCTTTCCTTCACCACCGTCTCATAGGCTACCTTGATGAGGACTAGTGCTAGGTGATGTGGTTGGACTTTATTGTAATATTTGTGGTTTATGGTTCTGACTTGTGCTTGGATTTCATGAACTTGTCGTAATAAACATGTGAATGATGATGAAGATGTGACTTGTCGTTGTAATATATTGTGATTTGTCGTTCACAATTATGGTTGTGATATATTGTGAGAAAATGGGTTCTGTGTGATATATATATGTGATGGTTGATATATATATGTATATATATGAAATGCTTGTGTCGATGGAATGCAAAAAACAAAAAAAAATTTAAATTTCTGCCTCTTTGCCGAGGGCAATGACCAAGGCCCTCGGCAAAGAAGGGTCCTTTGCCGAGGGCCGTCACATTGCCCTCGGCAAATATTTTTTTTAAAAAAATAAAATTTCTGCAACATTTCTTTGCCGAGGGCCATGGTTGGAGGCCCTCGGCAAAGACTTTTTTTAAAAAAATAAAATTTCTTTGCCGAGGGACTGCGTGGAAGCCCTCGGCAAAGATTTTTTTTAAAAAAAAGAATAATTCTTTGCCGAGGGCCGTCCCATTGCCCTCGGCAAAGATTTTTTGGAAAAATTCTGCACATTTCTTTGCCGAGGGCCATGGTTGGAGGCCCTCGGCAAAGATTTTTCAAAAAAAAAGAATAATTCTTTGCCGAGGGCCCCTGGAGACGGCCCTCGGCAAAGACTTCGTCCCAGGCGTCGGCGCCGTGACGGCTGCTTTTCTTTGCCGAGTGCCGCTCCAGCCCTCGGCAAAGGCTTTGCCGAGTGCCCGATAAAGGGCCCTCGGCAAAGACCCTCTTCGCCGACTCAAAATTCCCCGAGAGCTCTTTGCCGAGGGCCGCCCTCGGCAAAGCCTTTGCCGAGGGTTAATGGGCCTTTGCCGAGGGCCTCAGGCCCTCGGCAAAGAGGCCGTCTCCAGTAGTGTATGATCTAGTTTAGATAGTCCTGCTGTCCAGTCTCGACAACAACAAAAACAAGGGATGATGACCTCCTGCTGAATTATGGAATGACCTATTATAGTGCCAAATTAGTAATTGCATATATAGTTCTATGGCCCCGTTCGCTGGTCTGAAACTTTGTTGAAACTGACTGAAAAACACTGTTCTGGCTGAAAAAACAAGCCGAACAAGCCGAATATGGGGTAAGCTGAATAGGGCCGAATAACTGATCCATGAGGAGACAAAAAAATGCCAATGCGACTCAAAACAGATTCCATTTCTCAATCATGCATACCATTCTTCTCGAGGAAAGTATCTTATCGTCTCAACTTTCTCTGATAATAATGAGATAAAATAAAACATCGATGGTCCTCTAAGAGCAATTCCAAGAGACTCTCTATATCATTCCTAATTGTTAGGAATAGAGATTTTCATGAAAAATACCCTCCAACAGTTTCTCTATTTGGTTAATCGATGGTCCTCTAATCTTCTATTCTAGATTTCTCGGTAGCCAAAAATAGAAAACAAGAATGACTCTCTAAACTGCAAATAAGATATAGAAAACTATTCTTATGCGGATGACTCTCCAAATGATGATTTATTATCGTGTGATTTTAGAAGGCCTCTTGGAGATGCTCTAACTTACAACAACAGAATACCTACTCCGAGATACATTACCCAAGTACAGCCTGCAGACGGTATATATCCATCAATTTGTTAGAAGTAGGGCTAGCTAGCCCATGTTGCCCTTTCTCCGTTGGGCTAATCCTGGACAAAAATAACCGAGAATCGAACCGAAATAACCAGAACCGAAACCGAAGTAACCAAAACCGAAAAATTCGGTTCCTGGTTTGTACTAACCAAAATAACCCGGGTCAATTAGGTTCCTGGGCTCGGTTAACCGAAGAACCGAAGGAACTCAGGCCCAGTAGATAGGAGGCCCATGAATGAACAGCCAGCCCAATTACCGTCATATATAAGAGCACCCTTCAAACCCTAGAGACAAAGCTCGTACACATCCAACTCCCCTCATCCCCTGCACAGCCGCCAGTACACCTGCTCCCCATCCAACTTCTCCATGTGAGATGCGACCATGGCTCCCTTTCCTGTTCTCCTCCATCCAACTCTCCTGCACGTGGCGCGTGAGAGCCACTGCAGCCTGCAGCGGCGAACAAGGCGAGGAGAGGCGGCGACAGACATGCCCGTTGGTGCTCAGGTGGAGGTCCGGCGCCCCGCTTCGGCGCGCAGGGTGCAGGTCCAGCGGCCCCCTACAGTGCACAGGGAGGAGGTCCGCAGGCGGTGGCCCTCTCTAGCGTCGGCAGCACCTACCTGTGTGCACAATGGAGGCGAATGGATCTACATCTTCTATTTTTTTTGTTAAATTTGGTCATCGATCTATGTATTTTTTTTGGATGTTCAGTTTAGAATCGGTTAGTTCGGTGATAACTGAAACCGAACCGAAACCGAATTACTCGGTTCTCACTTTTCAAAAGAACCGATTGGTTAGCAGTTTCTAGGTAACCGAATTTATTATAAAACCAAAGAACCGAACTGATCGGTTTCGGTTAACCGAATGCTCAGGCTGACGTTGGGCACATGCAATATGGCAACTTGGCAAGTTGGTGCTGCCACAACCACAGGCATACATGTATATGGTAGCTTGAGTAGTTATTGTACACTCGAATATCTATACATACATACCGAAATACCTACGGATCAGTTATTAGTACCCTATTTGTGATTGTGGTCCAAAGCAATGACACTTATCAACAAATTAAAGGCTGCACATTCCCGTCTCTAAACTAAGCTTTCTATAGGAATAATACTAAAATCATGCTCTGTCTACGAGTACCAACAGAAGGATTAGCGTCTTAATTAGGCCCAACATAATCATGGCGGCCTAATTAACTATGTAATCTCTGACAAGATGGAACAAACCGTGTGCGAGAGAGTGGGCTGTGATTAGCTATATATTACTAACATCTTAATCCGGCTTAGGTAAGTGATTAGATAATTGATTAGGGAAAAGGCATGGTAAGTGAGAGTGAGACTACTATGATATAGGTGTCCGTCACCGTCGACGGTTGCTTAGCTACTGATCTCGGAGCCTTTGGAGCGAAGCGCGCGGTAGGGGACAAGGATCGGAATTGTTAACTGCCTGATTAAGATTTCGCCGAATCTAATGATGTCAGTGGCGAGCGGAATGGTGATTTAAACAATTAATTATTAAGAGATAGCCTAATCCGGAAAGGCACTGCTCCACCACCGTTAATAATTAACCAGTGGAAGGTGGTGCTAGGGCACGATTATTGCCTCCACTTGACGTATATACTGTACTGCGGCTGCCATTTGCAGAAGCCTGCTGAATTGTTTTAGGCTTTGCTTATTGCGTATCAGTGTATGGACTGGGTGCGTCTTTTGCTATAAGCGGCAGTACGTATCCTGGTCAAAATCATTCGCCAGCTTAATAAGGCCGTGTTTTGGGCGGTTTTGGCAGCTTTTGCTTCTCCAGAAAGCTGGAAATAAAACCACCAACTCTTCTAAACAGGGCTGTAAATATATAGCTGGATTCTAATACATCATGGACAACGGCCGTTGGGAATGTGCCGGATATGGAGCAGAACAAAGTTTTTGGTTGTTGAGGTCTATTCAAGTCCACATTGCTGCCATTCTTCACTGCTATAAGAGTATATATATGCGCAACACCGATGTTAAAGAGGCTAAATATATTTTTGTATACCTGTTCTTATTTTTTTTGTAAAGAGAACAATTACATCTCTATTTACATTTAAGTCTATGGATAATAGGAATGATACACTAGAGTAAATCTAGAGCCCCTAATAATGACATTCTTGAATTACACCCAATCCATGTTGTTGACCATTGCAAAGTTCTAAGGCACTCCCAATGCAAGAAACTATTAGCGGTTTCTATAGCCTAGGACATTGTACCAAGAAACTATCCTACCCAGTGCAAGATTTTCTGCACTACAGGACATAAGTAGTGATAGAAACTATGTTTGCTCTCTCAATGGACTATGAGTAGTTTCTTGTCCATCGATACCCGTGAAGACCCAGTTTCTTAGGTAGACTTGGTTTCTTGGATTTTTTCTCTCTCTCCCCATTAAATTACTTGCCACATCAGCAAATTGCCCACGTAGCAGTGCAATTAATATCTATAGAAACTACCATAGTTTCTACATTGTGAGTGTCCTAATATATGTTGAAATTCAGTAGCGCTAATAACCACCCTCGAAGCATTACCCTCCAATCATCCACAACAACAAGCCCTAATCCTTTGAAATGCCGCATGATCCAACACCACGATAACTTCACTAGACGCTTCTAACATATTGAAAGAGTATCGTCCACATTGTTGTCGATGATGATTACGGGACTATCAATCTGGCACCTATATTGAAACTAGAAGTCCACATAACTTCTTGGCCATCGTGAGATCAGAATCCAGCAAACTGGTGACACAAAGATGCAAACGAGAAACAAGATCATCTCCGCCAGTCGCATCAACCCTGCAAAAACAAAAACGACGTGAAGAACGCCAGGTTAAATGCCTAGATAGACTCTTGCATCATAATTCTCTACAAGAAACAAGATCCAGCAAGCAAACAGCGAAGACAGTGCAATCCGGTAACAATTTGTTCAATCTAAACTCTAACTAATGTGATTATACTGGATGAAAGAGGATCCCCACAATTTATTTAATATATCTGGTTTTGTATTGCTTCATTTTCATTCCAATTCAACTATTTTGCTTTACGAAATGAAAAGAGATGCAGAGCTGCATGCTTGATTATTGCTCTAGGTACGACAATAATATGCCAATGTGGTACGTACGTACGTCACTATCGTAAACAATCAAAGAAAAAGTCGTCACCAGAAAAGAACATAAGTTGCTTTCGCGCCATCAACAAGACAAACTCTTTGGATTTGCATGGATGTTTTGAGATGGGACGCCGGACAAATAATGAAATATTATAATAATATGCGTCCATATCGAGAAACAAATTCACGGGGATGTTTAACGAGTAGGCAGCAGGTCGCGCACCACACATCCAGACCACGAGAATTTCCTCCTGTTAATTAATGAACGATCCCCTCATTGTCGTCGGGGCATAATGGCATATCAAAAGATATCGTGCTTTACTATTTTACAATCTAATCCATGATGATGCTTGTCGTCCTCCCAAGAACAATATCATATCTCATGAAAATGATATCAGGCTAATGAGTTTTTTCGGGTTATCTTGTCCTTTCTTCGCCTCCATCGGCCGGGTATCCTTTTTGCCTGCTGTGACAACGATAAAAGTGTTCTTCTTTTATCCAGTTTGGTGTTTCCACATAATATACAAGTATATATACTGCTGGAAACCTGAATTCTCCTGTTGGTATGACCTCCGCCGACAGGAAAATAATAATTTCCGTGTCGGTGGGTGATTACTGACAGAAAAAATCACGAAACCGACAGAACAAAAGGTGATTTTTCTGTGTTCGTTGCGTACTGACAGAGTATAAATAGTACATGCAGGAAAATTTGCTAATTTTCTGTCAGTGCTTATATTTATTTGTCGGTTTTTTATGCACATAGAAAAATTACAAAAAAAAATCCACGAAAATTCAAGACCTGACGACTGATAATTTTCTTGTCGACTTCATACCGATAACAAAATTGGTTCACCACCAAAAAAAGTTCATCTACTGACCAAAAAAATTTATATTTCTATCACTTTTGTTCTGTCGATATACCGACAGGAAAATTATTTTTCTAATTTTTTTGTCGGTTTTGCACCAACAGGGACATTTAGTTTCTAGTAGTGAGGAAAATTATTTTTCTAAATTTTTCTATCGCTTTTTGTAACCAACAGGAAAATTTTAGTTTCCAGAAGTCATATATAGCTTTGCACCGTTTCTCTTAAGAGGCAAGCACGGGTGCTAGTAGCTAGCTTGAGTGTTGCACATTCATTGACACATCATTGATGCACAAACAAAATGCAAGATGATATCACTACTAAAGAAATCGTTTTCGCCAAGATCATTTCCACCGCTGGTTTGAACAAAGCCATTGGTAAAAATGGTTTTCACCGTCGGTTTGTAATATAAACTATTGATGAAAATGATTTTCAGTATTGGATCATAATACGAACCAAAGATGATAACCATTTTCACCACTGTCGCGGGTTCGTAACCGTGGCGAGGATCGTGGTTGTTTGTCGAAAGTCGATGTGTGGGTCTCCGGTGGCTCTGGCACTCAAAAACACAAGTGAGACACGGCGATCTATCCTGGTTCGAGCTTCTAAGCCCTATGTCCAGCAATGTAGTGTTCCTCGTGTTAAGGAGCACCCAAATTGGTGGTTACAACAATGGAGATTGAGAGTTTGGTGGGGGGTCACTCGGTGCTAGCCTATGGCTAGCTCGTCGGAGGTGTTCTTCCGCAGCGAGTAAGGAACCGACCTTCTCTAGCTGGGTTGTCGGGGTGGAATTGTCTACTGTTCCTCTCTGTTCTTTTCATTTGGTCTCCCTCCTCCCCTCTATGGGAGCCAACCCTCCCCTTATATTCCAAGGAGGGGTCGGGTACAAGTCGGTTTGGGCTTCTAGTCTACGGTCGACATATGCCGGGTGCAGGAGTGTGCTCTCCCTAACTCCTTCTAGAGGGTGCCCGCGAGCGTATCCGATGGGTATTGTGCCCGAGCCCCTGAGCGATATGTGAGATTGGTTGGAGGGTCCATTGGTCGGCACATTCCTACCCGGGGACTTAGCTTACCCTTATGTTTCAGCTGTTCGGTTGCCTATTGCTGGCTAAGCGCAGTGTTTCGTGAGAGGCAGAAGCTGCAGCTGCAGCTGCAAAGGAAATTATCGAACAGACTGTTTGACTCTCGTCAAGAGCCCCCGAGCCCTTCTTGGCCTTCCATGTCGAGTCCACGATGGCGATGAGGGGCTGAGCCCAATCTCTGGTGACCGGGTTGACCAGGGTGGTCGTAGCCTTGGCTGTCCTGGGTCAGGCGCCCTTTTGGGGGAGCCCGAGCCTTTGGTCATGCACTTAGCTTATGAGCTGAGCGATGCTTGATCTGAGCGTCGCATGAAGAAAGCCCGAGCAAGGGCCTCGCTGACTAGTCTTGGAGCCGCCAGCTCTAAGCCTGCGTGGGGCGCCCCGCTTACCTTGGCCTACCATGGGTCGAGCGTCTGGGGCATTAGGGCCCTGTCTCGGTGCCAATCCATCGATCGGCGTCCCACGCCCTTGTGAGGGCTCGGTAGCAGGCCTCCTTGGCTTGGGATGCACTTAGTGATGGTCGGGCGCGTTCTTTTCACCGAGCTCGGGTGGCCCTCATCGGGCCCACTACTTAGTGCGCTCTGCTTTACAAGTGTAGCTAAAGTCTTGGATAATGTGTAGTTGATCGTTTCTGTAGCATGGGTTTCTCCGTTCGTATTGAATGCTTTAGTTCTTGCGTGAAATTAGAGTTGTATCTAATAGTGCAAATGTGGTGTTTATACTATTGGTGTAGCTAAGTTTACGACCTACCCCATGGATGATTGTGGTAGCCAGCCGATAGTGATAGCCCTATTTGGCTTGTGTATTCCACTAAGTTCGGTTTGGTTCTTAAAATGTAGGCCTCTTTGTTGGAACTGTCTAGTACCCTTCTTATCCTTTTCCATTGCTAGGTTTGCTAGTGCCCCAAAGTGCTAAAGAAAATTGACTAGATTGGTCCCTTAGTAGCAGAGAAGAACTAATTATGAATAGCAGTCACTCGTTGTCCTCCCAACTAGCTATGCCATCTATTTTTCTAGTTTGTATTACGCCATTGTTGCATTACTATCTTTATCGTTTACCCCCACTATACTTTGTTGGTTGATTGAGATACAATCAAGAAACTATATTTATCTATATCTTAGCCAAAACTTTTACCGGGGATAAAAATACAATACCTTGGAATACTCTTAAGTGAAATACTTTAACATAATTCAACGCGCTTGTAGAATCAATTTATTTAAGCATAAAAAATATCAACGACACATAAGACATTGGATCGGGCCGCTCCATCTCTTCTTTTTGTTGTGTTCTAGTGGTAACGATCTATGATATCCTACTTGTAGGGATGTACCTACGATTTGGAGGACCCTGAACAAAATGGTGATGTGGCCCTACAATTTGAGAAGTAAACTAAGATTCTTTCACAACTTAGGTATCAAGAGCACCCCTTTGAGTTTGAGCTGCAGCTTCTAATCTTTGTTTCACTACTAGAAATATCCACTTCTATGATGAATAACTTTCATCACTGAAGGAGCCAAATTCATCATAATTTTAGTTTTATGATGAAAAATAGTCCGTCATAGAAGTCGCATCACACTTGAACTTTTAGGACGATTTTCACAAATCATCATAGAAGTGGTTTGATCTGTGACAAAAATAGAATGTCATAGAACTGTTTTGGCATGCGTGGCAGGGGGCTACCATGCTGGTGGGTGCTTCTGTTAGAGATGCTTTCCACGTGTACATGCTATAGCCGGTTGCATTGGAGATGGTTCGGGTACGTATCACATTCTTATTGCACAACGTGGCCATCTCTAGTCCTTGCACGTTTTAGGTTCTTACTGGACCACGTGCCGGTTCCTTGTTGTTCCATATGTTAGTTTTCTACTGGCACACGCGTCGTGTTGCCATTGGATCACGTGTCACTTCTTTATTGGATCACATGTCGTATTTTTATTGGTCCACGTGTCTGTTTCTTATTTGACCACGCGTCATGATGCTGTCCTTGTGGCTTGATGATTTCCTTCCACGTGTCATATTTTTAATAGCCCACGTATCGTGCCCTGGCCAATTCATATGTCATGCATTGGTTGGTCCACATGTCGCATTTTTATTTGATCACGTGGCCTGTCCTGGTTCTACAACATGCAGGACTAATTACATAAGAAAAGTAATTCGAGATCGTCACTTCTGCATAGATTGACAACATAATTATTCAAGCTGGTAATCAAATACCAACAATTAACATTTCACACGTCAGCAGAAGCCACTGACAGAGTTTCACCACAACAAACCATCACATGAGTCCACACAATACACCACAAATGTTCACCGCATCAAGCCTTAGGAGTTGAAGACTAAGAGTTAATTTGCAAGAGAGCTTAAGCGCATGACTTGCTCACAGAGCCTATTGTACTCCTCCTATCGCTGTTTCTTGAATTCCTCAAACTCCCTTTCAGACTCTTCTGTCTTCCTCTTCAGTTCATCCACTAGTTCGACGAGGGCAGCAGTACTTTCCTATTCACCAATAAGCTGCTCCCGAAGTGTCATCTCCACCGATATCTCTGCTTTGATAGAGCTTCTTAGGATACCAGCATTCTTCCAAAAAAGGTTTTTCCTGCTTGTCTAGGAGGAGGGCTTGCCCTAGTAGAGGCAGAGGACCATGGAAACAACATCAACACTAGCCATTGGTTGCTGCCCATTAGCATCAGGTTCTGCTTGCATAGCTTCCATAGCTTCCTGTGAAATTCAGTCAGTAAAACATTAGGTTACAGATAGTGGAAGAGGACTTCAATTGAAAACCCAAGAGATTAATTCATAATAAATAATGCATACGACTCCCTCAGCCTACTACTGATAGAGATTACATAAGCACAATGCATAGGTCTTTTGTACCCTATTGCCGATATAGATTACATAAGCACAATGTACAGGTACCATATTGATTGGTGTAAAATTGCAAGTACAAAATTAAATGATGTTGCCACATTAGGCTCCTGTTGTGTTTCCTTCTTTTATGGCAATGGGTTCAGTAGATTTCAAGGAAAGCAAATGAGGATACTTACAACTGCTGCTCTTATAGCATCGCTCAGACCCTTTTTCATACTAATATGGAAGTCCATGAAGACTTTCACAACATTAACATCTTCATCAGGTCAACCATGTTGTTCAAGTCCTGGATAATCATGTTGTTCATCAAGTCCTTGATCGTGTTCTGTAGCCTTCATCTTGTTCTCCTTCTGTTCACATTGCACATGAGTTTCTATTTATATTTATATAAAGACAAAAGTAACAATAAAATACAACCATCACTTATAAATGTCTGTAGCTAGATAACATAGGAGTGAGATCCTGTAGACTGGTGGTACTTCACTTTTGCATGGTTTCACTTGTTCGTCTTAGAGATTTTCTATAGCATTGGTCATGGACGGGACATGAGAGGTCGTAGGGATCTGATCAGCAGGGACACCATTGAAGTAGGTTTGCTTCAACCTGTAGCGTGCCTACCGTACCCCAGACTGCAATACATTTCAGCAAGCTTCTTGTGTTGGTGGGTGAGCCTTGTCAATGTCCAGCCTTGACTGCACGTAGTAGTGTGAATGAAAAGTAAATCCATTAAAGTTGCTCAAAATAGAGTTCAATGTCAAGAGAGGATACCCATACATACAGTTAGCCTGTCCATAAAATTCCTGTAATGGACGACTCCAGAGGGCTTCTTGTAATATTTTCAATGCATCAAAATTGGTATATGATGCCTGACTACTACACCTGCCTCTGAGGCAATTTGGCAGCTTGCACTGGATCTGTGGCCTTCTGTTCCCCTCGACAACAGAGATGTGCATCCTTAATCCTCCCATTAATGTGCTCATTTTGTCAAGCAAAATTCCATGAGTTCGAGGCCTCGGCTTCCTCGCACTTCTCGGTAATGGTACTATAAAGTTTTCATACATTCAGATTGTTAGAAAAGTAACATGGATATCAAATAGCTAGTGCGAATTGATTGATAGACATCTATAAGGTAATACCAACCTAGACAATTTTCATTGATCTACCGGTGGGTGGAGATGGGAGTTTGCTCAGAGGGCTCCTCTTTGGCATGGCTATCATCATCTAGCCATGGGCAGTCTCTCACAGGGCTAGGTAGCTCGGAGGGCTCCTCTTCGGCATGTCTATCATCATTTGGCTGTGGGCAGTCTCTCACATGGCTAGGTAGCTCAGAGTGCTCCTCTTCGGCATGGCTATCATCATTTGGCCATGGGCAATCTCTCATAGGGCTAGGTAGGGTGTTGTCCTGACAAATGTCTCCAGTCAATTCATGAAGTTTGAAGTGATCCCTATGTACAAGTGTCCATGGTGATGGAGAATTATGTTCACCTACTACTGATACCTCTACCCTATTGCCAGCGGTTGCCCTCCTAGTATGAACTCTATGAGCAAACTCTCCTGGTCATGTTGAATTTAACTGCTTGGAGTGCCTTCTCCCAGGACTCATGGAAGTGCTGCCTTTTGTCCTACTGGCAGAGCCTCCTCTATGGCTCCTTTGACCCGTACACTGAAATTGGAGATACAAACTTAAGCAGCAAGCATGTACAAGTTGCATTGCTATCCAAATAGTAAAGCATTGCATTGCTACCTACACCCCCCTCTGAACTAAATACAAGATAGAACAAGCACCTCAATTGCTAGGGGTACTGGTTCATCTTCTAAATCTGAATCGGTTTCATCTGTAACATCAAATCCCTCAACTACCTCCCCTGGTTTAGGGATATATTTGAAATCTTCACCTTGTCTACCCTTTGTGCTTGGCTTTTTTTTGCCTTTGGAGACATTGGTTTTGGGCCCACATGTATTCCAAGTTCTTCCATCTTTCTAGATTACAAAGGCATTTATTAACTAAAGCTTCTACGAAATGTCAACACCATAGAGCAAGAGTATGCAAATAAGCGCCTAACTAGTAACTACAGCTTATACGGAAGTCATTAATCCAATAAAGCACATGTCAGCTACACTCAACTATAGGAAATATGTAACCCCATCGCTATCTATATATCCTTGGTTCAGCCTCTATAGTAGAGCACACATCATAAAAGGAATTTGGGTATCTCTTCCTCTGTGTCCATGTTCAGATCCAATCTTGTCATCGTGGTCATGGAGCTAGTGCGGCCGGCGTTGACGAAAGGGTAACAGATCTAGCTCCGGCTAGGGTTCAGATTCGGTCGGTCGTGGCAGGTGCTGAGGTATGGGATCCAGATCTGGCTTGTACCATCGTCGAGGCTAGGGTTCAGAAATGTATGAGAGAGGGTGCTATTAGAGAGTGGAGAGGGAGTCAAGTTGCTATGCTGATGGCACCTAGGGTCTAGAGTAGGGTGGCAGAGGGGGTGGCTGGAGAGTGGAGAGGGAGGCCATGGAACTAGGATTTGGAGCTGAAGGAGAGACGGTGTGGCTGGAGAATGGAGATGGAGGTGGAGACAACGACTCTTTGCGCTTTTATGTGGCTATCACATTACCACAAATGCCCTTGTCTAAAATCCATGGCATAGTAAACCTATTTTTCACGCGGAGGGCAAGAGAGAGACATCTAATTTTCGGTATGTGTTGGCGGGACTGCTCGGCGTGGTGTGAAATCAAATTTTCGGGGCATGTTGGTGGGACTGCTCGGCGCGCAGGCACGGTGCTCAGTAGAGACCAGAATTTATTTCGTGTTTTAATAGGAAATGATTACGACAAAATGTTACTTACCTAATATCTGTCATTTCATTTTTTCTCCTGTGCACCGGTTTATATATCCGATGAGTTAGTTGTTGCCTTTTTGGTTTTTTCATAATAATATACATAAACATAAAACTAAAAGAGGATGATAATAAATAATAATTAAAAGATGCATGAATTTGACTCCTAAAATTTACCAAAAAGAAAGAAAAAATAAACCTACTTGCTATAGCTTGTTGCGCTGCATCTGCCGATTTTTTTTATGTGTGTGACTGCATCTGTGGCTGTTTGAACTAAGGCCTATAATTTGGATGCAAGGGGACGTCAGACCTAGGGATGGAAAACCCTCCATAAATAACTAAATGGGTTATTGATATCCCCCTAGATTTCCCAACCTGGAAAAAATCATGGATTCTAAGGGGATTTGAGTTTCTAGAGAAAGAGAAAAAAGCATCCTCCTCCTCGCTAGTGCTTTGGTGATTCACCGACTCGCTAGACTCATCGCTGGATGAGTCATAGTACTCCGGATCCTCCTCCTCCTCACTGGAGTCACAGTCGGTGCTGTACATGCCATCGCTCGAGTACGTTCCCATTGCTCGTCGCCGTTACTACTCGAATCGCCAGTGTAGTAATCGAGGGGTTGACACGTTTCCTCCTCTAATAACAAGAAACTCCATAGCTCTGTGTATTTAATGTGTTGGACTTTCTCGTAATCAGAGTAGGAAAACACACCAACCCCTCGACTACTACTCTGACTACTCATATTCTGAATCTATTTTATTAGTAATTAGTAACGCTATGGGGACTCATGTCTTCTAACGTTTATTAGCGTCTATGTCGAGTATAAATATCCTTCCTGGTCTCTTTTACTTTTCACTTACAAGTTGCTTGCCAAGGAAAGGAGGCAGTGTTACAACTTCGTTAGCAATTGTTGCCATAGAACAATAGTGATCATCTTTGTTGTGCTGAGTTTTAGTTTGTTTGTCATTTTATTCTAGTCAGGATCTCAATCGAGGCTAAGATATGGCCTAGGCAATATTCTATTGCTTTGTGCTGGTTCTTGCTTATTCAAGGTGTAGTGTTTCATATGCTATTTTTCTAATGTTTTTTCCTTGTGTTTTTTTGTTCTGTATGTATACAGAGAGATGTCGTCGTATGACAATACCTATGTTTACTCCATTAGCAAGCTTGCGCTTTGGCAGCTAGGAGTGTCGCTAGGTATCATACAAGGGGTGCTTGTTGCTTAGGGACGTAATGTTCATTATTAGCTCCGACGGATCATTGTTGAAGCTATAGTTTGTTATATGCTTGGTAAAGATTGATTTTTACTGTTGTTGAAGACTATGATAGTGGCAAGATTTTTGTCCGTGTTACGAATTTTGAGCAAATGAAAAGACTTGGTTGTGTTACTATGTTTGAGGGATGAGATTCTGTCATCTTCACTCATGTTGATCGACTTAATGCAATTTGTCAACCGTCTGACATGAGTCCCCTTGGGGAGATGAGTTCTTTTAGACATTAGAGATTAGAGAAACACCACATAATGTACTTTTGTATATAATGGAATAAAGTTATTATGTTGGTCCAACTATATTTATCTTCCTTTATTTCTTTTATAATTCATATACTTCGGTTGATTCTTATTACATTGAGTTTTTTTTTGTCAAATTTAACAATTCCGACTCGTCGATTTGGGATGGAGGGAGTAGTTAAATTCAGATTTGGGCAGATCGCAATCGTCAAAGGACGGAAGCACAACTATTGAAATGTTTCCGCACCCTATAGACAGAACTATCCTTTAAAATTTTCACTAGCCGGACACCAGTGGAGTGTTTACACCAAAATTTGGGAAGAAGAACACGGAAACTCGAAGCTTCTAGGATTATATTATCAAGGAATTGATTAGATGTGAATCGGTATCAGCTGATTTAGATGCGATGTCAGAATCGGCTATTTTATAGATGACATCAGCAGACGGCGTCAATGGGATATGCTTGAATGGTGCCAGGAAGATATGTCAGACTCTACAAATAAAGAAAATTAGGGTCCAAGTTATTATTAAGTTAGGAAGTTTTCTTTTATTGCAAGAATTGTAATGAGTCGTATTTGAGTAGGATTCATATTAGACCTTAGTTATTGTACAAAAGGACGAACACTCAATCAATACAATCTTTTCGGCTTTTGCCATCTCATTAGGAGTAGGAGTACTGTAGATCTTGGCGAGTTGTTCACCAAATAGGGCTACATTGACTGATCGACCTCGAGCTTACTTATGAGTACTGTCACGACTTGTATTGTGCTTATAAAGCTACATCAGCTGATTGATCTTTTGAGCCATAATATAAGTTAGTTATTAATCTGTATCGTAGTTTTTTTGCTGTACATTTGGAACTGTCTAGTGCAACACCAACATGGTCCACCTTATATTACTGATAAGATTTTCTCTCCTTGTCAATTGTAGGTCAAATGGACTGGCACGTCGTTGGGTTTTTAGAATCGGCTGGTTCGGTGTTGAAGCCAAGCAGATCTCTGGTTTCATTCCACTTAGATCTTCCAGATTGCTGTGTGTTGGTCACATCGCCACATTTTTTGTGTCAACATGGAGCGATAAGGTTTACCATTGAAAGTTTGGAGGTTTGAAATCTTGACTGCTTGGATAGTATTGATGAACAACGTGCGACGTCCGTTTTTGTCCTGTAGGCTCCTGAATTCCCGTGCAGGCACGCGCGTGGGCGGCGTCAATAGGCAGTTCTAGCAGGCACGTCGCCTCGCAATCCATCGCATTGATGTGATGGGACAAAGCCGAACCATCCGCCCATGCAAACATGTCAGTGGTTATGGGGCATGGGGTGGTTCCATGGCCTCGAAACTATAGAAGACACAAGGGCGCAAGAGGGAAGGTTTCTACTGCCATCTACGATCAACTACCTTCCCTCCCTAGATCCTCTCCTTCCATCCCAAAGCTTTTGCCCTCCACCCTACTGTGTCCTTTGCACCACCAATGCCTCCTGTGAGGACCATGACCACGCAGTCGACGAAGTCGTCTATCGACCGCAAGGCATTCGATAAGCTACGACTGAAGGCGGTGATCCCGGAGGCCGCCGACATGATCGGGTGGAGAGTCCCACTGAGAACCAAAGTGGAGCCGAGGCCGGAGGAGAATGAGATCGTCTCTTTTGCCCATTTCTGCTCTTTTTGGTTTGGGGTGCCAGTGCACCTCTTACTCTGGTGGTTGCTATACTACTACGGGCTCCGCCTCCATGACTTGACCCCACAGGGGATCCTCCACCTCTCTATCTTCATCATACTGTGTGAGGGATTCTTGGGATTCCCTGCCCACTATGAGCTATGGCGGTCTTTATTCCGGGTGGTTTGGTTAGTGCCCGAGGGGTCCATCTTCCTCGAATGGGGGGGCGCCTTGATCCAACTTTGTCCTAGAATGGAGGACAGGTACCTGAGCCTTGAATGCTACCCTTCAGTGGACTTGGGGTGGCAAAAGTGGTGTCTCTACATCCCCAATGAGAGCCCACTGTTACCATCTTATTCTCTTGACCGACTGCATGGTGACCTCCTAGAGTCATGGGAGGAACTACTGCTCTAGGAGGACATGTAGGATGTGCCTTACTTGTTGGATGTGATCATGGATCTAAAGGGCCAGGCCCTGATGGGGATGAGGGTGATCCTTACCTTCATCGGCCATCGGGTCCTCCCCTTGAAGATGAGGCACCACCCCCAGTGAGAGTTCTAAGGCCCGATGGACCCTACAATCGAGTCGAGGATCACCATCCACGAGGATGACCTAGACCAACAGGTGATGAAGGTTATGGGAGAGTACACACTAGATCATGGTAGGGGGAGTCCCTGGAGGCTTTAGTGCCGACCATCCTCTATCGACAGATGGACCTCTCATCGGCATGGTCTCACACCCGCCCCCAGTTCCTACTGATGAGGTGATTTTTTCATGTACCACTGTTCATGTTGTTTCTGTTTGAACTTGCCTACTCTCTCAATAGGTTGACATGGGTGTGATGGCATCCCGAGGATCATTGGCCCTGGAGCTAGGTTCTTTGTCTGTGGTCGCGCTTAGAAAGCATCCCCAGGAACCAGACATTCTCGTGAGTCATTTGCCTCCTCAATCAGATTGCTCTCCTCCTTATCCTGTTGGCTTGAACTTGGCTTACATTGTGCAGAGATATGTCCCATCGCCGCACGCCATCACCAATCCTGTCTGACCCTGGATAGTCTTCTGGTGCTAAATCGTCAGATGACGAAGAATACTATAAGTTAAAGGGGGCTTACCATAAGGCCACATAATTGTACTCAGGGGCTAGTCTGGACACCGACAAGCTATGCGATGAGCTAAAGGCCGCACGCACCGCACTTGGCATCACCCAACAAGAAGCCACCTAGGCACGAGATGAGAATGTGGCCGCTGAGGCGGAGGTCCAGAACCTGCTTGTCGATGCTGCTACCACCTATGACGTTGCCTTCCCGATGCAGACAGCGAACGATCCGACCAGTGCACCAGAGGAGTGCCTCTGAGCCCTACCAGCATGCATTTGGGTCGTGGTGTCTGAAGCCATCCGTCAAGGGGCTGCCATGGTGCTGGTTGCTGCCTAACTTCAGTTTGGCACAACGGTGAAAGTCCTGGTGGTGCAGCAGGCTTTTCCACCACCATCGGATGATGAAGATTATATGGATGATATGTTCAGGCGTGTCAAGCTGGCCGCCAATGCCATCTTAGTGAAGGTGAACGTGGATGAGATCCTACATGCCTGCCTCGACCGTTGTTCTATGTGGGATGTATCAGTAGTATAAGTCATGACTAGGTTTGTTCTATGGGACGACAGTATGTGGAGTCTTAATTATTTGCATGCATGTCTGTGTTAAATTTTGTTGAACTTTTGTTGAACTTTGTATTAGTTCGATTAAACTCTATTGAGCATGGTGTAGCTAAGGTCCTTGGACATTTGGTAATTGGTTTCTGGCCCCTATTGGCTACTTTTGCCCATATATTTCTTTCTGGTTCTCTTTATGATCTATAATATACTAACGGTGTTCGCCCTTTCTGATCGGAGGACGTGGGTGTATAGATGTTGAAATTTCCTTTGATAAAATTTGTTGAACTTGAAAGAACCATGCAGCAAGAAGTTCATCTAAACAAGTCTCACCTTAATCTAATGCAAAACGGATGAGCCATAGCTGTTGACTTTTACTGTGAACGCAAGAAAGTTCGCCCACTGTGTATTTGATCTCATATGATAGTATAAAGTGTCATAGCAACCAGTCTGCCCCTCGATTGCTATGACTACTTGGATTGGAGTGAAATAAGTATACATAAAAGACCTATCACAACTGCACCAGGCATTCAAGTGTCAAGCTTGTCATGGTGGTCAAAAGCTCTTTTTCTTGATTCAATTCTTGTGTCCAGCTTTTTTGCCGCATTCGCTTCACTCTCGTCAGCCGTGCAAGGTCTCTATGAAAGGAGCATCCCTCCTTCTCCTCTGGGAGTGTAGAGGATTAAACATAACCGTGGGAGTGCAGACGATCAGAACCTATGAAACCATGTAGCCATCTCTAGCTAGCTGCTTCCCTCGGCTGCTATGAGCCTACGACTGCTTGGATTGGACCGCACTATGCCACTGTATACTTCACCGGATGACAGAAGGTCCGACCCATCTAAAATATTCACTAGTTAGAAGCCTGTTCTAGCCCTGGCATCCCTATGTGTACAAAGCCTAGCCTCCCTCCCATTGTTTGACTCCCCCTTGTAGCGAGGACTATAGGCTTTGCCAAGAATTCCATTTTTCGAATGGGAAATTGGAATAAGAAACTAGTAATTTACTCTTTTTGAATGTAGTGTATTCTGGCATTTGAAATTTGTCCTCAGATATAGTGTATTCTATAGCTTTTGATTTTCTATTGCTTTTGCTTTTGTGTTGTTTTGTTTTAATTTTATTTGTTTCCTTTAGGCCTTGTTTGGATGCATGTGTATCCACTTCAATCCACATGTATTGAAGTGCAATGGAATGATACTTAGTTTAATTCCACTCGAATCTACTTCAACACATGTGGATTGAGATGAATACATGCATATCCACACAAGGCCTTAGGGATTAAACGAAAGTACTAGTACGAAATAGGTTTCCCTATATAACATGAGATGTGTCCGGCCCAGTCAGATATACAATGCTCAAACTTTCTTATGTGTGTAGTAAACTTCGAATAGCTATGTGGCTCCTCTGTTAGGCATTAGATCGATCTACAGGAAACTTGATTGGATGAATTTCGTTATGCATGTTTACCATACTACAAATCAGAAAGAGAACCAGAAAGAAACCAACATGCAAAACTAACCAACACGGGCTAGAAAATGGCTACCAAATGACCAAAGAACTTGATCTACACCATGCTCAACAGAGTTTAACCCATGCAATCAATATGTCTGCATTAACTTTTGTTGAACTTTGTATTAGGTGGGTTAAACTCTGCCTAGGCCCTGTTTGTTTGCTTTTGCCTACAGTTCTCTTTCTAATCTGTAGTATACTAACGGTGTTCGTCCTTCCTGATCGGAGGACGTGGGCGTATAGATGTTGAAATTTTCTGGAGCCTAGGATAGTCCGACCCTAGGAAATATAGATGATCCGGATCACTGCGAGTTGATGAACAACGAAATACAGTGATGGTAACTATCAGGGGCCATCCAACTCGTCCATAGAACCCAATAATTAGTTTAGGATACAAACAAGTATGACTAATAAAACAACTAATTGGCTAATGTTTAGCCATGGCTAACTAGTTGCAGTTCATCCAAACAGGGCCTAAGACAGTCTGATAATTAGAAATCATGACAGGCCATAGAAAAGTTTTGATGAAACAACAAAATACAGATAATGTCAACTCTTGCGCTGAGTTCATGGCTTCCATCTGCCAATTGTCTTGTGCACCTCCACCTTGAGCTTAGCTTCATCATCCTCCAGCTCCTCCTCCCATTCTTTAACATCATCATTGCTATAGGTGGCCTCATGGATCACACTAAAGAAGTAGATGTCGCCGACATTAAGGTTGTTGTCAGCGCAGAAGGCGCCCCACCCGTACTTGAACGACACTTGCAAGACTTTGTTCGTGAAGGTCCTCTCCAAGCCCACGAACCAGGACTGCCCAGCCATCTGCAGCTCGACCTTGCACTGCTGCTTGTAGTTGTGCGGTCGCTTGAAGTCCACTAGCACGTTCTTCGCCTCGTATAAAAAAATATTGATGACAAAGTGGACAATTGTAACTTGCGACATCATCGGTACGTTCTGCGTCTCGCACGAGTGCTCACCAGATACTTCGCTGTGAGGTGGTACTTCTTTAGGATCAATGCAAAACTTCTTGGCTCCATGATGGGTAGGGAGAGCTGACTACTGCCGGCATCAAAGTCGTGCGGGTACTGCTTGCGGAAGGTGGTAAGGTCAAAGACCTTGATGTTAATCTATGACCGGTCGTCATACCGCAATACAAGAGAGAACCTATCATGGAGGTTGAGGGCGTGGGCGAAGTGCTTCCATCCCCGGTGGAGGTACAAGTGACCGCCACCAGGGAACACCTCCACCTTTCATCAGGCCAGGCTCTGCTCGTCGTCCAGACAAAGCTTGAGTTTCTAGAGACCTCCAATGGCCTAGGCAATCATAGCCAGCAGCTTCTACATGCATGCAATGATGATGCAACACTTAGTATTACGACAACAGTAACTCTTAAAATAACAATACATCTATCAAGCTACTAAGCTAATTCTAATGACTAAGATGCTAAGCTACCGATCCTTTCCACTAAATAGGTATGAAACATTCAAGTATTATCTTAGCAACTAAAATGCATTTATTCTTTTATTAACGATTTAATGTATATTAAAACAAGGAGCACCTAACTACCTTATTTCTCAGTCTATTCTAGGGCCACAAAAATTACAGTGAGCCCATAATAATACAATGAACCTACTATAAAAATTTCATGACAAAAACTATTACCAATTTGCCATAAAAATTCCTACAAATATTAACCTAAATAATGATAAACACTCTCAAATGATTTAATAAGCCTTAGCATCAACTCAGACCTGCATAATCCAGTCATACCATCAAATAGACAACATTTTTAGGAACTCAACAAAATTTATTTCACAATTTTTGGACACCTATGTGAATTGATATTAATTTTAAAAGTTTAGCTCAGAAATTAAAACATAAAGCTATTTCTAATTCCTTAAGAAAAGGAAAAACGAATTCACCAGCGCGGCCCACAACCATGCGGACTCGGCCCACTTGCACGCAGTGCCCATGCGCACGCGTGGCCCATAGGCGTGGCCCACGGTGGGAGACAGCCCATGCGCTGGCTCTTTTGCTGAGACGCCCCTACGCTACCTAGTATTCGCACGGCATTGTTCACACTATTCCTATAGACAACAACTTTGCAAGAACACCCACGCAATCTCCCTCCTTTATAATGATATGGTCCTCGACCATCCCAGCGCGCGTAGGTGCAGCGAGCGGTGGCACTGGCGCTTGCATCGGCCTCATGGGACCCACGTTGACCTATCTATGAGGCCAATGCTCACCTAGTTTTTGACACGAAGCGATATGTGACGGCTGCACAAACTGAGACGCAGTAGAAGGGCATCTCCACGATGGTAGGCACCCTACGACAATGGCGATGGTGTTTTGGTGAGCCACAGTATTAACTAGGCAGTAGGGATAGCGGGTGAGCAACAGGGACTCACCACTGACCTAGCAGAGGTGATGCTTTGGCCGGAGATGCCCCGAGCGAGCCTGACCGTGTGCACGTGGCGAGCTCGATGGTGCACCGCAGTGACACAGCCATGCCAGTGGCGAGGAGGCAATGGTAGAGGTGTGGCTTAGGTGCGCATGACGAGGAGGGGTTCTAGGTATGGCTAGTGGTGCGGCTAATTCGGCTCGAGACGTTGAGAAGGGGGCTAGCCACAGTGAGGGCGGTGACAGGTCTTAATAGCGCGGTGGCAGGGCAAAGCTCCAAATTGGAGCTTGGCCTTGCACGGTTCAAGTCTGGGTGGGGGTGGGCTGCGAGAGGACGTGAGAGCGCAGGCGTAGGATGTGGAATTGATGGGGATGGCTTCTCGCATGCAGGCAGCTGGCATGGCTCGGCGGCGGCAACAAAGAAGAGTAAAGGGGAGGGGCGGGACACGGTGGGGACATAGTCAAGGCTTGGCATGTGCTTGTATGGTAGGACATGGTTGACGTGACCAGAGCGACCACGTCCGGCACTAGCCGACGACACGCGCTCATGGTCGGCGTGGCCCGCGCGCCGTAGTGCCATAAATGGCATGGCAACAGCGGTTCGACCTCATGCATGTAGCGTCTAGGCGGGCTAGTGGCGCAGCACAGTGCAGCGATGCAACGGCAGTAGTAGCAGCATTGTCGTGGCACGTCACGGAGGGCAGCAGCAACATGCTACAATGGTAGCAGGCGGGGGTAGCGCGATGTGGCGAGTTGGGTTGGCACGGCTCCGCGTGGCAGCAGCTCAAGGCGGCCAGTGATGCAGCCAGAGTGCGAGCAGCTCTGGCGAGCCAGTACATGGCTACGTGCATGCTTGCGTGCACCAAGTGCCACGACGTCGAGGCCACTCGGCACGGTGATCGCATCCAGCCGGGAAAAACAACCTGAGAACACGCTGTGCATGGATTTTAAAGCATTCGAAACAACTACACAGTTGATCCAATCCCTAAACCACCTTCACTACACTAAAGAGGGCATGTTAGGCTATCAACAAGAGCTAAAGAATGACACCACTCCTAAACTCAATTTTTACTGAATAAATTACCAAACATAGCTTTGTCAATCTATTTTTAGACAAGAAATTGACTGTCTTGAGTTGGATTTGCTTCAAATTCGATTTCCAAGCCATTAGAAATGTTAGCTAGCGTAATTATCTTGTTAAAACAAAAGTTGCATTATTTTCTACAAAATGTGTACTTCAAACTTTATTAAGGTGTCACATATATGTTTTATAGCATTTTTGTTCAATAAAAATTAGTTAACATCTCTACTTGCTAACTTTATAAATCATGAATTAACTTTTGTTTTACGTTTTTATGACTTGTTTAAGTTACAATGCTTTACCTATCCATCACACCACATGCAATATCACTTAAGTATGATGCTCATGACATGTTTTAGCAAGTGATTCACTGTGTAACACTGAGGGTGTTACACATAGGATCTAGTCTAGTTCTAGAATAGAGAGAGAGTATGAGGGAAGAGTTCTAGAGGAGTCTCGGCCTGTCGGTGCTCTCTCTATGGCTTGTACTGGTGGAATCAAGTTCTTCTTGAGCTTGCTTCTGAGATTTCTCTAGTAATCAACTTCTAATTCAAATAAGCATCTTGTTCATCTTGTTCTTCAGGTATGTGACTCTCTTTGGAGTACTTTAATCCTTGTAGCTCTTGGGTTAAAGTAGTATTCGTAGTGTAAGCATGGTGCTTAGACTCGATTACTCATAGATGTACCCTATTTTCAGAATCGGAGGTAGCTTGTGAGGGTGACTTTTATAGCCTCGTTGAATCATTTGTAGTCCACCTCCCATTAATAGGATTAGCAGTACAATATTGCTATCGGAAACATACTCTGCCTGTGTTTTCTCTAGTATTATCCCCAGAATTAAACAATAGAAGACAAAGCTTATAGAAGTTAGAACTAGAAGACCTTAGTAGTCTCCTCTATGCTCCTATTATCTAGCCTTGATTGTGAAATTAGGATAAGTTAGATTTGGTTATTCTCACACACGTTTCCTTGAGATCGATATAAAACTGGTTACTCCCGATAAAGTGCTACATCGGTATAATATCCATGCGCTTGTGGATTATTCTGTGTGCTTTAATTTATACCAACAATCCTCCAAAATGTGAACCGGTCTGCGCTACCCGAGAGCACAGTACTCTAGCTCCTTGCGCCACTCCTGGTGGATTCACATGATGTGTACATGTCTTTTCACATAATGGAATAGGCGAGGTGTTAGGCTTACTGGAGTATTGGCCAGTACTTACAAAAATCTTGATCTAAGGGCCAATAATGGATGGTCCTTAATCGACACAAGCAGGACAGGCACGACTAGGCGAACATGTCTGCCCAACTTAACATTATCATCATGGTCTAAGCATTATCATCATGGTATTCTCCTGACCCATAAATAGAGTCAAGAAGAGCAAGGTAAAACCTATTTCCCATGAATGATGAAACCATCATTCGACTTCTACCGAAGTCTAAGCATTACTAAGCACTAGAGACATCGACCTATTCATACTAGCACGGTATAACTAAGGACACCTAATTATCAAGGTAATCATGCAACAACCGTATTCGACCAACTCCTAATTACTTAATGCACATCTCACAAGACTTAAGGTGTAATAAAGATTTGTAAATACTAGAGAAGGGTTTATGCTCTGGGGCTTGCCTACGTTGTAGAGAAGAGTAGTTCCACAGAGAGATCTAGTAGTTGGACTTGGCACCAACACCGTTGGTGGATGGACCTTCTCCGAGACTTGATCAACATGAATCTTCTCACTCACGTACACTACACGTAATAAATGATGCTTTGCTTAATATGATGGACTACATGCCATGATGCATGATGCACGATGAGAAGCATTCAAGTGCACAACAGAAGATAAACAAAGTTAAGGAAGTTGAGTACAACTTTCCTTCATCAAGGAACTAGGGTTATTAACATAAAAGCATTTTAGTTAATTAACTATCAAGTTAATTAGTTATGTATCATGAAAGGCATAACTTAACATGGACTAACAAGATTAACATGAAAAACATTTACAAAGCATAACCACCTACTCAACTATTGCATACAAGGAGCAATCAAGGCTTATATACATGCATCTTCTAATTAAGCATTTAATTAAACCATTTGTTTATTATATAACAAGTTGATGATAAGCATATCATGGAAAGGAATTAAGTTGCCAAGGAACAATAGGGGTTGGGGTGTTCCAAGGTCTACAGTCAACTCCAAAATACACCAAAGACAGTTTAGGATTTATCCCAATCATTTTAGTATTTATTAAGTAAATAAAAGGCATTTAACACACTTAAATTAATTAATCAATTTATAATTACAAAAAACAGTACCAAACTTTTTGTGAAGTCAGGTATTAACATGTGAAGCATACACAAAAAGTTTCATGATTAAATGATTATTATTTTAGCCTATAGAAATCATGAAAGGTACATTTATTAATTAGAAGAGGTAATTTTTAAGCATACCAAAACTATTGAAAATGCCCATATCATATTTTTTGAAGGTAGAGTAGATGATAACAAAGCTACACAAAAATTTCCATAAATTTTAATCATTTATGAAATTTGAAAAAGAATTAAAACATTTTAACACACATCGCCAGCCACTGTGGCTGACAGGCGGGTCCCCCGGTCAACGCATAGTGCCACCGCGCTGACCGCGGTGGACTCTGCCGTTGACCGGCAAAATCTCACCGACGGTTACCCCGCCGGTGATGAGACCTAGACCAACATGCTCCCCTCGATCTCGCGCACACCCTCGGCTACCAAACGATCACCTAGGGAACGACAGCAGACACGGTGGCGGCTATGGCGACTCGGCGGCATGGCAGCACGGTGGAAACGGCCATCGGCGAGACGACCGGCGACGGGGAGGTCCCCTACGTTCTTACCACACTCACTCAAACACGTTTGAGCAACTGGTTGAACGAGCTAAGGCTGGCAATGAGCTTGGCCGCAGCCATGGCGGAGCGGCGAAGGTATGCACGGCGGTGGGCCGGCTACTCCAACGTAGTAGAGGTAAAACGGAGGGCATGGTTAGCTAAAGATGCTCACCACGGGTATGCCCGCCCTGATAGTTGAAGCGGAGGCGGCGCGGACACGGCTGCCGACGGTGAGGGTGGTTGTGGGGGTGCGAACCGGAGAAGGTGGCAGCATTTTGGTGCGCCCTGCATGGTAGAGATAAGAAGTATGAGCCGATGAGCATCACTGAGTCAATGAGGAGCCAAAACAAGCGCGAGGTGGGAGGGATGTGCAGCGGGATGAGCTGGCCATGTTGAGTTGGTGCTCGGTGGCTATGGCGAGCCGCTGCGGTAGGAATCTGCCCCGTGGCTGCTTCCGGCGAGGAGAGACGGCGTGAGTGGGTCAAGAGGCTGAGCAACGACAAGTTGGAGCCGTGGGCGCGATTAATTCGATGATGGTGCAGCGGCGGTGGTGAATTGCGTAGGCGAGAAGTTGTGTTGGTGGCGAGTAGGAAGAAGAGAGACGAGGAGGGCAGCCGGCTCTAGGCTATATCATCGCGGTGAAGTCTCTCGACCTCCAGCTCCTGCTTGCGATGCGTCGGAAGAGACACCTTCGTGTCTGCGCACGTGAGGGCGGCGCAACCGTTCGGCGGCGACGACGACAGGCAGGCTATTACCGGTGACTATTGTCCTTCCATTTTCTCTAGAATCCACATAGCAACTCAATGATCTGCAAAAATAAAAATTTGCTTATCTTGTTGTGATCTCCAACATTGCTTTAAGTCCCAACCTCTAAATCTAACTGTATTAGAAGATCTAAGCTATAGATCAAAGGTAGATTGAAACAGCAACTCTGAACTTTTCAGTTAGGGTTTGAAACTGTTTTAGTTAGCATCTTTGAGCAATTAATTAAAGGCTAAACATCAATCAAGCTTAACAATCAATAGCGTAGTAACAAAGATCAAGTATCACACCAAGCAATGCAACAAAAGTTGAACAACTTTTATTGATGAAAATTTATTTAATAAATACCCAAAAATTGAACTTCATAATTGATTTTCAAGGACTTAGGCAAAAATGGCCAAGTTAGAAAATCAACCTTGAATCCAATCTTTGGGGCTCCAAATTAAACATATTTGATATAGAAAAAAGGGCGTACCTAGTGCGGGATCTGGGGAAGGGTGTCAGTGGCAATCCTTAACCTCACCTGTGCAATGCGAGGAGACCACGACTCGAACCCGAGACCTTCCTGTAACACCCTAGGTGTTAGGCTTGCATAATTGCACTTGCATTTTAGAAACATGAGCATCATTCATCCATGCATGAGCTTTGATTGTTTGGAACATGCTTTTGAAACATTGCAACATATGTTTATATTCCATGTGTGTTTGTTTTATGAAATGGATAGTGCGCAACACTCATGTGCAACATGTTCAACTCACTCTTGAAACATGTCACTTACTTTAGTGAAACATGGTTAGTTAGTACTATGCAACAAACTCATGAAACATATGAAACATGGCTTTGAAACAAAAGGAGCAATTCACTTGTTTTCCCTTGTTTCATTGCATGTGATGCTTGATTTTGGTATGATCAATGTGTGGTGTGGTTAATTATCACCTAAAACACCTTAAATACACTTAGGGTACATAGTGGAGCACTGTTCATGTTAACTAAATTGACTAATTATGCCCCTAAGTGAGATTTGACCAAATTGGAAACCCTTGAACCAATTTGTTTGACCTTTTAAAAAGTGTTACTTAGAAGCTTTGCATGTTTGATCAACCTAAAGCAAAGTTGTAGAAAATTATATGTGGAACAAACTTTATTTAGAGGTCAAGTCATGAAAATGTGTGGAACAGCCCCAAACATGGCCCACAAGTCAGATTTGGGTGATGATTCAGCACTTAGAATTTTTCTAAGTCATTAACCGATTTTCAGTTTGTTTGGCTCACATTTGGGATGATTTTACTCCTCAACCATTGAGAATTGGAACATGATCCTTTAATGGAAGTTGTAGATGGTATGTAGGTCTACAACTTTGGTTTATATGGTTTGCATTAATGCTTCACGATTTAGGAGTTTAAACATCAAAGATTTGCGCTGTCAGGCCGGTACCGGGCTCTGATGGCCGAACTGAATCGGGCAACTACAGTGCCGACCGTCGTAGACTTCTTACGCCGTGTGGCCGCTGCGCGTCGCTGGCGTCCTGAACCATTAGGCCACATCGAGCCTCAGCATGGCATTTCACTCCGCAGCGCTCACCCGTGACTCCTCCTAGCTCGCATTCCACTCTGGCGTTCTCCTTCGTTTCCAGCAGCAGCCGCCGAGGCTCCAAGCTTGCCGTCGTCACCATTGTTGACGCCAGCTCACACCGCATCATTCGTTTGCCACCGCAAAAGCTCCGTAGCGGTCCCACCTCATCACCTCGCCCGCCTTGCTAGCTAGAAGAGCTTGGTAAGGTGTTCTCGCCGCGCACGGCCTCGCCGGTGGTCCGCCACCGTGCCCCGTCGCCGCGGCCAGTCTGTTTCTGACCACCACTTGCCTCGATAGCGTGTGCACTAGCTTCGTCGTAGCTTGTAGAGTATCGGTGTAGCTCTTGATTGAGTTGTCTAGGTCACCTTCGGTGTCTCGCCGTCGGAGCCTCGCCGTCGCACCGCCATGGCCGCCGCCGTAGTCGATAGCTCCGGCAATAGGTCTAGCTAGGTAGCTTAATCGGTGCGGGATGAAGTGGGGATTCACGTAGTACCGGTGACCTCACCGGAGAAGCCACCATCGGCGAGCTCCGTTGATCCCGCGCCGATTCCACGGCGTGCTCTATTTTGGTGCCGATGACATGCGGGCCCGGCTGACCGGTGGACCCCGGCTGTCAGTGGCTTATGGACTGAAGGCTAGTTCATTTGTTCATATTTGAATGCAACTTTGTAAAATTCATATCTCTAGTTTGGTGAATCCAAATTAGGTGGTTCCAATTTTGTTAGGATCTTTGTGAAGTGTAGTATTTAGGAAAAATATAACATGAACACTTGTAGTAAAGTTTCTGGAAGAATTAAAGTGCAACTTAAAATGTATTTTTAATTGAATGGAACCTTGTTTAACTCATATCTAGAGTTACAGTGCTCCAAAAATTATGAAATTTGTATGGTGAGCTGTTCTTGATGAGTAGAAGCTCTGGTTAAAATTTGAGAGTCAGTGCATGAATGGTTTTTGAGTTATTAATTTCCCTTTTATAAGTCAGTCATCTTTGTGTGAATTTTAATAATTAATCTACGAATCCAATGCTCATGAAATTTATTGGAAGTTGTGCTGATACCTTAAGGATGCTAAGAAAAATATAAAATCTGTTGCTTGACACTTTTCACTAGGGTTTCCTATTTATGCTATTTTAAGCCCTGCTGGCTTGTCATTTTTGTGTAGGATGTTATACTTGTTAAAATGATGTGAAATTTATACAGTAGCCTAGTGGAGATATGTATAAGCTATTGTAATGTTTGTGGAATTTTCTATATACTTTGGATATGTGTTTATTATTTAACCTAATTATCTAAATAAATTAATAAAGGCATGAAAATAATTTATTTAGGAATGACCACTATGTTTTCTAGTGTTCATTTGATGTATGTCAACTGTTGGTAGCATTGGTAATACTCATAGTACTATTCTTGTATGTAATGAAATATTATTTTCATTATAATTCATTTATAGTGACTTTCTGGATAGATTTTAGAGTTAAGCAAATTAACTGGTGAACTTGATGTTTGCTGTGAATTTGGTCAATAACAAAGTTGTAGGGAACTTGTTTATCTAGCTTGTGTCAAAATTTCAAGGTATTTGTCCTAGTAGTGTGAGAGTTATATCAGTTGGAAGTCAGCACTCCCAACTGCCTACTCTCTGGAATCCACAAACAGTTTTGTAAGATCAGTCTGTTTGACCTAGTTTGAGTTTGAATTAGACTTTGTTGATTAAACAAAAGTTGTAGATAATTTTATAATCTTTCTATATTGTCTTGTTGCATGTCTTTTGGATTAGTACAACTCCAGTTATGGATAAAACTAGTTGCTGTTGTTTGCAGCCTGAAAACTGTGATTGCAGTGAATAACTTGTTTGCTTGATATGAGTCGATGTGATGAGTTAGATGCTAGGCTAATTAAAATAACTTGTTAGTTGCAGGTGCTAGACCTCTTACTGAAGATGAACAAATTTATCTTAGGTTGTTAGAGCTTGGTGAGTGTGCCGTTCTTGTTTTCTAAAAGAGATATGCACCTACTCAGTAAAATATGTGTTAATCTTGTATCATCGTGTCTTTCATGCGTCCATCTATACATGGCTATACATTTCATCATCACCTTCCATCTCTTGTGCATGCATGATTCTTATACTATGCATATGCATGCAATAGGTGTTCCGGAGGGAGTCACGCTTCTGGAATTCGAGCAAGTACTTTCGGAGGAGCAGCAGCAAGCTCAGGAGCAGGAGGCGCAGGCCCCAGAAGAAGGAGCCAGCGAAGAGGTTCTTGAGTGTCCCGATCACCAACCTTCATCTTTTCTGAAAGGCAAGCCCCGGAGCACTCTAAGTCTCCTATGTTTTAAAATGGTTACTTTGAGTATCTTTATTTATTAATGCATTAAGTGATAGGAATTGGATGCAAACACTTGTTGCATATATATCTATTCCTTGCCCAGTAAACGTACCCTGAATCCTATTTAGGTCTAGGAGCGAATCAAAGCTTAGCCTTGCTTAGACCGGTAAAAGTCAGGTGATTTCCTGTCACCTGCAAGTTAGGATGATGTCTGGTCACGGTTGGCTATATTTGCTATCGTGGAAGATAACCATGTGTTAATAATGAATTGTGACCGGCGGGATGTTGATAGAGAAGCAACAAGGCAAGGAGGTCTTGGGTGTGGATCTAACCCCGTCTGTGTCGGTTAAGGACCGATTCACTGTATGTCCTCATGTCATGTTGAACGCATACCTATCACTTAGTTGGCCGGATAACTCGTTCCGACCACGAAGCCGAGTAGCTCAACTCAGGTCGGAAGTCTAGGAAGTGAAAGTGCGCACCGTGGCGGTAGTAAGGATGTGTGGGGAGCCATTGTCGTAAGTCCTAGGTGAGATTGACCACCTAGCAGAGTTGACTCCCTGAGGGCGTGATACTGCTCGAAACCGTGATTCCTGAGTTGTACCAAAGGTGACCTAAGGCTGCCTTCACGCGGTATGCCTGGGTTTGTGTTAGGAATACCCCTCCAGCTAGATAGGAATCGATTCAAATCGCCGTCTCTCCTGGATAGTGAGAACTTGACTGAGCAGCGGCAACGTAGAATAACTTAATGGAACTTGATGGTTAAATCGATGATGATGGTACAACATTATACCAGATATGGTTACTAATGTTTGGAGTTAATCAATTGCTTGCTCTAGTATAGGTGCTAATCTAGTTGACAAGTTAATATTGATAACTTGCTGCTTACTCATAATTTAAATTATGCTTTTATATCATTAAAGTGCTTATGCAAAATGGTTGTCAAGCAAGATCCACCGATAAAGCCTTGCATACTCCTTGGTGTCATTTATTTTTGGTTTACGACAGGTAAGTCTAGCTGAGTACATTCTCGTACTTAGGGTTTATTCCCCCTTGTTACAGATGATGTGCTCTATAACGGCTACTACAAGTATTGTCTCCACCCTGAGGGGGATGAAGACTAGATCATGGGCATGATCATCTATATTATCTTATCATGATGCTTTTGCTGGATATGACTATGGAACTGGCTTGTATTTGAACTAAGTGTGTGTGATGGTCTCAAACTACTTTGCTTCCGCTATTTGTGAACTTGTTTTGTAATAATTATGTGAACTCTGATGTATGAGGTACTTGTGAACTACTTGTGAAATGAATGTAACATGTGGGTTGTTATGTTGAATTACTAGGATCTTGGCTGTATGCAAGTTGGTTTGAAATCCTTCGTGGTTTTAGTTGACTACCGGGTTTATATGGGTTCAAGTATGACGGTTTGATCACTCCGGTGATTGCTTTCATACTTGTGCGCTTATAAATTGGTTGGTTCTGTTACACTGCTGGTCTCAGGCGGTAAGACTCTACCGCTTGCACCAGGCCCGCCCTTCATATTTGATATAGAAACATCATCATTTTTTATTCCACATTTAAGAGCATACTTTAAACCACAGTTTATTTTAACCAAATTTTATTTGTTTAAGCAAATTCACATATATAAATTTACCTAATTTCTTAATCATATATGCAACATAACAATGCTATAAATGAAACATGGAGTGCATACACTTCCGGTCTCATTTCTTAATCAAGTTTTAGCTGCTTTTTAACATCTGGGATGTTACAGACCCCTACGGTTTTAGCGGTGCGGTTGTCACCACTAAAACCTAGAGAGCGCTAAGGTCTAGAATAGGAACAAGCATACAAGGGGCTCAAGCACAAAAGAGCTAGAAGAGGGGAGCATGGGGTTCACCTTCCTATGATCCAATCACCATAGCAGTTGATGGGAATCAAAGGAAAGGAAACAAGAGGGCAATAAACACCAAACAAGCGAAAAGGGAACTTGGTTCCACAACACTTCGACTCGCATGTCATTACTTTGGTTCCATGGCATTCCGATCTACATGTCATGGTAACAGACACGAATCGAAGAAATTGGAACAAGAGGGCACAATCCACATCTTACTGGATCTATGAGGATTGAAAAATAGAAAACAAGAGAAGACAGAAGAATGGTCCTCGTATTCTCTCGACCAACACGCCATGGGAGCAGGCAAGGGTTGAAAGAAAGGAGACAAATCCCACTGTCTCTTGATCCTCACCATCTCATAGGGCACCACGATCGATGTGCAATTCCTAGGGTTCATAGCGGTGCGGTTGTCAACGCGAGAACCATAGAAATGCGACGGTCTAAGTGGCACAAGCATACGAGATGGTTAGGAAGAACACAAGAGCAAAGGAGAGCAAAAGAGCAAAAGAGGTAGAGCCCAATGATCATAGTGAGGCAACTTGTGGTCATGAGCTTTACCCACATGGGTTGGCTTCCATAAGTTCCACGACGGTCGCCTCCTAGTTTGTCTTTAATAGACTAGGTCAAGATGGGCTCATCATGTGAGGGTAGGATACGCACCGATATCGAGCCCATGGTGGCCATGTCCTAGAGCCATAGGAGGGGGCAACGAACATGGCACTACGAAGTTGATTAAAAACGAGGGGTCAAGTTACACTTGGCATCACGGCCACAGCGGGACAAACCCATGACCGAAATGTTTGAACAAGGTGCGATCCCTCAACTGGCTCGAAGGCTCGGTCCATAGGCAATCAACACGAACACGCAACGAACCAAAACACAAATGACGACTAGAGTAGCACATACCCATAGCAAAAGAGGTAGACACCATAGCATAAGGGATATATACCAAAGCATAAGAGATAGGCCAGCACAGGCATTGACATCGATATTATGTATGATCGAGTATCAAGTGTATGAACAAGTATAAATGATGATAGATGTATGAATAAGAAGAAATGATGATAAAAATGTGGTTTTGTGGACGTTAGGGACGGCGCTAGCAAGAGTTAGAGGGGTTTTGACCTTGCTGTGGAGACGAAAATGGGCATGGGTGAGCTGTAGGCTTGCTGCTGCCACTATTGGTTGGCGGTTGCTTGCTACTAGCCGGCTGCAGCTTGTTGCGGCTTGGCTACAGCTAGCCGGTGGCTTGCTGTGGCTGGCCGGATAGGGCTACGGTTGGCTAAACATGGCTCCAGGTTGGCTGCGGCCTGCTGGGCTTGGCAGCGGGTGTCTGAGAAGTGGTCGGAGCTCCGACGATGGCACAACAGGGTCACAGCTTCCCTATGACAGTGAAAGACGATGGCATGAAGGCCGATTTCAGCAAAACTACGACACATAAGGAGAAAAATAGGAGCTTGGCCCTAGGGGCTCATTAGCGATGGAGGAGGAACTCTGGCGAGGCGATTGGTATGGTCAGCTATTCTGCGATGGTGAAAAACAGCGGCACAGAGGTCGGTTTCAGACAAAAATGGCGACAAGATCGATGGAAGGGAGGAAAGAGCGAAGCTTTGGGCACGGTGGCTCACCGATGGTAGAGATGGAGCTCTAGTGAGGTGCTGGGTCACCGGGGTTGGAGGTGCCATAGGACATCGAGGAGCAGAGGAGGTTGGTGAGGTCTGCAGCTCCGATTCTTGGCTCCAGCGATAGTGGAGGTGCTTCGATGAGGAAGGGGTCGCTTCTTGATGAGGTGAGGCCTTGGCGAGGAGGTGCTCCAAGCGACGGAGACTGATGGTGGGCTGGAGGAGTTTGCGGTTGCTGTTGCTACTACCGGGCGTGGTGGCCATGGCAAGGAGCAGAAGATGCCGATCGTGGTGGCGTACTCCATGGTGAGCAATAGGGCAGACGGAGCGTCGGGATAGGGTGGAGCTCAACGATAGCGTCGAGGAATGGCGACGGGGTGGAGATGGAGCTTATGGTGGCGCGACAAAGGCGAAGGTGAAGCACAGTTGGCAGAGGATTTTGGTGCAGCTTGGGGTCGACGTGCTCTGGGTTCGATGCTACTATCTTAAGGCGAGGAGGAAGGCAAGGCATGGTCGACGTGGCTTGGTGAAGGAGAGGAAGGCGGTGGTGGCTCACGATGACGTAGTCATGGCCATCGAGGTGGTGGAGCGGAGCACCAGGTGGAGGTGGGTGCGCACCATAGTATCGGCATGGACGAAGCAGAGGAGCATGACTTGGGCTCAGCAAGGCAGCTTATAGGGAGGTGGTGGTGCAGTGGCGTGGCTATGGCGAAGGTGAGCCATCTCATGAGTCGACAGGGGTGGCACTGTGGGCTGCTTGGGTTCGGTGCCTAAGGAGGAAGTGAGCAGATGCGGTGGCAGCTAGGGAGGAGAAGAGCGGTTGCTGGTTGCGACTTTTATAGGCACGTCGCCTAGGGTTCACAGGGATGCTGGCGATCTCTAGCATCCGTGCCATGTATGGGATGCATCGCGCATCCCTCGGCTCCTAGTATGGATGCCAAGGCAGGGGATGGGACAGGTGCGGCGTGGGTGCGCATGGTCGGGCGATGGCGGCGTGCATCGCACGGGGGCACGGCTCATGTTAGGGTTAGGCAGGGGAGCGGTAGCTTCGGCCCACGAGGGCTCACTTGTGGGTCTATGGGGGCCAATGCCACGCTAGCAAGCTTGCGAGGGCTGCTAGCCCATGGCTTGGCTAGGTGGGCCACGTGGTAGGAGAAGCAAGGGGCATGGAGTGGGCCTACGTGGTGGAAGGGGCCGAGACAAGACACTGGTGGTGGGTGGAGGCTAGTTAGGCCATGGCCTTGGCTAGGCCAGGCGTGAGAACAGAAGGGAGGTGGTCCTAGCGGTAAAGGAGAGGGGAAGGCTCGATTGGGCTGGCTGAAAGAAGAGGAGGAGAGCTGGGCTGTGCGAGGGAAAAAGGGAGATGGGCTAGGGTTGAGGAAATGGGAAGCTGGCCCAAGAAGAGGAGGTGGGTTGGTTATGAAGGAAAAAGGAAAAAGGATTTTTTTCCTTTTATGAATTATGAATTTGAGAGATTAAAAAGCGATTGGAAATGAATTTGAAAGGGATTCGAGAGGAATTTGCTATGAATTTGTGCACTCCAAACTCCGACAACTCAAAACCAGGAACCAACTCAAGAGCACAAGCCTCTCCTACAAACAATTCTATATGAATGCAATGATTTATTAGTAAACTCTCCTAGGTTTCACTTAGGTTTGACCTAAAGACTACATGCTTCACACATTGTAGGAATTTTTTTTAAAAGCTCATATTTTTGGATGCACGAAAACTAGGGTTGTTACTACACGTAAGAAAGTCCAATCGCAAGTCTCGCCTCTGTCTAATGTAGAGCAGAGGAGCCATTGGTGTTGAAATGTTATTGGACACGTAAGAAAGTCCGACCTCTATACATTTGAACGCATTTGACAGTATCCTCCATAGTTTTCCTCATCTTCCTATGATGTTTGTTACTATGTCGTTTATGATTTTTAGTTTGGCTAACTTAATAGTAGCATAGCCTAGTAGTACAATATGGCGGGTGCATTATGTCAGAGATATGGGCCTGGGGTATCCTCACCGACCATATATATGGCCCATCAACAGAGGACGACCGAGGATGAAGCCAGCGAGGACTAGGCGCAACTACCAATTTGGAGATCACGACATATCAAGGATATCTGCTGCCATCACAGCTATGGTAGGATGGAATTGGTTTGTTGTAACAATCTTAGAATCCAATCTATAGCGCCGATCGCCCTCATTGTAACCCTACCCCTCTGCCTATATAAATAGAGGTAAGGACTCCGCGATCGTCACGTCCACCACGACACCATCACCTCATTCCAATCTACCTCGTAGGTAGGAGCAATAGCCCCTGTAACCGAACATATGAATACAAGAAGAAGTAGCAACTAGACGTAAGGCTTTTACTCGCTTCCCAGGGGCCCAAACTAGTATAAATCTCTGTGTCTCATGTGCAACCATCTGGATCAATCTACGCGATCACGTTGCTAGGCATTGTCGGAGATAAATAATCCAACAGTTGGCGCACTAGGTAGGGGCCTTTCACGTTCAGATTAATATCGTGTTTCAGATGGGAATCATCATCAACATTGATGACGTAGTGGAGAGGATGTAGCCGAGTGAGAAGATCACCTTTGGTATCCTCGACTTCATCGCCAACTAGTTTAGGAACTTGTATCTACAAGAACCCAAACTACCCACGGAGGAGGAGCAGCCTCCCCCAATCTATGCATTCCTTGCCGGATGGAGGAAGCTGCGAATGTTGGGACCTATGCTCTCGCCCAACATCTCAACTGCTACAGACGCGATGTCATCACCAAGCTCAGCTGAGAGAGCGATCTCAAGGCCACCCTCTAACTCTAGGCAGATCCAAACTGGACCACCCAATCGGATCTACAACTGCCACCCGATCACTTCATTCCTGGCTTTCCGACCAGATTAAGGAAAGCGGCGACAACCTACTCTAGCTGGCTTCAACAAGCCCTAGCGGAACCTACCAAACCTTGCACCCAGGATCATTCCATCTGTGGTTCTCACTCTCTGGAATGTTTCGACAACTTGGTCACCCAGTTCATCGGGATGATCGTCAATGGCGACGAGGACATGGCCGACATGCTGGAAGATTGAGTACAAGCACAGGACGATGAGTCTATCCTGGATTTTGATCTCGATGAGTATGATTAGTTCCTCTTTGACAACCCCAAGCTAGGGGAGGAACCACCTGAAGAGGAAGGCACAGAGTCCAAAGATCAACTCGAGTGTTATATGAATCTACAAGACCCTGAGCCACCTCGGGAAGCACTCTAGAAGCTCGCACTCGAAAGTGCCACTCTGCCATTGAGAGATGTTACCGTCTCAAACACCCCATATGAGACCAGTGACGAAGTGTGTCTACACCTCCTTTGTCAGAATGATGATCTCAAAGCGGAGAACAATCACCATCGACAATAGCTCCACCAATCTCTTGACACTCATCAGATTCAAGTCGAGCACACCCATCCCATGGGTGGCCAAAACTTGGCTAATCGTCCCTATGGGACCGTCAGGTTGCTTCAATTGGCTCCCAATGCCGAACAAATGACGCACCTAATGACTCAAAAGTCACGGTTCAGTTAGGAGACTCCCGAGCCATGCACGGGCCTGGTGCGTGAGATCGTCGCCAACACCTTCCAAGGAGCAGGGGCTGACCAACCTGATCTATGGTCGACTAGGGAACGGGAAAGATGCTCGCTTGTTGATCAACGCACGAAAACACGGACATGATACTCGTGGCCCTGCCTAGCATTCAACAACTCCCAGGAAGCAGGCTCAGCCGCTGATCAGACTCGAGTATACCATCCCAAGAATGGAGTCAATCCCTCGCAAGAGACAGGCTTATCAAGACATGTTCAAAAGGATCATGAACAACCCATGTTAGAATCATGGCTTTGTTGTGAACCACCTTGCCAAAGGCTATGTCACTTATCACAAAAGTGTCATTCTAGAAGTCGAGAGGCGGACAGATCAAGAAGGGTACTTGGGAGACCATGACGATGACCAAGGCCCTAATGCAGCCACTAGAAGCTCCATGCTCATCTTCGGTGGCCCTCTAGCCTACTAGGATTGAAGGCTATAGAAGTTAACTCATAGATGGATCTATGCGACCACACCGGCCATCCCACTATACCTATGCTAGTCAGAATGGCCAATTACTTATGATCGAACCGATCATCTGGACCGGGTGGTTGAGGTGGGACAATTCCCTCTAGTGGTAACTATGGTCATCGAGAAAATGAGGGTGATGAAGATCCTCATAGATGGAGGCAGTGGCATCTACATCCTTTACAAGGATGCCTTCGACAAGCTCAACGTGGACATAAGGAAGCTGCGTGCATAGCAGTCCCCTTCCACAGCATTGTCCCCGGGCGACACGTCATGCCCCTAGGCATGATAGATCTCTCTATGACATTCAGCAATGCGGTACACTACCAAAAGGAGACACTCTCCTTTGAAGTTGTTGACTTCTAGGGACCCTACAACGCCATATTCGGGAGGCCATGCTATGCCAAGTTCATGGCTGCCCCAAACTATGCCTACCTCAAGCTGAAGATGCCAGAACCACGTGTCATGATCATGGTGTCGGGGAACTTCCAGAGCACCTATCAATGTGAGATGGACGTTGTTGAGTACGCGGAAGCAAACAACCTAGACTCAGGGGCATTGAGCCTCCCCTGCTCGAGGCTAGGAAAGAAGCTCCTGTCGACGGCCCCGGATCAACAACCTATCATCACCCTTGACCCATCATCCTCGACCCCACCGCTAGCTTTGACCCCTAAGGCCCTCGTCATCGAATCTTGAGAAGGCAGCCGACGACCCATGGTTTTGTCAGCATTTTATCTTTTCCTACTTTCAGTTATCGTTTACATCTTGCAAAGAACATTTATTTATTACATGAATAAATTGTGACCTGTCGAGTACCTTATGAAGAACCTCTATGAGTTGCTCAGGGGCTAACCTTTGTAGCTGTTGTGTTCCTATCTAGCATGTTCATATGTTATACTAACTTATCAATATGCTCGGGGGCTACAATGATAACCATGTGTGCCGCCTACTTTTACTTTCTCGATCGATCAATGTCTCATAGGCCTTGAAATGGTATAAGTGACTTAACAAGACCTTGCATGGACTCGACCAAAGTATTTTAGTTTGGCCGAATAACCCCCAGGTGGTTGGTCCAAAAGCTTAAACCAGCATTAAAAACTAAAGAAAATGAAAGGTAGAGCATCCAAAGTCAGGTGTATCACATTACAAGACGATCTCAAGCACTGCCCAAATCCTCTGATGAATCAGGCATGCTGCCCAGCACTATCACGGAGAGATCCACATCATGAATGATGGCCTCAGAAGGTTCAATGGACTATTGCTGAATTTGACTATATAGCAAGGGATCCGTGTCAACGGGCTTCCCCCTAATGGAGCCGATGTTCAGGGCAGAGTAGATTGTCCCAACAGTCACCAGCGCCATGTGTGCCCTAGTGGATAAGCCATACTAGGCAACTTCCTCCAGGCGCCTTGGGATCCCCCTCAGCTAGGAAGCCACCTCTGACGAAGAGGTAGGCCCTCCTGGCTGAGCATAGGCCGCCTGGAAGGCAGCGCAGCCAACCGCAACTACACTCTAGAGCTCGCCTTCAAGGGATGACACCTCAGACACATAATTCGCCTCCATGGCTGAAAGGGATGACACCTCAATAGCCATGACATCTAGGTTTGCATAATCGAACTTGCACTCAGCAAGCTCGTCCTTAAGGCGCCTCGCCTTAGCCAACTCCGCTGCGAACAAAATGTATCAGTTTAAGAATCCACATACAATCGTAACACGCTTCATTGCCGAAAACAAAACATACCTTGGATCTACTTCTGAAGCTTTTCTGTCTCTTCCTGAGCAAGCGCTCGCTTCTGCCTTTCCCTCTAGTACGTGGAGTCAGAGGCATGGAGAGCAGCCTTCTCTCAGGAAAGCCCAAGAATAGCCTCGGTAGTAGCTGAAAAGGCAATAAATGTTTTACAAGCCTCACCAAATACTAAGGAGAAAGATCTTGATGGAAACTCCACCTTGGGTCTCATCCTGATGGCGCTTTAGGGTCACCACCTCTCTCTCTAGCTTGGCTATCCGTGCCTTTGTTTCATCGCCTAGCCGAGAGAACCTCTCCCAGATGAATGCGAACTTGGCCGAAGAATTCTTCTGAAGATACTACAAGAACAACCCGGTATAAGTCTTAGCTTCATTCAGAATGAATCAACCAAAGACTTGGGGGCTAGACCCATCGAGTCCATTATGTGGCCCCGAGTATAAACCGAGGGCACCCGACGTGGATCATACCTCCAAGGTAGCACTAAGGGAATCCCCAACCGAGATGCTCTTAGTCTTTACAGCGTCGGCTAGTGCTTGCAGCACAATGGACAAACTATCTTGTGTTTCGCCATCCCACCTAGCTCTCTGAAGCCAAAGACAAGACGACGCCGCTCCTCGACATCGTCGAACAAGCTCTCACCTTCAGCATCAAATGCTTGCAGCGATGGACCTCCCCCTCCTCGTTCGATCCAAAACCTAAGAGGGACCAGGTGGATGTCATCCACCTATGGGGGAGAGTCAACCCACAACAACACCCTCGTGAGGCCATCCTCTGGAATAACTTCTAGGGGCGACTCTGACGGGCCAAGCTCGCAAACTGGCTCAATGATATGCTCCTTCCCTCGGTCACCCATGCTGGGAACCCGAGTAGGTTCACCCTGCACAGGCCCTACAAGGATCACCAGAGAAACATCTTCCTAAGCATCCTCCAAAGGCGGCGTGCCTATGTCAAAACCAGCCATGAAGTCATTAAGGGTACGACCGACCCAAATCCTCTCTAAAATCCTCAAATCCTCACTCTCATTTAGGCAAACTCCTAGAGCTATGGTCTCACTAGTGTTGTCTAGCATGACTGCTTCAGGCAACCTCTCGGTTGACAAGGTCTTTGACCAAGAACTGCGCCCAAACAACAAGCATTAGGAACCCATCTCCCAACAAAATCGCAAGATAAAGGAATTGAATTTACATGTTCTCATCACTAGGAACATCTAGCAGCGTAGGCTTCTTCAACCGCCTACGTGAGGTTCTAGAACCATGATCGAAGGGGACATACTCCACCTTTGGGCCAAAGTTGCCGACAATTGAGATCATCCCAGCTGACGGTTTGTCATCGGTGGGCCTAGGCGACCCCAAAGCCCTTGGCACTACAAACACCTCATGGTAAGCCAAATTCACATAAACTAAGGACATGATTGGCCAAGGGAAACCGACGTACCTGGCACTACCGAGGCCTGTGCTTGGCAGTACCTCTTCTTCTTCCTCTTGGGGGCTTCATCCCCCTAATTGGTGCTTGCGGACTCTGCACAGCCCTACACCTCCTCGTCTGCACGCTCGAACCCAACGCGCCATGACCAGCATGGCCTAGGCGAGGAGTAGGGATGATGGCACTCAACTCCTCTTGAAGTGTGGACATCTCGCCATTACTGGTGGATGCCTCCGCACCATCGGTCCTCTGCTCTTGGACCTTGTTAATGTGGCCCTGGAGCGATACTTCCAGTGATCCTGCAAAATAGAGCAAGTTACATGAGGAAATCATGACAAGTCATCAACTGATCACCAAACAACTGACACCTTACCGAGTTCTTGTCATCTCTCGGCTTTGAGCTCAGGGGCTCCACCAGACTGTCTTTGCTTGTGAGCTGGGATTTGAGACCCAGCACCTTGTTGGTAACAACCAGCACCTAAAGCATGGTCATTTGCTCGATGGGCTCCCCCGATGGACTAATGGTGTTGGGAGAGTCGCACATCAGGAATGCATGTTCCCTCAGGGGCTAGATCCACCTCCAAAAGAAGGCCACTAGGCAAGCCTGACTAGTAACCCCTCTCCTCTGGTGATAATCCTGCAGGTCACTCTCGTGTTCATCCACTTCTTCCAGCTCGGGTTTGGGAACTTCCGCTTTCTCTACCAATGGCAAAGGAGGTGGGGGCTTGTGGGAGAAGGTCGGGGCTGAGCAGTCATAAACATAAAACCACTTCTTCAATCAATTTGAGACATTGGAAGGGAGATCAATGTGAAAGAAGGGAGATTTGTTGGCCACCTTGATCCAAAGGTTGCTGGTGACCTTTCGGTCAGATTGAGGAAGAACATCGAAGCAAGGATAGAACAACACCCAGTGGGGTTCGATCCTTGTGAAGTCTTCACAATAGGAAATAAACATCACCAGAAGCATGATCCCATTTGGGGCCAGGTGGTGTACCTACGCGTCATGGTATTGGAGGAGACATTGGACAAACTAGTGGACAAGCACCCCGAATCCACATCGAAAGAAGTCGACAAAGACTACAATCTCGCTAGAATCAGGGGTGGGCAGATCCTGTCCAAGGGCACACCGGAACCCAAAAACTCCCTTGGTGCTAGGAACCCCCAACCATAAGATTCTTGATTTCCTCCTCCATCAACGTCGACACCTCCCATAGAGAACTAGGAACGGGACTCCATCCCCCTTGCTCTTTGAGCTCATATCTTCTTCACTTACTGAACTAATGGTTTTAGTTTTCTTGCCTAGGGTCTTTCTCGGTGCAATGATTGCAACTGCCGGGAGCGGGATATAGATGTGTCGATGTCTGCTAGGTCAAGGTAAGCAGATGTCTATGTTTCGTATAAGCACCAACAAGTAAATTTATAGTGATGCGTGTTAGGCCTAGATGGTGCGCTAAAGGACACAAGATTTATATTGGTTTGGGCCGAATGTCCCTACGTCCAGTCTGTTGCTGCTCGTGTTATTAGCACCGAAAAACGGTTTGCAGTAGGGGGTACAAACGGTCGAGAGAGGGACTGGTCCCAAGTCTTTGATGAAAGGGTCAAAAGGATGCCAAGAGCTTGGTAGCATCTTGATTGTGTGTGATGTGTGTTGTGTTGTCAAGAGTCGGTCCCTTTGTTGGAGGAAGCGCATCCCCTTTTATAGATGAAGGGGACGGCTTTACAAGTGAGAGGGCTAGGGTGCGTATGCTATCTAGCCTTGTTGTTCATGTCTACCCAGCCTTGTTGTCCATTCTGGTGGGTGTGAAAGGATGATAAGAGCCTACAATACTGTCGATGCCTCTATAGAATGTCAGGATGGCTACAGAGGACTGCCCCACGTAGGGTATGGACTGTGGTACTATGGTTTTGACTTATGAGCCACGCCCAGCCTTGCTCCGCACGTCTTCTGGTTCCTATGAGTCTCTGTCGGAGGGATGTGGGGTCGGGGTCCGGAGTAGCACTGTGGGCAAGGTCTTCCGATTGGAGAGGGCGTCTAGAGGCTGAAGCGAGCTCTCCGATCTGGTGGACCCGAGGGGCTAGGAAGCGGACACCGCTCCCCTATGACCATAGCGTGGTGACCGCACATCTGTCATTTGTGGAGGACGCGAGTCCTTTCCTGGACCATAGTGGTTGTCGCATATCTTCGTCGGGTTCCATGTCCCAGAGCTAAAGGCGGCGCCTACAACTCTACAGGGTGAAGAGCACGCACCCACAACACTTTTCAGGCTCTGCTACGCCCGGAAGGGTCTAAACCACCCATCCCGTCGTTCCCTGGCAGTACTTTTCTTGCCGGGGCACAGGGCATGGTTCTCGAAGCCGCGGTTGACCCGAACGTCTTGTCCTGCCCTATACCTATCATCATGAGGGAATGGGGAGAGGTTGTCAGGCAAGACAAAACTGGTCCTTGGACATCGAGTGAGGTGAGGTTTGTCCTCGGATGTCGGGCGAGGTGGAGTCCAGTCCTTATCCCTCGGGCGAGACCGAGCCCGTCCCTCGGGGGTCGGGCGAGGCGGATGAAAGCTCTAGTTCGGTTTTGGTTAATTGATGAAACCCTAAGTGCTAACCTAGTTTATCAAAGTGATTATGAGATAGGTAGCACTAATCCAAGTGAAGAAGCAATGACGAAGATCATGACAATGGTGATGGCATGGTGATGATAAAGTGCTTAAACTTGGAAAAGAAGAAAGAGAAAAACAAAAGGCTCAAGGCAAAGGTATAAAATATAGGAGCCATTTTGTTTTAGTGATCAAGACACTTAGTGAGTGTGATCACATTTAGGATAGATAGCCGTACTATTAAGAGGAGTGAAACTCGTATCGAAATGCGGTTATCAAAGTGCCACTAGATGCTTTAATTCATTGCATATGCATTTAGGATCTAGTGGAGTACTAACACCCTTGAAAACATTTGTGAAAATATGCTAACACATGTGCACAAGGTGATACACTTGGTGGTAAGCACACTTGAGCAAGGGTGAAGAAGACAGAGGAGATGCCAGCGTCGATCATGTGACTAGACATAGGATCTGTATGCACCGGACGCTGACTGCCTACGTCCGGTCGCGCTGACCTGGCGGTACAGTGGCTAGGGTATACCACCAGACGCTAGGCTGTGTCCGGTCGAGGTGGACCGAACGCGTTCGGTCAAGGAAAAATGGATTTGGACCCTTACTGTACTCGACCGGACGCTGAGGCTCCAGCGTCCGGTTAGTTTAACCAGAGCGTCCGGTCAGCGCGTAGCCGTTGTGATCTGATGGTTCTGTTTTAACTAAGAATGACACGTGGCATAAATCAGTGGACCGGACGCTGAGTCCAGGGTCCGGTCAGTTTGACCGGAGCGTCCGGTCAGAGCGCGTTTTGCCCAGTGAAGGGGTACAACGGCTCTATTTGATGGGGGCTCTATTTATAGCCCCTTGGCCAGCTGAAGCTCTGACTCTTGCACATTTTCATTGACATAGCAACCTTTTGAGCTTAGCCAAAGCCCTCTCACTCATCTCCATCATTGATCCATCATCATTGTGAGATTGGGAGAGAATCCAAGTGCATTGCTTGAGTGATTGCATCTAGAGGCACTTGGTATTCGTGTTGCGCTGTGGATTTTGCTTGTTACTCTTGGTGGTTGCCACCACCTAGACGGTTAGAGCAGCGGTGGAGGATTGGCACGAGTTGGTGATTGTTCGTGGCCGCCTTCGGTGATTGTAAGGGGAGTTGTACCTTCCCCGGCGGAGTGCCGAAAGGTAACTCTAGTAAATTGCTCGTGTCATTGAGTTACCTCACTTGTGGGTCGGTTCTTGCGGTGTCCTATCGTGTGGACGAGGTTTGTGAAACACCTCTTAGCCGCCAAACCACCAAGTGTTGGTCGACACAATGGGGACGTAGCGTGTTGGCAAGTACGTGAACCTCGGGAGAAAATTGATTGTCTCTTGTCTTTGGCATTCTCCCGGTGATTGGCTATATATTCATCTTGTGATTGGTTCATCCCCTACATGGCGGTATAATCACCCTACTCACTTATTTACATTCTTGCAAACTAGTAGATACAAGCTCTTTAGTGTAATTAGAATTAAGAGCTTGCTTTATTATTTACATTCATCTAGTTGAGCTCTTTAGAGTAGCAAGTTTGTGTGCCTAAGTAATCATCGCAACTAGAATTGTTGGATAGGTGGCTTGCAACCCTTGTAGAGCTGAGCAAGTTTGCATTATGCTATTTGTCATACTAATCAAATTGCTCTAGTTGATTTGTAGATTTTTAAATAGGCTATTCACCCCCCTCTAGCCATATTAGGACCTTTCAAGTGGTATTGGAGCCGTGGTCACCGTTTGATTAAAGGCTTAACAACCTCAGTGTGAAATTATGGCTCAAGTTGTGTTCAACCATGTGGGGGGCAAACCATCATTCTTTGACGGCACATGCTATGGTTATTGGAAGAGAAAGATGAGGATGTATCTTGGTTCAATCAATGATCAAGTATGGGAAGTGACCGAGAATGACTATGCTATCATTGATCCCGATGATCCAACCAATCAAGATAAGATCAACAAGCAATGCAACACAATGGCTCTCAACACCATATACAATGCCATTGATTCCAAGGTGTTTGAGCAAATCAAGGATTGTGATAGAGCAAATGAGGTGTGGAAGAGATTGGAGGAAACATATGAGGGCACACCGGCGGTGAAGAGTGCCAAGTTGTATATCCTCAAGGATAAATTGACAAGCTTCAAGATGAAGGAAGATGAGAGCATTCCGGAGATGTTCCATCGATTGCAAGTCATTGTCCACGACTTGAAGGTATTGGGAGAGAAGATCAAGGATGATGATGTCTCCCATCGATTCTTGATGTGCTTACCTCCAAGATTTGAGATGTTAAGATTGCTCATCATAAGAGGAGGATTGAAGGACATTACCCCCAACCAAGTACTAGGTGATGTCATGACACAAGAGACATACCATGTGGAAAGGGAGGGGGATGACAAGGAGGACAAGAAGGAAGAAGAGGACAAGAAGAAGAAAAGCATAGCATTCAAGGCTAGTTCATCATCATACAAAAACAAGGGCAAGTCCAAGAAAGAATCAAGTGATGATGAAGATCTAAGTGATATTGATGATGAGGCTATGGCTCTCTTTGTGCGCAAGATGGGCAAATTCATGAAGAAGAAGGGCTATGGTGCAAGAAAGAGAAGAGATCACACCAAGAAGAAAGAATATGTGAGAAGATGCTATAATTGCAAGAGCCCCGATCATGTAATAACAAATTGTCCATACAATAGTGACAATGATGAGGATGAGAAGAAGAAGTACAAGGAGGATAAGAAAGAAAAGAAGGAGAAGAAGGAGAAGAGAATGACCTTCCAAAAGAAGAAGAAGGGTGGAGGCTATGTGGTCACATGGGATAGTGATGGCTCATCGGATAGTGATGACTCTAGTGATGATGGCAAGAAGTCTATCAAGAAGCACTAGCAAGCATCGCCATCAACAACAAGCCCGCCATCTTCGACACTCCATCAACATGCCTCATGGCAAAACCTACCAAGGTAAAATATGATGAGAGTGATGATGATGAATGTGAAAGTGACTCTTGTAGGAATGATAATGATGATGATGATGATGATGATGATGAGGAGTACTCCAAGGAGGAGCTCTTGGACATGTGTGAGCAAGTGCACGCTTGCAATGAGCTGAAGAGAAAGGAGTGCAAACAATTGCGCAAGAAAGTAAAATTTCTTGAGCAATCCTTTGATGAGCTCAATGCCACTCATGAGGGGCTAATGGATGCCCATGAGAAGCTTGGCAAAGCTCACTCTAAGCTTGAAAAGGCTCACTCCTCTCTCATTGAGCAAGTCAAGAAGGAGCAAGCTATAGTAACATGTGATGTGAGACTAACATGTGATCTTATTGATGAATCTTTACATGAACCCATTATTGTTGCTCCTACTAACACTTCTTGTAGCACAACCATTACCACTCCACCTATGAATGATACATCACTAATGGTGGAAAATGAAACCCTCAAGAAGGAGGTGAATGAGCTCACTCGTGCCTTAGGCAATGCCTATGGTGGAGATGCCCGCTTGCTAAAGTGCTTGGGTAGCCAAAGGTTTTCTCTCAACAAAGAGGGATTAGGCTATACCCCCAAGAAAGGCAAGGCGGCCTTTGTCACTCCCAAAGCTAGCTTTGTGAAGGGCAATGGTCGGTTTTGCAATAGATGCAAGCAAGTTGGGCATATAGAGCAAAATTGCAAGACTAACAAGAACAAGCTACCTAATGTATCCTCAATCAAATTTGATTCTTGTTACATGCTTTATAAGGGTGCCAATAGGTGTGAAGGCTAAGTTCATTGGTACACCAATTGTGGGCCCAAAGAAGAAGGCTATTTGGGTACCAAAGACCTTGGTGACTAACCTACAAGGACCCAAGCAAGTTTGGGTACCTAAAAAGAATTGATCTTCTTTTAGTAGGTAAATTATAAAGCCGGAGGAAGGCATTGGGTGCTTGATAGTGGGTGCACACAACACATGACCGGTGATTCAAGAATGTTCAATTCAATCAATGAAAGCAAGAGCAATGGGATTGATAGTATCACATTTGGTGACAATGGCAAAGGCAAGGTCAAAGGGCTTGGTAAGATTGCAATATCCAATGATTTGAGCATTTCCAATGTGCTACTAGTAGAGAGCTTGAACTTCAACCTATTGTCAGGTAGCTCAATTGTGTGATCTTGGTTTCAAGTGCATATTTGGTGTGGATGATGTAGAGATCATAAGTGTAGATGGCTCTAACTTGATATTCAAAGGATTTAGATATGAGAATCTATACTTGGTTGATTTCAATGCTAGAGAAGCTCAATTGTCAACATGTTTGATCACTAAGTCTAGCATGGGTTGGTTATGGCATAGAAGGCTTGGTCATGTTGGAATGAAACAATTGAACAAATTGATTAAGCATGACTTAGTTAGAGGCTTGAAAGATGTCACATTTGAGAAGGATAAGCTATGTAGTGCATGTCAAGCCAGAAAAGCAAGTTGGTAATACACATCCTAAGAAGAGCATGATGAGCACATCTAAGGCATTTGAGTTGATGCACATGGACTTGTTTGGACCAACCACATACACTAGCATTGGTGGAAACAAATATGGATTTGTGATTGTGGATGATTTCACTAGATACACATGGGTATTCTTTCTTGGTGACAAGAGTGATGTGTTTGCAACATTCAAATCATTTGTCAAAGGGCATTCACAATGAGTTTGAAACAACCATCAAGAAAGTTAGAAGTGACAATGGAAGTGAAGTTCAAGAACACTAGAATTGATGAGTTATGTGATGAATTTGGAATTAGACATCAATTCTCGGCCAAGTATACTCCTCAATCAAATGGGCTAGTTGAAAGAAAGAATAGAACCTTGAATTGATATGGCAAGATCAATGTTGAGTGAGTACAATGTGAGTCATTCATTTTGGGCCGAAGCAATCAACATGGCTTGCTACTATAGCAACCGACTCTATTGTCACCCTCATGATGGAAAAGACACCTTATGAGCTATTGAATGGAAGAAAGCCCAACATAGCATACTTCCGGGCTTTTGGTAGTAAATGCTATATATTGAAGAAAGGCACTAGATTGAGCAAGTTTGAAAAGAAATGTGATGAAGGTTTCTTGCTTGGTTACTCCACTACTAGCAAGGCTTATAGAGTTTGGAATTTGGCTAGTGGTACTCTTGAGGAGGTTCATGATGTGGAGTTTGATGAAACAAATGGTTCCCAAGAGGAAGATGAGAATCTAGATGATGTAAGAGGCACTCAATTGGTCAATGCAATGAAGAACATGGACATTGGTGAGTTAAGGCCTAGAGAGGTGATTGATATTGAAGATGACAAGAATCAAGTGCTCTCTAACTCAAATGTGCAAGCTAGTGGTTCTCATGATCAAATCCAAGCAAGCACTAGTGATGGCAATGTGCAAGATCAACAAATGGCTAGTTCATCATCTCAACCAAGTGATCAATCAAATGCTAGCAATCAAGTGCAAGTGCTTCAACCAACCAATGTTGCAAGAGATCATCCATTGGACACTATCATTGGTGATATTTCAAGAGGTGTGCAAACAAGATCAAGATTGGCCTTCATTTTGTGAGCATTTCTCATTTGTGTCATCCATTGAACCTAAGAAGATAGATGAAGCTTTGAGGGATGTTGATTGGATCAATGCTATGCATGAAGAGCTAAACAACTTCACAAGAAACCATGTATGGGATTTAGTTGAGAGGCCTAAGGATCATAATGTGATTGGAACTAAGTGGGTCTTTCGGAACAAGCAAGATCAAGATGGGATAGTAATAAGGAACAAAGCAAGATTAGTGGCTCAAGGTTACACTCAAGTTGAAGGTCTTGACTTTGGAGAAACATATGCCCCGGTTGCAAGATTGGAAGCAATTAGGATCTTGCTAGCTTATGCTTGTGCCCACAACATCAAGTTGTACCAAATGGATGTGAAAAGTGCATTTCTCAATGGGTACATCAATGAGCTTGTGTATGTTGAGCAACCTCCCTGGTTTTGAAGATGAAAAGAAACCCAACCATGTGTTCAAGTTGAGAAAGGCTTTGTATGGATTGAAACAAGCACCTAGAGCATGGTATGAGAGATTGAGGGATTTCCTACTCTCTAAGGGATTCAAGATGGGAAAGGTTGACACCACTCTCTTCACCAAGAAGCTTGGAAATGACTTGTTTGTAATGCAAATCTATGTTGATGATATCATCTTTGGATCAACAAATCAAGAATTTTGTGAGGAGTTTGGCAAGATGATGGCAAGTGAGTTTGAGATGTCTATGATTGGAGAACTTAGTTACTTCCTTGGTCTTCAAATCAAGCAAATGAAGAATGGCACATTTGTGAGTCAAGGCAAGTATATCAAGGACATGCTCAAGAAGTTTGAAATGGATGAGAGTAAAGCTATTAGTACACCAATGGGGACAAGTGGAAGCTTGGATAGTGATGCTAGTGGCAACATGGTGGATCAAAAGATGTATCGGTCTATGATTGGAAGCCTACTCTATGTGACCGCATCAAGGCCGGATGTGATGTTTAGTGTATGCATGTGTGCTAGATTTCAAGCCTCACCAAGAGAAAGTCATTTGAAGGCAACAAAGAGAATATTGAGGTACTTGAAGCATACACAACATGTTGGATTATGGTATCCCAAAGGAGCAAGATTTGAGTTGATTGGATATTCGGATTCCGATTATGCGGGATGCAAAGTTGAGAGAAAGAGCACATCGGGCACATGTCAACTATTGGGAAGATCACTTGTGTCTTGGTCATCAAAGAAGCAAAATAGTGTAGCACTTTCAACCGCCGAAGCGGAGTACATTTCGGCCGGTAGTTGTTGTGCTCAATTACTTTGGATGAAGGCTACTTTGAGTGACTTTGGAATCAAGTTCAAGCAAGTGCCATTGCTATGTGACAATGAAAGTGCCGTGAAGCTCACCAACAACCCGGTTCAACACTCAAGAACAAAGCATATAGATGTCCGTCATCACTTCATAAGAGATCACCAACAAAAAGGGGACATTTGCATAGAGAGTGTGGGCACCGAAGATCAACTTGCCGACATATTCACCAAGCCACTTGATGAGAAGAGGTTTTGCAAGCTAAGGAATGAATTGAACATACTTGACTTCTCCAATATGTGTTGATGCACCCCCACTATATGACATGCCTCTCCTTCGAGCAAAGCAAGGTAAAGTTGATTGACATGTCATCCATCCATTGCTAAGGACTTGTTTAGTGCATCTAGTCATTCCTATCATGTACTAGGCTCATTCATGAAAATCAAATGAATTTGATGCTTGTATGGTACCACTATTGCTTGTATGCTTGAAATGATCTAGTGGTAGCATATGACATGTTTGTGGGCTTGTAAACCTAGTGTTTGATTTAGAAAATGAGCTATAAGTGTTTAACTCAACATGGTACAAGATAACCCTTATTTGGAGGTGTGAAGAAGCTTGTCCTTGGATCAAACCGAGTTAAATATCTTTTGCAAGTAATCTAGATTGAACCAAATTGGAAAAATGATCCTCATTTCACATGGTTTCACTCCAACCTATCTATAATTTGAGCTCACCTTTTGTGCTAATTGTTGACAAAGGGGGAGAGAAACAAAGATATGAGTGATTGGGGAGTATTTGACATAAGGGGAGAGATATGATAAAGGAAAGGGATCAATTAAAATTTTGAGCACACAAGTAGGGGGAGCAAGCTCATAAACTTATATGATGCATTTGAATGAACATTTCATATATTTGCTTGCATGTTACAAGTTCTTAATTTCAATATCCATGCTTGTGTGGTGTATGCTAGTTATAGGTTTGAATGATGAAATGAAAAACTAGCATGCATAGGCTAAAATAACTAGACATATGTTTGTTCTATGGAAACTAGACCCTTGCATGTAATGATTGATCTCATGGGGTATTCTAGTTTTTGTGTATGTCTAGTTACTAAATCGTGCTAAGGATGGTATATTGGTGCACTCCGATTGGTATCACGCTTCAAAGGTCCATCTCTTATACCTTAGCATCATTTGGTAGAAATTGACTCCTATATTTCCTATCTAAGCATATGTGCAAGCTACAATCCAAACTCTTAGCACATATGTAGGGGGAGCAATTACTACCATTTGGAGTTCATGAAACTTGTCCATATTCTTTACACATGGTAGATATGCTTGGGCAAGCAACATGGATTCAATTAAATCTAAATTCATATCTTTGTGAAAGGGTTGTCATCAATTACCAAAAAGGGGGAGATTGAAAGCTCTAGTTTGGTTTTGGTTAATTGATGAAACCCTAAGTGCTAACCTAGTTTATCAAAGTGATTATGAGATAGGTAGCACTACTCCAAGTGATGAAGCAATGACGAAGATCATGACAATGGTGATGGCATGGTGATGATCAAATGCTTGAACTTGGAAAAGAAGAAAGAGAAAAACAAAAGGCTCAAGGCAAAGGTATAAAATGTAGGAGCCATTTTGTTTTAGTGATCAAGACACTTAGTGAGTGTGATCACATTTAGGATAGATAGCCGTACTATTAAGAGGAGTGAAACTCGTATCGAAATGCGGTTATCAAAGTGCCACTAGATGCTTTAATTCATTGCATATGCATTTAGGATCTAGTGGAGTACTAACACCCTTGAAAATATTTGTGAAAATATGCTAACACATGTGCACAAGGTGATACACTTGGTGGTTAGCACATTTGAGCAAGGGTGAAGAAGACAGAGGAGATGCCAGCGTCGATCAAGTGACCGACGCTGGATCTGAATGCACCGGACGCTGACTGCCTGCGTCCGGTCGATGCTGACCTGGCGGTACAGTAGCTAGGGTATACCACCGGACGCTGGGCTGTGTCCGGTCGAGGTGGACCGGACGCGTCCGGTCGAAGGAAAAACGGATTTGGACCCTTACTGTACTCGACCGGACGCTGAGGCTCCAGCGTCCGGTCAGTTTAGCCGGAGCGTCCGGTCAGCACGTAGCCGTTGTGATCTGACGGTTCAGTTTTAACTCAGAGTGACACGTGGCATAAATCAGTGGACCGGACGCTGAGTCCAGGGTCCGGTCAGTCTGACCGGAGCGTCCGGTCAGAGCGCGTTTTGCCCAGTGAAGGGGTATAACGGCTCTATTTGATGGGGGCTCTATTTATAGCCCCATGGCCGGCTGAAGCTCTAACTCTTGCACATTTTCATTGACATAGCAACCTTGTGAGCTTAGCCAAAGCCCTCCCACTCATCTCCATCATTGATCCATCATCATTGTGAGATTGGGAGAGAATCCAAGTGCATTGCTTGAGTGATTGCATCTAGAGGCACTTGGTATTCGTGTTGCGCTGCGGATTTCGCTTGTTTACTCTTGGTGGTTGCCACCACCTAGACGGTTGGAGCAGCGGTGGAGGATTCGGCACGAGTTGGTGATTGTTCGTGGCCGCCTTCGGTGATTGTAAGGGGAGTTGTACCTTCCCGGCGGAGTGCCGAAAGGTAACTCTAGTAAATTGCTCGTGTCATTGAGTTACCTCACTTGTGGGTCGGTTCTTGCGGTGTCCTATCATGTGGACGAGGTTTGTGAAACACCTCTTAGCCGCCGAACCACCAAGTGTTGGTCGACACAACGGGGACGTAGCGTGTTGGCAAGCACGTGAACCTCGGGAGAAAATCGATTGTCTCTTGTCATTTGGCATTCTCCCGGTGATTGGCTATATATTCATCTTGTGATTGGTTCATCCCCTACACGGCGGTATAATCACCCTACTCACTTATTTACATTCTTGCAAACTAGTTGATACAAGCTCTTTAGTGTAATTAGAATTGAGAGCTTGCTTTATTATTTACATTCATCTAGTTGAGCTCTTTAGAGTAGCAAGTTTGTGTGCCTAAGTAATCATTGCAACTAGAATTGTTGGATAGGTGGCTTGCAACCCTTGTAGAGCTAGAGCAAGTTTGCATTACGCTATTTGTCATACTAATCAAATTGCTCTAGTTGATTTGTAGATTTTTAAATAGGCTATTCACCCCCCCTCTAGCCATATTAGGACCTTTCAGCGGAGTCAACCCTAAGCTCTCGGGTGAGGCAGAGCTGGACCTTAGCCCTCGGGGGAGACCAAGCCTGGCCCTCGGGGGTCGGGCAAGGCGGAGTCTATCCCTCAGCCCTCGAGCGAGGCGGAGCTAGCCCGAAGGCGTCGGGCGAGGCGGAACCAAACTCCCGTCATTCGGGCGAGGAATGTAGCGGCGCCCTTGTTCGTCTAGAAGTTTTTAACATTCGATGGTTATTGGTTCCACCTCCTGGAGTACCCCAGTGTTAGGTCCCCGACAGTAGCCCCGAGCCCCCGGGCGATTCGGACAGAATCATCAGGGGGTATTTTAAATTTCGTCGGAGTTAATTTGCCAGAGGGTGCGCGCGAGCACACCCGATGGGTGTAGCCCCCTAGCCCCTGGGTGACTCGAGTAGAGTCGCCCAGGGGGTAGTATCAGACCCTTCGCGGGTAAGGCTGAAGAACTTGTTTTTTTGTCGACAGGACATTTTTAAGGGAATCGTGGTATTCCGTTCGCGGGATTTTTACTCAGTGCCGGCCTGGCTGGGTCCTGACTGCAGATCAAGGCCCTGGTGACGCTTGCATCTTTGAGTTCTGGTTTCTTGAGGGCCCATCCTTCGTTGGGGGCGGCCATTGAGTTGGTTTGGGCTGACCCCCGGTCATTATGGGCCCAGACGGATTAGAGAAGAGATTTTTATGATCCACGTCCCCTCTGTGGGAAAAGAGTTCGGTCGCTTCGGGAAGGCGAACCGTCCAGCGTGATTTTGGTGGGAGAGGATAGGGATCAAGGGGCGCGTGTCCCACAACGTGACGCGATGGTGCGTGTGGCAGGCTCAGAGATCGAGGTGGATGGTTGCCCTTCTCGCATCCGCCGCCCCTATAAAACCACGGGGTTCGCCCCCAGGGTTCCGTATTTCGCCCTCTTGCCTTCGTGTCTGAAACCTCTGCCGCCAATCGCCCTAGCCTCCTACACCCGCGCCGTCGCCGCCGTCAAACTCGCTGTTGCCTTCTGCGCCCGCGCTGCCGCCACCGTCAAACTCACTGCTGCCTTCTTCTCCATGCTGCTCCCGTTGTCGCAATGGACCTAGGGTACAAATCCAACATCTCCCTTCGGCGCCTGGAGGGCCTCGTCCGCCGAGGCCTCCTTTGCTCGTTGATCGCCGCCGAGGAGTGGCGACTGCCCGGTGAGGAGGATGAGCCGCGGCCGCCTGAAGGGTACGTCGTGTCTTTTGCTCACTTCCATGAGCGGGGATTCGTCATGCCCGCCCATCCGTTTTTCCAGGGATTGCTGGACTATTATCAGGTGGAACTACAACACCTTAGCCCCAATAGGATCTAGCACATTGTGGCATTCGTCGCCCTGTGCGAGGGGTTCTTGGGGATCAGTCCCCACTTTGACCTATGGCGGTATATTTTTGCCGTTAATCTGGTGAAGAGGCGGGTCGGGCAGCAAGAGCTGCATGCGCCGGTGGGGTGCGCCAGCATCCACCTCCGCAACAACCAAGGGAGGATGTACCTGCTAATGTGTTTGTCCACCTCCAATAAGGGGTGGCATTCGCAATGGTTTTATATCAAGAACGTCGCCGCCGCCCCCTTGCCAGCTTTCACTGGGCGCTACATCTTGGAGGCCCTAGGGTCATGGGGGTGGGGCGTCCCAGGCAAGAGGAAGAAGCAACTCAATAGCCTTCTTGCCGCCATCCAAACTCTGAAGCAGAGGGGCATGAAGGGGTCGGGGATCATCGACGCCTACCATGCGAGGAGGGTGGCACCGCTGATGGCGCTCGCACTTCCCCAGTATCAGATGGTGCCCGAAGCGTCATTTGAAGGGAAGGTGCTCGTCGAAGAGGCGCTCCCTTTTTCTGAAGTGGCGTAGCGAATCAAGGAGGTGATGGAGCCCATGAAGGACTCTGCTGGCGCTGTCCTTGACTTCGTGTATCCGGTGCCGGGGCATCCCCCGATGCGACCGAAACCAGGGTTTGTTGACTTCATAAGTTTTCTTGCCTCTTGCTCCTTTCTTCTCTTGTAATTTTTGATCCTCCGATGTTAACCTTGGGATGGCGGGACCAGCCAGGGGGACTGCACTTCAAGGATAGCCCGACTCCGTTGCCAAAGGACCCAACCCAGGCGGCAGCGAACCACACCGTGGCTGGTTCAGACAAGAAGACGCGGGAGCTTGCGAAGAAGAAGGCGATACGGAAGCAGCAAGCTCGAGATCGAGGAGAGGAGACAAGCAGTGAAGACGATGATGATGACAACGAGTCGGATGAGGAAGCAGTCGGCGTGGATTGGGGTGGCCTTGTGAATGAGGACTCGTTGCCCACGTAGGGACCCATCCCGTTCCATGCGGAGGGAAGCGAGCCTGCGGGAGCAGTGGAGCCGGAACCGCTCCTGGGTCCGGTGGGAGCCGGTGGATCCACCGCTACCCTCGCGGTGCCGGTGGAGGATCGGTGGATGGGAGGGGTCGGATCCGAGACCGTCCCCGCGGTGCTAGTGGAGGGGGGTGGCTCCGACGCCACACCCCCGGAGGTGATGGAGGGGAGTGGCTCTGGTGCTGCGCCCCATGAGATGGTGGAGGGGAGCGGCTCCGATGCTGCGCCCCGAGAGGTGATGGAGGGGAGCGGCTCTAGCGCCACGCCCCATGAGACGAGGGAGATGGTGGAGGGGAGCAGCTCTGACGCCACACCCTAAGAGGTGATGGAGGGGAGCGGCTCTGGCGCCGCGCCTCATGAGACAAGGGAGACGAGCCCCTCTGCCTCGGAGCAGGGGGCAGGCTCGAAATGGTCCCGCCCGCATGAGTTGGAGCAGGGGTCTGGGGGTTCGGCCCCGAAACGTACCCGCCGCTCGAAAGCGTCAGAGTACGTCATCGACTCTCCTCGTTGTTCCCTTTAATTTTCTGTTCCGATCTTACGCTTTTTCCTCTTTTGCAGATTCTTGCGATGGGGCCGCCCTCTGGGGCCGGCGCCCAAGAAGAGCCTTGCCCTTCAGACGGGACAGCTGGTGCTGTCCGACGTCGCCCCTGTTTTGGGCAGGAGCGTCGCAGCCTCGTTGGCCGGTCCGGCGGTGCCCACGGTGGCACCCGCGCCCTTGGTAGTTGCTGAACAGGCGACCGCGACCGTGTCAGGCCAGGAGCAGTCGGACGCAGCCGTGGTTGTGTCCGAGGGGGTGGCACAGTTCATGCCTCTGGTGGCCATAGAGACGGTGCCCGACACGGATCGGGCGGTGTTGGATGCGGCCACAGTGGCATCTGAGGGAGCGGCGCAGTCTGTGCCACCGGAGGTCCAGATGGGGGAGGCCACGATCGCGTTAGGCCTGGCAGGGTCGGATGCGGCCGTGGTGGCCTCCGAGGTGGGCCAGACAGGGGAGGATATGGCTGGTGGGTCTCCGGGCATCTTGGCGATGGTGGGAAGGACTCGCCGGCCGTCGCCCCCAGCCCTATTGTAGGGGGGCAGCCGTTCCCCCACGTGGAGCGAGCCGACCCTCCATTGGATGGATGCTCTGGATCAGTCGTCGGCTCTGTTCTCACTTGATGATGTTGCCGAGAGTGTGGAGCGGGAGAACCTTGACATCGGGTTCTCAGCCATGATCAATGCCTTGAACTAGGCCAATGGAGCCCTGCGCGAAATCATCATTCCTTCTAGCCGGGTATTCGCCATGTTCTCCTCCTTTTCGTATCCTTGTGTTTTCATGTTTTTTATACCGGTCTTCTTTTCAGAATCTTGCTGCCCATAGCGGGAACAAATCCTGGTTTCTCCGCGAGCGAAAGGCGGAGTGGGACCGCCTCACCGAGGAGGCCCGACTGCGAGGAGATGTGAGCGCGCAGCTTGCTGTCGTCCAGCGGCGGGAGGCCGAGGCACATCGTGACATGGAGGAGTTCCATGCGATGTTTGAGGATTTGTCGACGAGGACAAAGCTGGATGAGGAAGAGATCGCCAGGCTCCGAAAGGAGCGAGACGAGCTGCTGTAGAAGAATGCCATGGCCAGTGAGCGGGCCAGCGAGCTCCTGGCGGAGCTATAGACGGAGCGGGACCTCAAGCTAAAGGCTGAGGAGAGGTTCATGATGTTGTAGGAGAAGGCGAACTAGGATGCCATGGTGGTCGATCGGGCCATCCGAGAGCGCGACAAAGCGTGTCGGGAGGCCGAGGCACGCCAGGCGGATCTTGGAGTCAAGGTGGCCCGACGGCTGGATGCCGAGGAAGTTTCTACCGGTCTGTGCGCCGATCTCACCGAGGCGCGGGGGCTTCTTCAAGTCGAAGGTGATGAGTATGATCGCCTATCTTCCACTATCCTAGCGGTCTATGACAACCTATGGGTGACGCAAGAGGAGGGGGATGGTTCCCTCGCGGTCCGTGCTGCTGGTATCACGGCGTGCGTGGGCCAGCTTGAGGAGAGCGCCTTTTGCCTCGGGATCACCCAAGCCTTCATTGTCGCCCATTCCCATTATGCTCAGGAGATCAACCTAGGGGTGATGAGCCAAGGCTTCGCGCCTATCTATGAAGACGCTGAGCTAGATGAGATGGAGAAGGTGGTGGCTCCCCTTGCGCGGAACCTGGCGGACAAGCTGAAAGAAGAGGTTCTCCCTTCATGGAAGTAGTTAGTGGAATTGGTTTGATAAACACTTATTTGTAATATGTGAACAAGTGTCAGTGCTTTTGTGTCCTGGAAAAGGTTGCGTAAGTCTCGTTTTGTTTGTTTTGATATCACCTTCTCTTTTTGTGATGAAAAAGATTTAGACAGTCGACCCTTCTATTTTGTTAAGACCATAGGGCCTGAGGTTTTTTTTCTTTAGGGGAAACTTGATTGTGCTGGTGAGCAAAATTATCGTAGCCGTCGGGGCGTGGGCTCACGCGGGTGACCCGGGTTCGATCCCCGGCAACGACACCATCTTGCCAGTCTGTTCCCCCGAATCTTGCCACTGGTCTTGATGCGAAGAGGAGGTCAAATGTAATATTTTCCCGAAAAGAAAAGAAAGGAGGTTATTATACCTTTATCAGCCCCCGAGTGAGATCCGACCCCTTGCGGTTGCTGGGGTCAGATGTTACTGGAGACCGAAGTGAGGGAGGTGAACTTACGTTTTGTATTTACTCGTACCTCTTACCTAGGTCTTTGATGATCGTTGCATGACCGTGCATTATGAGCTTGCTAACGGGGATGTTTGGACGGAATCTGATCCTGTTTGCTTCGTGGCGGGGTCGGCAAAGCCCTCAGGGGGTGTTCCATTACTCCTTTGCCCGCCTTCCAACAGATTCCCCCTCAATGGGGTTTCTATGGGCTCGGCTAGAGGCTGGATTGAACAAGAAGGTTGAGACGACCCTACTCGCCTTAATGCGGGTCGGGCAAAGGCCATTGAGGCTCATCTGTGTTTTCTCCCCTAGCTCTTGTTTGACGCGAGGCGGCCCCGGACCCTTCGCTGGTCAGCCATCGAACCTCGGTCTCTCGATCTTGGATCGAGTGGCTCGAGCGCTCAAGCCCTTTTTAGGGTCTACTAGGGGTCGGCCGTGTTTTCGCGCGCTACCCCATCCTCGGTTTCTGCGACTGAAGGGGCTAAGTTAACGACACTTGCCTCGACAGGTTGAGTGTCGCACTCAATGAGCTCACTAACTTGTATGTTCGTGTGGAATCTAGATCCATCATTCGCTGACAGGGTCGGCAGAGCCCTCATGTGGCATTCCACTACTTCTGAACCCGCCTCCCGGCAGATGCCCGAGCCGTTTGTTGGGCTCAGGCGGCCCGTTGGCCTCTCCTCGACAGAGATTCTATGGGTCTAGCTCGAGGTTAGAGTTGAACGAGAAAGGTCAAAATGTCCCTATCCGTTTCAGGATGGGGTCGGGCAAGGCCGCTGGGGCTCATTTCGATTTTTCTCCCCTGGCTCTGTTTGATACGAGGCAGCCTCGAGCCCTTCATAGGCCGGCCTTCGAACCCCGGTCAGGTGTCACTCATATTGAATGAAGCGACTACCACTTTGTGACGCGACACGAAGCGTTGGGATGCAAGAATTTGCATATGCAACGTATGAATTTAACATATAGTTTAATCAAAATGAAAGCGGGGGTCGGTAACATTACCTTGGTGGTGTGCCATGGGAAGCTCCTACCAGACGTGTCCAAGCCAGGTTCGGGTCCGATGTTTTCGACGAGGCTGGCGTAACCTGCATAAGTATCGCTACTTTTGATTTTGCGATTGATTTTTAAGCGATCTGCCAGTTTCCCCCCCTGAAGGGGGGCTCTATAGGTGGACCCCTCCAACCCCCTATCGGGAAGGTGGGAGCCAAGGCTAGTAAAGTGAGGAACTATGAACGTGATTATGCTGGTGAACAAACAACACCATAACCGTCAGGGCGTAGGGTCTGTTTGGTTTGCCCAGTTGTTTTCACTTTTTGTTCCCATACGCCGTGCTTCCGGTTTTTTAAACGTAAGGAGTGGTCGGGCTAAGAGGGTGTTTTTAGACAAACAGGCACCCTTGGTAGCCCTCGAACGATGTCCGTGCCCCTACCATTGCTGGGGTCGGAGACCCAGTAAAGAATTTAATACTCAAAGTAAGTAAACAGGGGTACTTATCTTTCAATTGGTTGTTCGTTCGTTGTTTTGCCTGGGCTGCCCGATCGACCCAGGAGGCCCGCTGGGCTCCCCCTGGAGGGGGGTTCCATTGTTGGGCCGTTTCATGGTCCTACCTAGGGAAGCAGAGAGTCGCCTGCAGGTGAGCGTGCCCCGGTTCTTGCGTCTGGGGCGCATTAGTGGCGGGCCATGCCCGGGTGACGTTCTGGCTTACCAGGCGGCGTCCCGTCGATCAGAGCGTGTCCCGTCGTTTCCAGCGCGTCCCCTTAGATTTCTGTCAGCATTGATTTCGCATTTGTATTGAATAGGGGAAGGTAGAGAGTTTTTTGTCTGAACCTTTTGCCTTTCCTTAGCTGCCAGGCCCCCTCTTTAAATAGGTGGAGGGGAAAGAGTTCTCGCCCCACCTCGTCGCCAGCCTCTGAGCCGCCCCTTTTTTCCTTTCTTCTCACCGAATGCATCGGCTCCTAAGTGAGAGAGGGTAATGTTAGGGAGAGAAGAACTCACAAGTCCGCCCGTGATTCTAGAGCGCGATGTCTAGCTAGAGGTTATCCAACATAGATGAGATAGCACGGTTCGTCTATCCTGAGGAGGGGTCACCGCTACCGAAGGAGAAAAGGCGCTGGAGGGCGATGAGCGTTGTCGATTTTGCCGCCGTTGGTTGCGGCCTTCCTTCAGTGGGAGGCGCTTTCTGCCCCGACGCCGTTGTTAGGGTTGTGGCTGATGACGATGGCATAGTCCTCGGGCATCCCGGTGGAGGCACCGTTGTTGGGGTTGCGGCCGATGACGATGGCGTAGTCCCCGGGCGTCCCGGCGGAGGCGCCGTTGTCGCAGATGACGGCGATTTCGAAGATCCGGCAAAGCGGTGGGACGTCGCCAACAGAGAGCGTGGTGCGGCGGCCGTAGTAGACGAACTGGTTTGTGTACATGCCCGGACGTTGCCGATGGAGAGCTCGGCGCGGCGGCCGCAGTAGACGAACTGGCCCGTGTACATGCCCGGACGTTGTCGATGGAGAGCTCAGCGTGGCGGCCGCAGTAGATGAACTGGCCCGTATACATGCCCGGACGTTGCCGATGGAGAGCTCGGCACGGTGGCCACAGTAGTACATGTAATAAAACTAAGCAGAGACTGTAACTGAATAAGTTTGGGGGAGCCCCCGAGTGAACAGTCCTTTGAATTTTAGGAGTACATTAGTCCTTTGCGTGATGAAATCATTTTGTAAGTGGTTAATTTGTGCAAAAATGCACAAATTTCCATCTTTTGTTATGGCAAACAGCTTTTCAGCTTCCTCTTCTTGTAGAAAAGGTTTCGGTGCCCTCCAACCCTTCCCGTGGCCCAAGTTGTAAGAAACTAGGAGTATGGGTGAATTAATTCTGATCATGCTGGTGAGCAAAGAGGTTGTAGCCGCTGGGGCATGGGTCTCCCGCAGTCCTAACAGTTGTACTCAGAATTCGTTCCCGAAATCTTAGTCCTTAGGACTTGTTTACGAGAAGAGCAAAAAACTTAGATAAACTTTTCAAAGATAATACATCAAGTGTTTGCAAGATAAATGTATTTGTACTTGTATCAGCCCCCGAGTGAGGTCTGGCCCCTCACAATTTGCAGGGGTCGGATGTCACTAAAGATCAGGGTTTTGTAAAGGCAAAAACTGATAAGAAGAAACATGCGTTTATTTAAGGGTAAAAACAACATAGTTGCTCAATGTTCCAGGCATTGGTGAAGAACTCGCCGTTGATGGTTTTCAACCTATAGGCGCCCGGGCAAAGTACTTCCACAATGACGTATGGCCCCTCCTAGGACAGGGAGAGCTTGTGGCGGTCCTTGTTGCTCTGCACAAGGCGGAGGATGAGGTCCCCGATATTGAAGGCTCGGTCCTACACCCGTCAGCTGTGGTACCATCGCAATGCCTGCTGGTACTTAGCTGAACGGAGGAGGGCGATGTTGCAGGCTTCATCTAGCTAGTCCATGGCGTCTTGGTGGGATGCCTTGGCCCCTTGTTCGCCGTATGCTCTAATTCTTGGTGCTCCATAGTCAAGGTCTGTTGGGAGAACGGCCTCAGAACCGTAGACTATGAAGAAGGGTGTGTAGCCGGTGGCTTGGCTAGGAGTTGTCCTTAGGCTCCAGAGCACGACCGGAAGCTCAGTGAGCTGCGCGAACCAAACTTGTTCAACCGGTTGAAAATTCTAGGCTTAAGGCCTTGCAGGAGCATGCCGTTTGCGCGCTCAACCTGTCCATTCGTCCGGGGGTGCGCGACAGCTGCCCAATCGATCCGGATGTGTTGTTCATCATAGAATCGAATGAATTTCCTACCGATGAACTACGTGCCGTTGTCTGTGATGATGGAGTTCGGTACTCCGAAGCGATGGATGATGTCGAGGAAGAATAGCACAGCTTGCTTGGATTTGATCATGGAGATTGGTCGAGCTTCGATCCATTTTGTAAACTTGTCTATGGTGACAAGCAGGTGGGTGAAGCCCCTAGGCGCCTTTTTGAGTGTCCCAACAAGGTTGAGCCCCCAGACCACAAAGGGCCATGTGATGGGGATCATCTAGAGCGCCTAGGCCGGGAGGTGAGTCTGTCGAGCGTAGTACTAACACCCATCGCAGGTGCATACAATTTGCTCGGCGTCGGCTACTACGGTGGGCCAGTAGAAGCCCTGTCGGAATGCATTCCCAACCAAGGTCCTTGGCACGGCATGGTGATCGCAGACCCCACCGTGGATATTGCTCAGTAGAAGTTTTCCCTGTTCGCTAGGGATACAGAGCTGTAGGATCCCGGTGTGGCTTCGTTTGTAGAGTTCGCCTTCTACAAGAACGAAGGACTTGGCGCGACATGCGAGCTGTCGGGCTTCCGTCTTGTCTGCCGGTAGTGTGTCGCGGAGGAGGTAGTTAAGGTAAAGCATTCTCTAGTCATTGGGAGGGTCAAACTCTGCTGCTGGATCCTCTTCAAGCTCCATGACCTCGGGGTCGGGCGGAGCAGTCGGCGGGTTGGCCCCCAGGGCCAGATCAGGTGGGCCATCGTCAGCTCGTTCTAACCCCTCGTAGCGCATTGAGGGCTTGTGTTGATCGCTGGCGAAGACACCCGTTGGTACTGGCTCCTGGGCATATGCTGCTTTCATGAGCGCGTCGGCTGCTTCGTTGAGGCGCCTTGGGATGTGATTGAGTTCAAGGCCGTTGAATCTGTCCTCCAGCCATCGGACTTCTTGGCAGTATGCCTCCATCTTGGCATTGTGGCAGCTTGACGCCTTCATGACCTGGTTGACGACTAGCTGGGAGTCGCCCCTGATGTCGAGGCGTCGGATGCCCAGCTCGATGGCGATTCATAGGCTGTTGATGAGCGCTTCGTATTCGGCGATATTGTTTGATGAGGGGAAATGGAGCCGAACCATGTACCTCATGCGGACCCCGAGGGGAGATATGAAGACTAGTCCCGCACCGACGCCCTTTTTCATCAGTGATCCATCGAAGTATATTGTCCTATACTCTTGATCGACGACTACTGGTGGCATCTAGACCTCGGTCCACTCCGCGATAAAGTCAGCTAGCACCTGGGATTTGATCGCTGTTCGGGGGGCATAAGTAATGCCCTGATCCATCAGCTTGAGTGCCCACTTTGCGGTTCTTCCTGTGGCATCCTGGCTATGAACGACCTCATCAAGGGGGAACAACGTCATGACTATCACAGGGTGTGACTCGAAGTAGTGGCGTAGCTTCCTCTTGGTGATGAGGATGGTGTAGAGGAGTTTCTGGATTTGGGAGTAACGGGTTTTGGAGTCGGATAGTACTTCGCTAATGAAATATACATGGCGTTGTACCTTGAAGGCGTGCCCCTCTTCCTCCCGCTCTACTACTAAGGCGGTGCTGACCACTTGCGTGGTGGCTGCTATGTACAGCAGGAGGGATTCTCCATTGCTTGGAGGGACCAGAACCGGGGGTTTAGTTAGAAATTGCTTAACCATGTCAAGCGCCTCCTGGGCCTCGGCTGTCCACATGAAGTGGTCGAACTTCTTTAGGAGTCGATAAAGGGGGAGTCCTCGTTCGCTGAGGCGTGAAATGAATCGGCTGAGGGCGGCAAGGCACCCTATGATCCGCTGGACCCCCTTTATGTTTTGGATCAGGCCCATCCTCGTGATGGCTGAGATTTTCTTCGGGTTGGCTTCGATGCCGCGCTTAGAGATAATGAAGCCGAGCAGCATGCCCCTCGGGACCCCAAAAACACATTTTTCAGGATTGAGTTTGATGCTATTTGCCCGGAGTTTCGCAAAGGTTCGTTCAAGGTCGGCGACAAGATGGTCAGCCCATTTGGATTTAACTATGATGTCGTCGACGCAGGCCTCAACGGTCTACCCGATGAGGTCCCCGAAGCAGTTGAGCATACAGCGCTGGTAAGTTGCCCCAGCGTTCTTTAGACCGAATGGCATTGAAATGTAGCAGAACGATCCAAAGGGGGTGATAAAAGACGTCCCGAGCTGGTCGGACTCTTTCATCGTGATCTGGTGGTAACCGGAGTATGCGTCAAGGAAGCAGAGGGTTTCGCACCCTGAGGTGGAATCAACTATTTGGTCTATGTGTGGCAAAGGAAATGGGTCCTTTGGGCACGCTTTGTTGAGGCCCGTGTAATTGACACACATCCTCCATTTCCCGCTTTTTTTGCACAAGAACTGGATTTGCTAACCACTCTGGGTGGTGTACTTCCCTGATGAACCCAGCAGCCAATAGTTTTGCTATCTCTTCACCGATGGCCCTGCATTTTTCCTCGTCGAAGCGGCACATGCGTTGCTTTACCGGTTTGGAGCCTGGGTGGCTTTTCAAGGTATGCTCGGTGACCTCCCTCGGGATGCCTGGCATATCTAAGGGTTTCCACGCAAAGATGTCTTTGTTATCGCGGAGGAAGTCGACGAGCGCGCTTTCCTATTTGGAGGAGAGCGCGGTTCCAATGCGAACTTTTTTGCCCTTGGAGCTGCTAGGGTCCACGAGGACCTCCTTGGACCCTTCTGCTGATCCGAACTATCCGAGCGACCTCTTTGCGTTGGGTGTTTCTTCAATGACCTCCTCCCTGAGGGTGGCGAGCTCTTCGGAGGCGACGACTGTTGAGGCATGGCCACAGCATTCGACTTTGCACTCGTAAGCGCGACGGAAGGAGGTGCCGACGGTGATGACCCCGTGGGGGCCCGGCATCTTTAGCTTGAGGTATGTATAGTTGGGGATGGCCATGAACTTCGCATAGCATGGATGTCCGAGGATGGCGTGGAAAGTTTCGGGGAACCCTACCACGTCGAAAGTAAGGGTTTCAGTCCTGTAATTGGACTGATCCCTGAAAGTGACGGGCAGATCGATCTGCCCTAGCGGTATGGCCTGCCTACTAGGTACAACGCCATGGAAAGGTGCTCAGATGAGGCGGAGGTTTGTTCGGTCGATGCCCATCTCGTCGAGCGTCTTGGCGTACATGATGTTGAGGCCGCTGCCTCCGTCCATTAGTACTTTTGTGAGCCGCTTTGGGCCGATGATCGGGTCGACGACAAGCGGGTACCTTCCCGGGTGTGGGACGACATCCGGATGGTCAGTCCGGTCGAAGGTTATGGCAGATTCCAACCACCGGAGGAAGACAGGCGTGGCTGGTCCGGCCGTATAGACCTCGCGGCGTGCGACCTTCTGGCGGTGCTTGGAGTCATAGGCCACTGATCCTCCAAAGATCATGAGGGCACCGTTCAGCATTGGGAAGGCGTTGTCCTTCTCCTCTGCATCGTCCGTGGTGGGGGAAGGTTCCTTCCCCTGCTCCCCATTATTGAGGCCCCTGGACAAGTATTTGCGCATGAGGCCGCAATGCTTGTATAGATGCTTGGCTGGGAAAGCGTGGTTTGGGCATGGCCCCTCGAGCATTTTTTCAAAGTGGTTCGGAGTGCCCTCCGTGGGCTTCCGACCACCTTTGCGGTCGGCAGCGGCCACGAGCGAGTTGTCGCGTCGTTTCTTATTATTCTTTCTTTTGGCGGGACGGTTGGAGGCGCCTTCATCGGCATCCTCGTCCTGTCTCGCCTTGCCGTCGGGGCGGTCGAAGATGGCTCCGACCGCCTCCTCTCCGGAGGCGTGGCTAGTGGCGATGTCCAGGAGCTCCTTGGTAGTCCACGTGCCCCTTCACCCTAGCTTGTGAACCAAAGACTCACAGGTTGTCCCAGATAGGAAAGCTCCTATCACGTCGGCGTCGGCGACGTTAGGGGGCTTGTTGCACTACCGGGAGAAGCACCGGATGTACCCACGAAGGGTTTCATCGGCCTTCTAGCGGCAGTTCTTGAGGTTCCATGGGTTTCCGGGGCATTTGTACGTGCCCTGGAAGTTCCCCACGAAGATCTCTGTCAGATCCGCCCAACTTTGAATGGCGTTGGACCGTAGGTGCTCCAACCATGCTCGTGCCGAATCGGCCAAGAATAGTGGGAGATTGCGAATAATGAAATCGTCATCACTTGCACCATCGGCTTGACATGCAAGCTGATAGTCTTTGAGCCAAAGCCTAGGGTTTGTTTCCCCAGAATATTTAGGGATGTTGGTTGGCGGTCGGTACCTTAGTGGGAACGTAGCGTTGAGGATATGTCGGCCGAAGGCCTGAGGGCCTAGTAGGCCAGGGCTTGGGCTTTAGTCCTCGCCGCTGTCGTAGCGTCCGCCATGTCGAGGATGGTAGCCGCGGTGGGCTGCCTCTCCTACGTCGTCGTGGGCGGGCCTGCGGGCATCGATGGTGCTACGCACATCGCGGTCGTGGCCAAGACGTTGATGTACCGGGATGGCGGAGGGCTTCCTGCCGCATGGCGATGTCTGGTGAACGGACGCATCCTTGGTGGGGCGCACCGAGGGTGTGCGCTGGCTGGCGTTGGGCTCGCATCATTAGGACAACGAGCTTTCTGCTTGCTGCGCTGCCGCACGCTCGAGCAACGTGTGAATTTCTCGGTGGGCGCAGCGATCCTCGGACATCGCGGCCTCCGAAAGGCCGTGAGGCAAGGCCATCACAGCAGCAATGTTTGGCTTGCCCGAGCGAAGTGAGGGAGGGTTCCGTCATCGGTGAGGATCCTCTAGTGTATAGTCTAGGCCGTGGCGCGCGCGCACCCCCCGTCTACGCGGCGTTCAATCTCGCGATTGATGCCCGCATACTCCTGGATGAGCCCTTGCCTGGCCTCATCATTCTCTAGCTTGTGGGCCCTCAGCTGCTCCATCCTTAGGCGAGATGGGGCCACAGCCTCCTCCCTAGACCTGCCACCAGGGTTGCTTGTCGTGGTGGCCTCTTCCCCGGAGACACTTTCGACGTGCCCCTCGGGGGTCTGCACCATGAAGCATTCCTAGGAAGGGTGATGGCTCCCCCTGCTGGAATTAGAGCTGGAGAATGATCCTGGCTCCTCTGTGCGGAGCCTGTGGAGAGTCTCCATATCGTGTTCAATTGTCCCCATGAACTCATTGTCCTTGGGTGGTTGAACCATGCATAGTGCCAGAAGGTGGCCAGCGGTCGCTGTGGCATTGCGGAGACCAAATGGAAACACCATCGAGGCGCTCCGTACGGGGCCTTCCGGAGATAGGGTGATGTAGTGCGGGGCCTCCCTGGATAACTGGGGTCCAAGGGAGTCGCCTGGCTAGCCCTCAAGCCTCTGGTGGCTGAGGCTGACGGAAGGGAGAGACTGCACGGCCGTGTGGGCCAGCGCTAGCTCTCCTCCGAGTGTGACGATGAAATCTAGGTCACCAAAATGCACATGTGCGCCTAGGACCCAGCTGATTGCGTGGGTGGCCATCTGAGGCCTGATTTGGAATGCGCAAAGGCCCCTACCTAGCGCGCCAACTGTCGGTGTTTCATACAAGCACCGGCAAGTAAATTTATAGTGATGCGCGTTAGGCCCGGATGGTGCGCTAAAGGACACAAGATTTATACTGGTTCGGGCCGAATGTCCCTACGTCCAGTCTGTTGCTGCTCATGTTATTAGCACCGAAAAATGGTTCGTAGTTGGGGGTACAAACGGTCGAGAGAGGGACTGGTCCTAAGTCTCTGATGAAAGGGTCAAAAGGATGCCAAGAGCTTGGTAGCAGCTTGACTGTGTGTGATGTGTGTTGTGTTGTCAAGAGTCGGTCCCTTTGTTGGAGGAAGCGCATCCCCTTTTATAGATGAAGGGGACAGCTTTACAAGTGAGAGGGCTAGGGTGCGTACGCTATCTAGCCTTGTTGTTCACGTCTACCCAGCCTTGTTGTCCATTCTGGTGGGTGCGAAAGGATGATAAGCGCCTACAATACTGTCGATGCCTCTGTAGAATGTCAGGATGGCTACAGAGGACTGCCCCACGCAGGGTATGGACTGTGGTACTGTGGTTTTGACTTATGAGCCTCGCCCAGCCTTGCTCCACACGCCTTCTGGTTCCTATGAGTCTCTGTCGGAGGGATGTGGGGTCGGGGTCCAGAGTAGCGCTGTGGGCAAGGTCTTCCGATTGGAGAGGGCGTCCGGAGGCTGAAGCGAGCTCTCCAATCTGGCGGACCCGAGGGGCCAGGAAGCAGACACCGCTCCCCTATGATCATAGCGTGGTGACCGCAGATCCGTCATTTGTGGAGGACGCGAGTCCTTTCTTGGACCGTAGTGGTTGTCGCATATCTTCGTCGGGTTCCGTGTCCCAGAGCTGAAGGCGGCGCCTACAACTCTACAGGGCGAAGAGCACGCACCCGCAACACTTTTCAGGCTCTGCTACACTCGGAAGGGTCTAAACCACCCATCCCATCGTTCCCTAGCAGTACTTTTCCTACCGGGGCGCAGGGCATGGTCCTCGAAGCCGCGATTGACCTGAACATCTTATCCTGCCCTATACCTATCATCATGAGGGAACGGGGAGAGGTTGTCAGGCAAGACGAAACCAGTCCTTAGACATCGAGTGAGGCGAGGTTCATCCTCGGACATCGGGCGAGGCGAAGGCTAGTCCTTATCCCTCGGGCGAGACCGAGCCCATCCCTCGGGGGTCGGGTGAGGTGGAGTCAATCCCTAAGCTCTCGGGCGAGGCGAAGCTAGCCCTTAGCCCTCAAGGGAGACTGAGCATGGCCCTCGAGGGTCCGGCGAGGTGGAGTCTATCCCTCAGCCCTTGAGCGAGGCAGAGACTAGGTGAGGCAGAACCAAACTCCTATCATTTGGGCGAGGAACGTAGCGGCGCCCTTGTCTATCCAGAAGTTTTTAATGTTCGATGGTTATTGGTTCCACCTCCTGGGGTACCTCGGTGTTATGTCCCCGACAGCAAAGGAGTGAGCACTACTGCTTTTTCGGTGGCGGCAAAGGGATGGACCATCTCCACCCTCAGCTAACCTATAAGGGTGGCTAATCCTAGTCAAAACCCTTATGGATCCTGGCCCTGAGGCCCCACCAAAGCCTGGCATAGCCCACCAAAGCGGTAGGCGCAGTCGATGATTCTAACTCGAAATCGTGAAAGTCAAACCATGCCATTTCTAGAGTGAGGGGGAAGTTCAGGAGGGTCACCAGCCAATCCTAAAACCTCTGGCCACGAGGCTACATAAATCTCTTGAATGTTCGAATAGGCTCCAAGTACCTTATTTCAGCGAATGTGTGCCGCTCCAGGGGAATCCAAAAAACTAGTCAACCCTTGGTTGTAACCGAAGTACGAGCTCCTGAAATATGGAAAAAGAGTTTCATGACGTGCCCCAGCTGGTTAGGCTTTGTCCTACCACTTTCGGATAGTGAACATCACCTGTTCTACCCGTTATTATCTCGACAGAATAGCATACACCATAGCTCTAGAGGTTTACATGTGTTCGCTATTCGCCCAAGTAATCCCTAAGCCCTCAGGATTGCTGGCTTCCAAAACCACGAACGACAACACTTGGTCAAAGTAAAATTTCAAATCGAGTCGCCTTGCATAACCCATAGTTACGCTAACTACCCATCGGGTCAGGAAGGGGGGCCCGTAAAAATGCAAGGTCAGATTCGTCTGAACAAAAAATCTTCAAACCACCTGATCTGATCGGGACAGAGATAGTAGTGTTCAAAATCAACAAGTCATTCTTTTTCGATTAAACTCTGCTGCCTTTTACATCATCAGGTTTACAATAACCAAAATCTATCAGAAACTACTATAGTTATGATAAGCCTTCTAAGTACAGGTTCGATGGGCATCTCATGAAGCGTAGAAGTCGAACAAAGGACCACTGCGACCCTCACCCTACCTTTGACCTTCATGAGCATGGACGACGCTTGGAAGACGCTTCCAGGAGTCCACCCCATGGAGCTTCCTCTAACATCCAAGAGGAGGAGGAACCCTATGAGGAGGGCGGCTCATGCCATCTCCTGCGGCATCGGGGAGGAGTGAACGGTGTTGACTTGGTGGTGTCATGCCTCCGAATTGATACACGAGAGCACCTAGGTTGAGATTTGTGGGCTAAAGGGTTTCCCGGCAATAGCAAGCCGCCCTTTGCCCTCTAGGATTCCCTACAGATATTCTAACCTAGGGACCCCACGTGCACCGACCACCGGTGAGCCCAGCCACTATACCCTCAGTAGCCTAGGCCACCGATCGTATTGTTCCTCCCCATCTTCACAGAACTTCCTCTAACACCCAAGGAGAATGGCTGCCCCTAGGCCACTGTGGAACCTGATCTTAAAAGCCTTCTCCTAGCATCAGCGCGATCGCTGAAAATCGACATGAACCATGGCGCGCAAGCAGAATCGCCACTCTCACACTCTATCAAAGGCTAGGGGATTTGGGGAAGAAAGGAGGGGTGAAACTCACTGGCCTCCCTACCCCCTGCTTAAATAAGCGCCCTGAAGATAGCAGTGGGGTAGTGGGTGGGTGGCATTAAAACGCACTTAGGCATCAAGAGGGTTCCACAAAGTAAAAGCATGGGAAACAGAATGGTTCGAGTTCCTAGGCACCACTATCCTTATCTTTTATAGGATTCAATGATGCGCATGCGATGCATTCAAACGGGTGGGAGACTTCCACCTAAAGGAATCTCAAAACTCAGGAAGGCATTGCTGCTAGTCAGTGCAACTTGCATAGTCATCCCGATACTCAGGACCTTCTGATTGTGTTCAAGCATCTCGGTACCTGAGAAGTGCTCGTCGGGACCTACGGTACCTGAGCATTATAGGGACTCACAGCACCCAAAGGATGGTATAGCTCTACGAGCCCATCATTAAATCCTGTGGGGGCTACTATCAGAGATATGGGCCTAGGGTACCCTCACCGACCATATATCTGGCCCATCAATGGAGGATGACCGAGGAGGAAGCCCACGAGGACTAGGCGCCACTACCAACATGGAGATCACGACGTATCAAGGATATCAGCCGCCATCACAGCTATGGTAGGATAGAATTGATTTGTTGTAACAAACTTGGAATCCAATCTGTAGCACTGATTGTCCTCGTCGTAACCCTACCCCTCTGCCTATATAAATAGGGGTAAGGACTCCATAATCATCAAGTCCATAATGACACCATCGCCTCATTCCAATCTACCTCATAGCTAGGAGCATCAGCCCCTGCAACCGAGCATATGAATACAAGAACAAGTAGCAACTAGACATATGACTTTTAGTCACTTCCTGGGGGCCTAAACTAGTATAAATCTATGTGTCTCATGTGCAACCATCTGGATCAATCTATGCGATCACGTTGCTAGGCATTGCCGGAGCTAAATAATCCGACACATTTGTAGTGCTTTTGAAGTGTCATTTTTGTGTATTTTGGAGTGCCCTCATCATCATACCCCATGTACCTATGACATTAGAAATCAATAGAAGTATGGTACTACAGCTAAATTAACGGATGAAACAGCGACGGGAGTTGTAACACCACCGTAAAACATGTGCGCACCAAACAAATAATTCAATTTGCAAACAAAACAAAGATGGCACACTAGTTCAGCTGAAATAATGACAACATCCATCATTGAGGAAATTAACATGTCCATAGACAAGCAAACAACATTGGTCCATTTAAAATGCATGACAGAGGGATACATCAAATGCAGCTTTATTTACTGTTCTGCTAATGAATCCAAGAACAAGGGAACATAAGAAAGATAGTATGGTCTGCAGATGAACTCTTTTTTAACGGTATGTCTACCATACCGAAAGACATGGATAGGGATGACATGAACTTTTTTGCGGTCCATGTTATATGCGATGATTGTTCCATCCTCCCTAGCAAAGAAAATCAAATTCCATTCTAGGTGAACTGTGATCACTATGTCCTCGTCAGCAAAATCTAGGTAACCAAATCTAATATTAATCCTTCCAAACAGGATCTGCGTGGTGACCATATGCTTCAATGTCCAATTATCAGTACCATAGTCTTCAAGGATCCAGATTGAAAGCTTGGAATCATTGGGACCATCAACGGTACATACACACAAGTGCCCCTGAGCTTGATGCATGGAGTGGTGAAGACCATCTAGCCTATCAATTTTCCTCCATGTGTTTCCCTCCATATCCACAACAAGTATCATAGAGTACCCTCCTAGAGTGTCCCATAATGTGCAGACAACCATTAAGAAACACACTTGGTTGTCTGTAAAGTATCACATCAGTATGCTTGCCCCATTCAGATTCCTTGTAGATCCATGCTGCAGTTTGAGATGAGTAGATCTCCACACTTGTGCACATAGCATTGACATCCACATATTCAATCACATGGAAGTGCGAAGAGGTTGTCAGATCAAACACCAAGCGAGCCTCACCAACAGCATGGCCAACATCATGGGTGCTAAGCGGTAGAATTTTAAACTTCTAGGTCATTGGATTACAGACGACATAGCAGTATCCATCAGCCCCAAGGCACCAGCATAGGATGAGGTCATTACAGCAATCTAAGAGAGCTACATTGTCAATGTTGAAGGGCAAGAATTCCAAGGAGCAGGGGCGTACACCACGGACGATGCTAGTGAAGTTTCGATTGTCATTCTCACTATCATAGAAGAAGCCATCCACAGTCAGGGGTAGCTTCTTATGGTTGTTGGGATCTGAGATGAGGTTTTTCTAGGAGTGTCAGACACATTTGCAGCAGAACAAGGAACGGGCGGGGAGACGGCAGAGGATGTCGAAAATGACATCTTCCGTGAGGCTGGCTAGTGCGTTCCTCTTGTTAGGGGCCTCCTTCATTTCATCAGTGTGCAGTACGATGAGAGCTTCCTCAGTAATGAGATCACTAAAGAGGAAAATAATCCAACAAAGATCCATCAGTGAAGTCCACAACTCATACCAAAGTGCAAATTTAACAACCATTTAACAATTTTCATGGTACGACCTCATCTAAATTTAGAGTAGCACCACATAGATATATATAACTCAAACTAGAGTTGTAGTTAATGGAGCTATAACCATTACAATTCTAGCTGAATCAAGTCTAACCATCACACTTACAATCAGTACACGAGCTTAGAGCTTCTTCCATAGGAGACATATAAAGATTAAGAGGACTACAATTACAACAGTTTTGAAGGACAAAGAGGGTGAAGCAGCTGTTGGGTTTTGAAGATAGAAGTCATCATCATGAACTAAGGCTAGTTTTGAGTTGGTTCATGACTTGAAGGCAGCAATTCCTTCTTCATAGGATTTGTATTTTTATAACAAGCACCATAAACCCTATGTACCTGTCTATGGCAGTCAAGCCAGTTGTAGTAAACTCCTAGCTCATGGCCATCGAACACAACATAGCAGGGATGACTCATCTCAAATCTGCACAACCCGAACAGGCTACCTCAGTTTTCACAAGTAGAATATCAGTGAACAAGTGGTAGTGATCATCATTGGCATTAGTACCAACATGTGTAGCTTAGACATTAATTAGTGGCCTCAGTCATATGAATGATGGACACAAAGCATTGATTTGCTTTCGATGCCTTCATCTTGTTTAGAACCAAATGAATAACTTGGTTGTCAACAAGGAGAAGACACAGAAAGCAAACATATGAGATGCATCCTAATACATCTAACAGCCATGTAGACATCATTGGCACAAAAATTTGGCCTCAGATATGTTATAGGTTCAAAATACCATAAGGACTCACTGGTGGCACTAGAGCATACAAAACAGAAATATAGAATCAAGCAAGCACCAGATAGAAAAAATAATTTAAGGCAGAAGTGAAGGCCCTGTTTTTTGCTTAGACAGATCTGCAAGTGACACGCGTCGATAGAAAACCAACCAGTGCCACCTCCTAGTTCTTTTCATCATCATTGGCCTAACCAGATCTCAAACGCTATAATATTTCTTGTATACATCATGTTCAAGCAAGGACCAAAATAGTGAAGCGAACAGGAAAAGGTAAGAAAGGAGACTAGTGGATCGAATCTGTCGCCTCTACTGTGGCACACAACGAACACGGACGCCAATGCCACCGCACTCCACCATGAAGACCCACCGCCTAGCCTCCAAAGGATGCCTGAGCCACCACAACACACTGGGGATCCTCCGTTGCCGCCGCCGCCACCGCAAGTCCAACAGGCACATATTTGTTTCCACTTGTAGGGGATATATCCAATACATAAGTCAACCTGTCCACACAGAGAACATATACCACTCCAAAGATATGTCAACACAACTAGGCGTCTAGCGCAATGGTAAAGACGGTCTATTCCTTGCTCTGGGTCCCGGGTTCGACTCCTAGGTCTCATGGTTTTTTAGTTTGAATTTACTATACCCCGACAGCAACAAGAGACACACAAGCCGTCGAGGCCCACAAGTTGGATGGAGATGGAGAAACGTCCCATAGGTACACATGACACGTAAGCCATCGGGTCCCAAAGGTCCCATAGGTACATGTGACACGCAAGCCATCGGGTCTCACAGGTCGGATGGAGATGGAGAACGGTTCCACAGGTACATGTGACACGTAAGCCATCGAGTCCCATAGGTCGGATGCTGAAGGGTCCCGTAGGTACACGTCGGATGGAGAAAGGACCGATCGGAGACTTTTATGATGAATTGCAAGCGTCACGGATGAGTAACTGCAGGTCCCACAAGTACACGTCGGATGGAGAAGGGTCCCACAGGTATATGTCGCATGGAGAAAGGATCGAGCGGAGACTTTTATGACGAATTGCAAGCGTCACGGATGAGTAACTGCAGGTCCCATAGGTACACGTCGGATGGAGAAAGTACCATGTGGAGATCTATGACGAAGCGCCATTCATTACAAATCGAATATTGTTCGTTACAGATGTGTAATTAGTTCATTGACGAAGCCTTGTTCGTTACAGTATTAAAGGAGATCGTCACAGATGAGTCGTGCGAGTGATCTATGACGAAACCATGTGCTCTTCTATGACCTTTTTTGTGATGATGTCTGATTTCGTCATAGATAGGGAGGGTTGGAGGATCGTCACCTCTAATCTATGACGAAACAGAAATATTCATCATAAAAAGCGCTCTTCTATGACGGTTTTGGATTCGTCATTTAGATTTTCGTCATAGAAGTGGATATTTCTAGTAGTGTTTCTTGTTACGCTTTTCATGACCAGAATCATACCTCATATTTCTAAAAGACATGATGAAGATCAATGAAATAAACAAATCTCCTCTCTAATTCCATTATTATAATATGAATTTTCAGATTATCTAATTGACTACTCTGCTATCCAAGATACAACAATACCCAAGATACAACAACGGGCCTTACACTGGGCCAATACTCCACAAACCAGTGATTGTAGGTCTAGCCGCGTGTTATCTTTTCTATTCAACGATTAACTATTGCTACTAGTGTAAATTTTGAGGACCTGTAATTTTGGAGGCCCTGAACCGTTGCCCCACTTGCTCCTGTCAATATACGGGCCTGCCTACTTAATGATGTTTGGCTAAACACAGTAGGAATTCGATTTTGTACTCCCTCTATAGCTATTTATTAGTCATTTTGGTTTTTCTAGATATATAACTTTTACTATTATATGTAAACATATCGTATGTCTAGATGCATAAAAAAAACAATGTAGCTAGAAAAGCTAAAATAACATGGTTTAGGACGGAGGGTGGTAGTAGAGTACCGTACCCATTCCCCTATAATGTATCCCAATATCTAGCTAGAATTAGGCCAGGGGGTGGTACTAGAGTACCGTACTCATTCCCCTATAATAATGTAGAGAGAATTCCTTATTTGATACTAGGAAAATGAGTCGTTCCTTTCTTGGCCCTGAAATTTTCTTCGTTCCCTATTTGACACTCACTTCAACTTTCGTCCCTAATTTGACACTACCGTCAAATCCGTTAGCTAACGGTGTTAACTGGCTGTTAAAAAGACGTTTTTTCCCCTAGAAAAAAAAGCGGCGAAGCAAATTTGAGAGGAAAAAAAACCTGTGCCCGCCTCTGATGCATGCGCCCAGCTACAAAAAAAAAAGGCACAGGTTTTTTTTTCTTTCAAATTTGCTTCGCCGCTTTTTTTTTCTAGGGGCAAAAACGTCTTTTTAACGGCCAGTTAACACCGTTAGCTAACGGATTTGACGGTAGTGTCAAATTAGGGATGAAAGTTGAAGTGAGTGTCAAATAGGAAACGAAGAAAATTTCAAGGCCAAAAAAGGAACGACTCATTTTTCCAGTGTCAAATAAGGAATTCTCTCAATAATGTATCCCAGTATCTAGCTAGAATTTTGCATGGCTGCTAGGTGGTGGAATTGCCCTCTCGTCGGCGCTGCTCTCTGATCTGTTGCAGGATCACGATCTCCATCCAACTGGAGGTGCCGCTAGGTAAATGCTAGAGGCGTCGGTGATGATTCGGTCTATGGTGAGTGATGGAGTACAGAAAAAATAGTAAAAGATTGAGAAGTTAATACTCACTTCGTCTCAAAATAAATCAAATTTTTAGATTTATAAAAAACACCAATATTTATTATAGCAAAATAGTGTCTTTAGAACATATTAAAATATATTTTTATGTACTTATTTAGTGTCATTGATGTTGATACTCTTTTTATATAAATTAATTAAATTTAAAATACTGTACTAAAAGTTAATTTTTTTTTTGAAATGAGAAGTTAATTTATTTTGAGACAGAAGTACAGTATGTATATAATTTTGTTGCCACACGTCTGTCTTGTGTCCACTCACCTGCGACCTGCCATTCACTACAAAAGTCGTCTCCCTCTCCAGCGGCCCTTCTTTCTCACTCATCCATTTTCCTGCTCTGTCGTTGCAGCGCGCAGCTCCATCTTTACAACACTAGCTGGCTGGCACTGGCAGCTAGCTATTCCAAGAAACGTTCCGTGCGAGAGCTGGCAGTTTAGCGGAGCTCGGAATTGCCATCGATTTGCAATGCCGGACCGGGAGGAATCAAGAAGCCCGGCGTCATCCGGGGCTTCCTCCTCACCGCCGCTGTCACCAGCTGAGACGGCCGCCAGGCGCAGCTCACCGGGATGCGAGAAGCGAGCGCGTGAGCGTGACGGCGGGAAGCACCCGTCGTACCGCGGCGTCCGGATGCGGGCGTGGGGGAAGTGGGTGTCGGAGATCCGTGAGCCGCGCAAGAAGTCGCGCATCTGGCTCGGCACGTTCCCGACGCCCGAGATGGCGGCGCGCGCGCACGACGCCGCCGCGCTAGTGGTCAAGGGCCCTGCCGCCGTCATCAACTTCCCGGAGATGGCCACGGCGCTCCCTCGCCCGGCCTCCGCCGCGCCACGTGACGTCCAGGCTGCCGCGGCCCGCGCCGCCGCCATGGAGCCATCTATGATGCTTGGCCCCTCTGCCGCGACGACCGTCGCCGCATTGCCCACCCCGGCGCTAGCCTCCATGGAGGGGCAGCTGCATGACGACGAGCTCGAGGCGATCGTCGAGCTCCCGCGGCTCGACGAGGACGCCGCCGAGCTGCTTGTGCCGCTCGGCACCGCGCCTTTCTCGTTCCACGACGACGCTACGCAAGCGTCTTGGCGCGACTACGCTATGGCGGCGGCGCACGATGCCGACGAGCTGTTCGGATTCGCGCCAGACGGCGACCACGGATGGGCCCAGCCGGTTGGTACCCTCCTGTGGAACTAGTAATTTCTGGTTCTGGTCGGTCTGCTAATCAGTAAACTGCGTAATTAACTCCTGTTAATAATCTCTTTTACCTTTGAAAATTTTCTTCTTCTGTTGCTGCTGCTGAATGATCTATAGATATATTGAGTTGTACTATAACTTGGAGAAAAAAGTTTCAACTTCGCTATTACTGCAAAAACATGTTGCAACCTGCAGCTGGAGGTTGCTATTAAATTATTGTGTCACCATATTCTTTCACTGCTTTTTGGTCGGTTCCAGGTCGAATTCTTGTCTTCTAGATTTTCCCTTTCTCATAGGCCTCATTCGGTTATATGGGAATAATTTCAAGCCGCACAATTCGTTCCCAAATTTGTAATAGCCAGGAATTGTTCCGCGCCAACAGGGCCTTAATGTGAGAGCTATTATTTTATAAATATAAATGTACTCTGTTTGTTTCTTAAACAATATAAGAGGTATTTTGTTTTGAAAATGTCAGAATTTGCACGATTTGACCAATGATTAGTCAAGTTGTACATGTAGTAGGGTACAAAAAGTTGCATCACTGGATTTATGTTCGAAATGGTACACTACCGGAATCCGGCTATTTACCGAGTGTTTTTATGTTTGCCAAGTGCATTTTCTCAGGCACTCGGCAAACAAGCTCTTTGCCGAGTGCTGTAAAAAAAACACTCGGCAAAATAAATGCACTCGGCAAACGATGCAAAAAACACTCGACAAAGTTCGACACTCGGCAAACTAGAAAAAAAAAACACTCGGTAAAACTAGGCACCCGACAAAGAAATATGTTTGCCGAGTGTAATTGTCTAGCACTCGGTAAAGAAATATGTTTGCCGAGTGTAACTACTTAGCACTTGGCAAATATTTTTTTTCTCTTCTGACCTTGAAACTATTTCTACTCTCAACATACAACATGTGGTATTCCATGTTAAAATTTGGTATATTTGTGGATCTGTTAGCTATATTTAATTAATTAATTGTATTTCTAGGAATTTTTTTGTATAAATCAAATTTGAACTGTAAGTGATTCAAATAATAGAATAAAATAAGTAGAAAAATGATATTCATGTTATTGAGTCCAGTGTGAGTCCTCACCCAGGAAATAAAAAGAAATTTCGAAAAATTTGTTCAGGAAACACGACCACGAACGTGTGGCCAAATGGTTTTTAAATTCTAAAAAAAAGCAAATGAAGTCTGAAAATCATGATATTTGTCATGATGTGATGATATCATATGTGGAGGTTGTGGTAAAAAATTAAGAAGGTTTCGCACAATTTATCACGTACGATATTTACAAATCGAAGTATCACAGAAGAAGAATCGTAGTGTTCAGAAGAAATCGGTAAGATTTGGAGTCAAGTGACGGTCGAATTAGGGTTTGACTTCAAAACTTTTTGTATAGGCAATAGAGAACATAGATTGTTTCATGTGAAATGTTAGTAATTTTTTGGATCCGCTTGATAATTTTAATTTGTTAAGTGCAATTATAGACTTTTAATTGATATAAATTAAATTTAAATTGTAACCGCATAAAATAATGTAATCATATTAGTAGAAAAATCATATATATATTGTTGAGTCAATTTCACATAGTATATCGAACAAAAAAGGAAAAATATATTATGGAAAACAAGGAAATAAATAATAATAATATATTTGCTGAGTGCCCCAAACCCTAGACACTCGGCAAAGATTAGTTTGCCGAGTGTTGTGATCTGACACTCTCCTCGATCCGACACTCGGCAAACTCGACACGTTATAAAAGCACCCTCTCCCGATGACGTCTCCTCCCCTCCCTCCCTCTCCCTCTCTACCCTCCCTCCCGGCGTTGCCCCTCCCCTCCCTCTCTCGCCGCTGCCCCCTACCCTCCCTCCTGGCACCGTCGACCCCTCCCCTCCCTCTCCCTCTTTTTTTGCACAGGTGGTGGCAGCGACGGTGGGTCGGGCGAGCCGGGCGGTGGTGGCAGTGGCGGCGAGGGAGCAACGGCGGGGCGAGCCACATGGTGGCGGCGGCGGCAGGCGAGCAGCAGCGGGGCAAGCCGCATGGTGGCGGTGGCGAGCAGCGACGAGATGAGCCGCGGGGTGGCACTCCTGCTATGTGGCACTCCTGCTTGCAAGGTAAAATGAATATAATTAGTGCATCCTTCGGATTGGTAGCCAATGCACCATGGAACCCCTCTTCTTCATCTTTGATCCACAACCTAAACAAAGCAATAGAATTAATAATATTGAACATACCATTCCTTTAGTTAACAAGCCAAAATTGGCCTATACATACATAGAATGAAAATAACTCCCTATCTGAATAAAGACTATCGTGACGATGAAAGGCAGTAAATGCACCTTTACTGCCCTGATAATGACTCCATGAACAAGGGAACATAAAGAAGATAGTAAGGCATGTTCATATGGAAACACTCTCTTGATCTACAAAAGCGGATAACACGGGCATAGATGACATGAGCCTTTCTACGATCCATGTCATATGCAATCAGTGTTCTATCCTTTCCAACAAGGAAAATGAAATTCCATTCTGGGTGAACTGTAATCACTCTGTACTCCTCATCATAAAGCTCAGAACCAACTTTAATATTCATGTGTCCAAACAGTTCCTTCATGTCTACAACATGCTTCAATCTCCAGTTATCGGTACCATAGTCTTCAAGTATCCACACTAAAAGCCAAGACATATTGTGAAAATCAGCACAACACACATATAGGTGATCCTGAGCTTGATGGATGGACATTTCAGCACCACGTGGTTTACGAATTATCCTCTATGTCTTTCCCTCTATATCCATAGCAACTATCGTAGAGTACTCAAGCATGTGCATAAAACCATTAAGAAAAACACTTCTCGATTTTGAACGTAGAACAATACCCTCACCCCATTCAGATTCCTTAAATATCCATGCTATTGTTTTAGATGAGTAGATCTCCACATGTATGCACGCAACCTCCACCTCAACAAATTCAATCACATGGAAGTGCGAGGACGTTGGGTTGAAACCTAAGCGAGCCTGACCAACAGAATAGATGCTACGCGACAGTACATGCCATTTGTGGGTCGTCAGATTGCAAACAACATAGCGTCGTAATCCATCAGGCCCAGCACACTAGCAAAGGACGAGACCACTACAACAATATGAGACTAGGACATTTTGAAGGGGGAAAGGCAAGAAGGACAAGGAGGGCCTTTCATAGGTGATGCTAGTGAAGTGACGATTGCCCTTCCACCAGCTGCCATAGAAGAAGTCGACGATAGTCTGTGAAAGCTTCTTATGGTGATAGGAGTCAAAGATGATGCGCTTCTAGGAGCGACAGACACACTTGCAGCAGCACAAGGATTGGACGGGAAGGTAGCGGAATATGCCGGCAAGCACATCATCTGAGAGGCTATCCACTACATTCCTCATGTTGGGGGCCTCCTTCATCTAGAAGGACACCACCAGCCGAAGAGATGAGGCCGCCCTGCCATGGAATTGCATCAATAAACATTAGTAAGGAGATGAGTTTCGAGGAGAAGGGACAGCGATGCAAGTAAGGTCTTATTACACTTGCCTTTGGATCTGGTGGTGGTGAGCACGAGTGGCAACGCCGATGACAGTAGCAGCTCATTCGCCGGTGGATCTGTGTAGGCAAGCCGGCGATGTGCACCGGCATGGAGCAAGAGTTGAGCAGTGGTGATGAGCAGGAGCGGCGATGATGAACATCAACAATGAGGATAATAAAAGCTATGTGTGTGGGGGAGGGAGGGAGGGGGTGGCGGGGATGGGGCGATGTTGGGGTAGGGGTTGCTTGCTCTCTGCATAACTTTTATGACACATGGGAATCGAATTTCATTAGTTCCGCGCAGGAGTGTTCAAACACGGGATTGGAAATTTTACAACTAAGCGGCGGTGAATGCACAGTACCATCACCGGCGGCTGGTTCCTAGTACCACCCAGAGACCTCCATATGATATGATGATGAACAGTAAGGCACACAATTTTAACATTTGGCATTGAAACAAAGCGAAACTACGCACTTATAAAACTAAGGAAAGCACAATTATAGTACTCAGATTGAAAGGAAGCCAACTTGAGGTCGATGGTGAAACATAAGGCACACATATTTACATTGAAAGAAAGCCAAACTATGCACTAAGAAAACATAAGGAAAGCACAATGCCAGTACTCTTGGATTGAAAGGAATCCAACTTGAGTTCCATACATTCATACCAAATATGTAGGTCAACACTACCAGGCCAACAAGCATGCGGAAAGCTAAAATGCAGATACTAATTAGGCCGACACTTTGTAAAAGTTAAAAGGCCTTCATATGTACATCATTGGTTACATAATTAATCATTCTCCATGTAGATCCTAGTTGACCTCCATGGGATCGTTGTGAATCTCCATAAGATCCTGTAAATCATTGTTGACCCCAATGGGATCGTTGTCAATCTCCATGTCATCCCGAGCCTTGATCACTACAACCTTGTCCACATCCATTGGTACACTTTCATTTAGCTCATCAACTTTGTTTACAAAGCACTGATTTGGTGAACCAATACTGAGGACAATAAGGCTCACAAGCTACACTCTACGGAGATAAAAGGCCACAAACTCTAAAACGAGAGGATGCATTTTCATCTTTAGATCCAAGAAAATTACTATAGCTAGGTTGGAGATGAAGGAGCAGAGAGCATGGGAGAGCAATATAAAGGAATATAGAATCCGGTGAAGGAGCAGATCCAGTGCAGTTACCTTAGATCTAGATGGAGCAGAGAAGCAGCGAGGTTGGAGGTGAAGGAGCAGTGAGCACGAGAGAGGTTGCCTTTCGTCTGACGCTAGCAGAGTGAAGCAGGGCAAGGGAGCAGAGTGAGGAATGGATGGGAGGAAGGTGTGGTAGGACCGTAGGAGAGTGTATATACATTCCAATAAATTGGTTGCCCCTATACTAGGGCCTAGCATCCAGGGAAGTAGGATGCCTCTAACACATCAATTGATACTAGGATGTACTAGCATTTACAGTTCAATAAATTGAATACCTGGTTAATCACCTTGCATTTAGTTCAATAATAGTTGTACAAAAGTGATAGATTTTAGTCTGATACATAAATTGATACTTGAATCTACTACGGTGATGAACTAAGCAACTTGCCAATGAACATGCCAAGAACTAAGATAAGTACAAAATAGGTGACAGAAGAACAGGAAGCACATTTGTTTCTCAAAGGTACAAAATCTTCCATCATCTTCATTGAAACCCTAGCCATTTCTTCAATCTATGGCATAATCTCTTCCACCTCCTGTAGCTGTTCTTCATTTGTTCTAGCATTGGCCTCCACCTTTAGCTCCCAAATCTTATTACATAAATCCAAAATCAAAGTCTTTATATATTTTCCATATGGGGGATCATACCACTCATAAAACCCACAATCTAAGTCAGACTATGTAAAAACCAAATTACCATAAGTACAGCGGGATTTCAGCATTTGCATTGCGAAAATAGAATGAACAACAATGAAATCGAGTTACATTATTTGCCCTGTAGCATCTGTGGTACCGATGTCCTGGGTTTCCATCACTCCATGAAATCCACTGAGGCATCTTCAAGCCACAGCGACACAAAAGTGGTGGCTGGTATGCGTAGGGGTGGTTCTCGACACGACATGGGATGGACGGCCCCCTCTAGTTGTAGCCTCCTCAGCTAGAAGCTAGTGTTCTTCTCATGATGGTGCCCTGGGATGGTGCCGACCACTAGGAGGAGTTGGAGCTAGATGCAGCCATGGAGCAGTCAGGGCTCAAAGTGTTGCACACTCTAATGAAGAGGTCCGCTCGGGTCTTTTGTCTACGCTTTTGCCTCCCACCAAAGCACCAAAATGTCCTTCAAAACCCTCGCACTCCCACCAAGATGAAATGTTGTAATTGGCGGTTCAGGATACTATCCGCCTGTAGAAGAAGGAATATTTTGGATCTTCTGTGCTTACATAGAGGTGTACATATGGATCACAATCAAGACAAATTGATTCAATTAACATTTCAACCGAAGTAATAGTTCAATAATTTTGCAGTACTCATACATACTAATCCAGAGGCTTCATCAGTGCATATAAACTTCATTAACATAAAAGTTTCACAAATTCTAAGACTTAATGTCGGATGGTAAGTAGTTGCTAAGGTACTCAATTGGTTGATGCGGTCCTGAAAGCCAGAGGTAGTGAACCGTAGTGAAGATGACAGCATCTCCATCCATGGACACATTGTATCTATAAAGTATGTCTACTTCCTGTCCATTCCCGCAAAGCAAAAAAATCTCTCCACAAATAGGGTCTTGAACGATTCTTGTCAAATTTTGTGGTCCGAGAAGGTGACGAACAACGGCTTCAACAATCAACAGTTGGTTCGATTGAATGCTCCATCCCCAAGTAGCAAACAACATCATCTGGTGTCCTGGTGCCACCCCTAGCCGCCAAAACGCAAGGCTGCTCGCATTGAAATGGCTTCTTCTGAAGTAAGACATTTGTTGCAATGAAGAAATTCCTAATATGAACAAAACTGATACCGAACCCAAAACCAATTGGAACCAAATGCAAACAAGAGGGTGACACAATCCGTCTAACCTTCATGGGGCATTGTCCACAACGACAATGCAAGGTGCTCGAGGCATGGCAAGTACAGGAGACGGGTCAAAATGAAGATGAAGCAACGGGTGGGGAGAATGAAGATGAAGCAACAATGGGTGGAGAGAACTAATGGATTCATATTAGGGTTTTTAGTTGGTTGAACCGTCACCAAGGCACCGATAGGGCCTAAGGGCAGTTAGGAACGGGCCGGGCGCTTCTATGATTGTTGCCAAACAGACGGTCCATATTGATCGGCAGCGAGAACGGCTGGCACAGGATAAGTTAAACAATGCTCGTATTAAGCCAACCATTGACATGCTAATCCAAGGCTATAATACAGTGATTGTCAATGGTTAAACTGCTTTTAGATTCTCCTAGAAGTAACTGCAACTGTACATGATAGTTTTTTTCCTTTTCTTTCATTCATATATATATAGAAAAAACAAAAAAAACATTCATCGAGAGATCAAATCCATGCATTGGCATTTTGGAAGTAGTATTGGAAAGAACTTGCTTTGTATTTTATATAAAAAAGGTGGTTGTTGGTATTTGTTAACGCAAATAGAAAAATCCGCAAGCGCACGGATACCATTGTAGCTTTCACCTGGAGTATTCCTAGGTATCGATTTCCACGGGGGACGTGAAGTGTACTAGAATGGATCAAGGTCACCCAAGGATAAAAGTGTTTTTGTGGGAAGAGAGGGTTTTCCTAAGGTTTTCCCAAGACAAACTAGAGAACCAAGGATTAGGCTTACTAAACTCACTTACTTCGGAGCAGCGGTTAAAGCCAATGATCAGGACACCAAGGATCAGGACACCAAAAGCTCTATGAAATCACCAATCCAAACGTGGTGGATTGCAAAGGCCTGGTTAAAGCTGTCACCTATGGGGTACCATAACTATCCATGGGATTGGGCGCAAACTCAGGTAAACACTAACATAGACACCACATCTACGCTAACGATTACTACTCTAGCCCGATATTTTAGACTAGAGCACTCGGTCGAGTGGAGATCCCTTAAGTTCATTAAAGTAAACAATGAACTTGAGCAAAATGCAATCTTGGAATTACCAAACGTTAAACCTGGAGGCTACTCAAGACGAGTCGGCTCTGTTGAGGTACAAGGTAGAGGAGGTTCCGACAAACCCGACTCCTCCTTGGCTCTTTCCTCACCTCTCTCCCTATTTTCTCTATTACAACTAGGTGTGAAGCACCTAGAGGGACACTACCACTAAAAGTATGAAAGAGTGAAGCTCAAGTGAGAGGTGTGTGCTGGAGAGGAGCTCTACCCCCCTATTGATACATGGCTTGAGGTGGTGTGGAGGCTATCTGGCGAAAATCCTGGTCTACACCGTCTCTGCATACTCTCATGCCACCGCCACTCGAAGGGACGACAGAGAGGCGCCGGTGGGGGGTCGCTCGACCCTCGAGGTCGACCGCCCCCTGACCTAGCCCTCTCACCACTGCCTTCGCATGGTGGGTCGGTGATCTACTCCAATCCTACTCTAGCATGGCAATTCTATGAATGTTAAGATAAGAATTGAATTGCTCAAAGTAAATGTTCAAAGTAAAGGGAGAAGGAGGAATGCGGCGATGTTTTGCCGAGTTATTAGAGAGTCACCACTCCCCACTAGTCCTCATTGGAGCACCCGTGCAAGGGTGTAGCTCCCCCTTGATCCATGCAAGGATCAAGTGCTCTACGGGTTGATTATTCGATACTCCATCGCGGTGAATCACCCACAACTGCTCACAACTTGAGTTGGGTCATCCACAAGCTCCACCGGATGATCACTAAGCTCCCAATCACCACCAAGCCACCTAGGTGATGGTGATCACCAAGAGTAACAAGCATGAACTCTCACTTAACCACGACAAGCCTAATGAGAAGGGTGGATGCACACTTTGCTACTCTTGCTTTCACTAATGAGGCCTCTCTCTTAGATTCTCAAATCTCAATCACCTCACTAGGACCTTGCTCTTCTTGGCACTCTCAAGGGTGTTTCTCAGCTATTGGAATGAGCAAAAGTGATCCCTTGAGTGAATAGAGGAAGTATTTATAACCCCTCATTCAAAACGAACCGTTATGTGCCTCTACGGGGTGACCAGATGCTCCGGTCAGTTCACCCACCTCTGTGCAGTTTAAGTTGTGATCGGACACTGGCCAGCATCCGGTCAGCACTGATCGGACGCGTCCGGCCACAAAAACTACCCTCTAGAACCTTACTGATGTTGATCGGACTCTGGAACCCAGCGTCCGGTCACTTTACTGCTCAGCATCCGGTCAGTAGCCGAAACCTAACCAGCGTCCGGTCAGCACTGATCGGATGTGTCTGATTAGGATTTTCCGTCTCTAGACCCTTACTGGAGTCAATCGAATGCTGGCACCCAGCGTCCAGTCACTCGATCACCTCTCAGCGTCCGATCACGCCAAATGACTTCATCTTGATCAAATGAACTGATCGGACTCTGCGCTAGCGTTCGATCACACCAGAACCAGCGTCCGGTCAACATTTGACCCTCCATTCACTTCCAACTCGCAATCATATGTGAATGAAGTTTGCTCCAATTGATCTAAGGTTTTTTAGGAGCTACCTAGTGCTAAATTTGACAAGTGTGTACCACACCTAACCCACTAGACTCACCTAGGTCAAGCTACCCATCCATACCCCCCTTAATAGTATGGCCAAAGGAAAAACAAAGTCCTAAACTACTCTAAGTGTCTCTTCAACACCAAACGACACTTAGAACTAGTCCATCCTTAACCTTGTCGTCCATCCTTTGAAAACTGAAACAATTTCCATCATAGGGGCATGACAACCATGATTGCCCAATCAATTGTCATTACCATGACCTAACTTAATTGCATCTGCAAAACACACGTTAGTCACAGTAATCTTGTATTGTCATTAATCACCAAAACCCAACTAGGGGCCTAGATACTTTCAATCTCCCCCTTTTTGGTGATTGATGACAATACCACCTCAAGTATGTGAAAGAGATGAGGTTTTCAACATGCTTGGTTCATATAAGCTTATGACTATAAGAACAAAGGAGTTAGGCAAGCTTATATGACCCAAGCCAATATGATGTACTCAATAGATATGAAATAAGCATGAGTACAAGTAATAAAGCTCATTTGCATTGGAGTAAAATGCGGAAGCAAAGCAAATGAGCATAACACAAGTGATATGACATATAGATAATTCAAAATAGAGAGCACACATGTCACATATCACATAAATATCACGATCACGTAGATATCACTATCACATAAATATAGTTTGATGCATGAAAGTAAACACATCAATGCATAATAGTGTATCACACATAAAAAGCCAAATATAATAGATAGACTCCCCCTAAATGTATCGCTCCCCCTAAGTCTAACATACTCGATACCTCTCCCCCTTTGGTGTCAAACACCAAAACCTAAGGGTCGGTCGGTGGGGCTGCAGTGGACGAGTCGGGCGCTGAGGTGCGAGGAGCGAGCTGGAACTGCATGCCATCATCATCTAATCCTGAGCTCTGAATAGTCTGACCCTCTATAGCTAGAAGCGACGCTGAAGTGGTCTGGGTCGTATCAGGGACTGGTGCGGCCTATGACTCTACAGGTATAACTGTGGCTGGCGGCTCTGATGATGCAACTGAGGAAGGGAGCATCTCTATAGTCCTGGTAATAGGTGCAACTATGGAAGGTCCAGGGATATGTAGATATGGCAGAGTAGGCTGCCCTATCAACTCACTAAAGGTAGCACCATGGCTCCTAGAAACTGTGGTATCTGACGCTAGCAACGAGGAAGTTTGTGCTGGTGTGAAACCCGTCTGTAGAGGTGTGAACTGCAGGGCTGGCACTGGCAAGGCAAACCACTAGGACACCTGCTCTATAGGTGAAGAAAACTATGTTGCTGGCTGTCCCTAACTCTAAAGCCCACTAGGCTATAAAGCTGGAGTCATAGAAGTGGTGGCAGGCTGGCCAAGCTGGGGAGTTAGCTATGACGGTGGAGCTCCAATAGCAGAGATGACATGTTGCATAAACCCAAGTAACTACTGCTGTAAGAGGAGCTACTGCTGCCTACATGGCCTGCTGCTGCTGCTGTATAGCCTACTGCTGTCACTGAAACTTGTCCTATCTGGCCTGAAACTGTGCAAAAGTAGCTGCTGTCTCCTAGGCTAGGCGAGCCTAGTCCTGCCTCATCCACTCAAGGATAGCAAGTAGAGTGGGGTCTCTCTGTGGTGCAAGTGGAGATGAACTAGAACTACCGACCTCATGGTCATGTCGTTGTGCAGGCATCTGAGGGATGTCCTGGTAGTCATCATCAGTACTATCATTGGGGTCGCTCTCGGCCATACCCTCCTACTAAGCATCTAACTGCTCCTCCTCTATAGCTACAATGCCCCTGATAGTCTCATCCTACTAGGTTGCAGTCTCTGGCACCTTTGGACGATGGCGTGGCTGACTAGGTGTCCTCACTGCACTATAGCGGAGCATCTGAGTCATGTTATAGGCAGGAAACTCTATAGTAGCACCACTGTACTCTTCTAGCATCTTAGGTGGCCTCACTATAGCTGCTCTATGAATCAAGAATGTGATCCAGTGAGCATAGGGCAACTGACGGTGACCTCTGAACCCCTCTGCAATAGTATCCTCAATCTCTGAAAGTAAGAGATCCCAAATATGAAATACAGTATGCTGCATCAGAGAGTTCAATAGCCATAACTGAATGCGAGTCAAGCCCTCATGATATCCCATCCTCAGAAGTAGGGTCCTCCTCATGATAGCATCAAGCACTCTAGTTGTAGGAGTGAGGTCACTAGGTGTCCTACTCGATCCCTCACCGAATGACTCAGTGAAGCAATGGAGGACCAAATCAGTAGGAGGCACAAGACCACCATGTGGACGTCTGGGAGGCATTGTCTGACCATAGCACACCTCATGTAGCCAGATGGGTTGCTCTTGAAGCCTGAGAATCTCCCTGACCCTAAAGCTCATCAGCCTGTAATCTCTACCTCTGAAAGCAAAGTGAATGAATCTGTATTGCAGGTCAATCCAAAGTGTAGCATAGAACTCTCAAACCCAAGATGGAACATATCTACCTATCCGTCTGAGTAAGTCTATCAGCCCTGGCAAGTAAGATAGGTAAGGGCGAATCTGCTATAATGGACTCAATGGAGCAAACCCTCTGAGACCTGAATGTTGCCCCACTATTAAGATATGTATTATAAAAATCCTCCTATAGTGGTGTGTAGAAGCCCTCTGAAGCACGCTCATCCCTCCTCGGTGGAAACCACTCCTCAAACTGCATAAACCTGAGCTGCTGCACCTGTTTGGCCATGGTGGCCCTCAAATCCAGATGAGTCACTGGAGGTGGACCCTGTGGTCTAGGAGGCAGATGAGAACCCCTCCGCTGTGTCTCTTCCCTCGGTGTCACCTGGGTACAGGTATGACTAGAGTGGCGAAGCTGTGGTGCCGGCTCTGTCTCCTCGGCCTGCTCGGCCTGCTCTCCCTCCTGAGTCTGCACTGCTGGTTGTGGCTCCCCCTGAGGCTGAGGCTCCTCCAAAGCAATATGGCGTCCCTCAAGCATGATAGTCCTAGCTGGACTACCATGTCGATGCTCAACCTGCTCAATAGCTACCCTCTGTGCAGGTGAAAGCTGATCTGCAATATGTACTCCACTCCTAGCACCTCCTCTCTCTACACGCTCTATGATGGCTACGACTGCTGCTGCTCTCTCTGTGTCAGCATCTACATACTTTCTCTTCTTTGTCGCCAGCTTCTTCGTCGCCTTGCCTTTTGCCTCAGAAGGCAGGCGAGGCGGGGGTCTTGGATCCTTATCACTGGGACCACGGTCGACATTCTTGACACGAGCCATCTGATGGAGCTGAAAAGAACAACTACACTGACAAGAATCAACTGCCAACTGTCACTTCCGAGGCATGGCCTCGATCCATACTCGCGAGCTTGGCCCCGAGTTGACTGACAACTACCAAAGGGACCTTAGAAACACTGACTCGCTACACATTTGAATAGATCGGATATATGAATAATTTCAATATATATCTACATATACGAAACCCTAAGAAGCAAGAAATTAGATACAAAATTAGAGTCGATGGCTTGCTACCTAACGAACCAGCGATCTGAAGAGCAGAGGAACAGAACATGAGGGTACCACCAGGAAAATGCCTAGGGTTAGGGTTTTGACGAGGCAATGCGGCGTGAATTAGTGGTTCAATGCGGTGAAGATGCACGGTGAGCAATGTGGCTAGGGCACTGGTGAGGCTCTGGTGGCTGCGCTGATGTGCGCGACGCTAGGGCACGGGCACAGCTCGGGCACGACGGCGGTGCTGAGCAGAGGCGGCTAGCGCGGGTGGCGTTGCTTCGGCGTGGGGACAGTGTCGCGGGGCATGGCGGCGGTGCTAGCGTGGCTGTGCAGGGGCGATGCAGAGGCGCGGGCACAGGCAATGGCGAGCTCGAGTGTGGAGCACGGCGCAGGTGCGGATGCGGCGATGGCTAGGGCACGAGCTATGGCGATGTCGGCATGGGGTACGAGATTAGGTCACGATGGTGTGATGTAATATGGTGGCCCACTCGTGATAGAAAAGGAAACGGAGAAAAGAGTTGGAATCCCACACGATTTCTACTGACCGGACGCTTTAGTGGCAACGATCGGACGCTGCCACCCAGAGTCTGATCAACTCTAGAGAGGTCCAAATCTCCTAGAGTCACGACCGGACGTGTCCGATCACAACTGACCAGACACAGCCAGAGTCCGGTCGATCCTGACTTTGTCTTCTTCGCTTGACCAGACACAAGATCACCTTCTGACGACCGGATGCATGGAGAACACTGTTCCAGTGTTCGGTCACTCCTTCGCAGCATGGTTCACCTCCTATGAACTGACCAGACATAGGGGAGTAGAGTCCGGTCTAGCGTCCGATCACTCCTTTTCAGCAATTCTTCAAAGTTCTTCGTGCTGCCTATTCCCAATCAAGTCCCAACTTTGATAAGATCCAAATAAACACCAATTGGGACTGATGTGAGTGACCTCTCTCAAACCCTCAAAATTTTCAAAATATTTTGCCTTAGGCTATAATTCTTTTTAAGAAAATAGGCAATAAAAGGGTGATTTGAAGAGAAACGACAAAACAACATTCATGCATATGTAATGCAATACTTGAAAGTAATTCTAGTTGCTTATCAAGTTTGATCCAAGGTTAAGCTTCTTCACATGCTTTTTGGTGGTTATCTTAACCATGTTAGACAAGCCCTATATGCATTACCAAAGATTAAACATGTTGTATATTACAATGCAATGCAAGGGACAACACAAGCTCATTTTCTAGTGAAGTTGCTAAAATCAAGCACATTGAGCTCATTCCTCAACCGACAAAATGTTGCCTCATCTAGCTGGTTTAGTGAAGATATCCATCAATTGATCCTCGGTCCTTACACATTCTAGTGAAATATCATTCTTAGCAACATGATCTCTAAGAAAGTGATGGCGGATATCTATGTGCTTGGTGCGAGAGTGTTGAACCGGATTATTAGCAAGTTTTACCGCACTTTCATTGTCACACAAAAGAGTACTTTTTCTAGAACTACACCATAGTCTAGCAAAGTTTGCTTCATGTAAAGTATTTGTGCACAACAAGCACCCGCGGCAATGTATTTCGCTTCGGCGGTGGACAAAGCCATCACTATTTTGCTTCTTGGAGGACCAAGACACAAGTGATCTACCAAGCAAATGGCACCCTCTGGATGTGCTTTTTCTATCAACTTTGCAACCGGTATAATCCGAATCGGAATAGCCAACTAATTCAAATATAGCTCCTTTAGGATACCAAAGGCCAATGCTTGGTGTGTGCTTAAGATACCTAAGGATTCTTTTAACAGCAATCAAATGAGTTTCCTTAGGATTAGCTTGAAATCTAGCACACATACACACACTAAACATGATGTCAGGCCTAGATGCGGTTAAATATAACAAGCTACCAATCATAGAATGGTAGAGAGTTTGATCAACCGTGTTACCTCCCTCATCTAGGTCGAGATGTCCATTAGTTGGCATTGGTGTCTTGATTGGCTTACATTCATCCATTTTGAATCCTCTTGAGAAGATCCTTGGTGTACTTTTCTGGAGAGATGAAAATCCCTTCTCTCATTTGCTTGACTTGAAAACCAAGAAAGAATGTAAGCTCTCCAATCATTGACATCTCAAACTCCTTCAACATCAATTCACCAAATTCCTTGCAAGAATCTTCATTTGATGATCCAAAGATGATATCATCAACATATACTTGACAAATGAAGATATGTCCATCAAGCTTCTTGGTGAATAGTGTGGTGTCGACCTTCCCAATGGTGAAGCCCTTCTCAATGAGGAAGTCCCGAAGACGCTCATACCAAGCTTCTTGGGCTTGCTTAAGCCCATATAGCGCCTTGGACAACCTATAAACATGATTATGATATCTAGGTCTTCAAATCCAGGAGGTTGATCAACATAGACTAGTTCATTAATAAAGCCATTTAAAAATGCACTTTTCACATCCATTTGATATAGTTTCATTTCATGATGTGATGCATATGCAAGGAGGATACGAATGGCTTCTAGTCTTGCAACCGGTGCAAAGGTCTCTCCAAAATCCAAGCCTTCAACTTGAGAGAACCCCTTTGCAACTAGTCTTGCCTTGTTCCTCACAACAACGCCTTGATCATCTTGCTTGTTGCGGAACACCCACTTTGTTCCAATGACTCTTGCACCTTTTGGTCACTCTTCAAGAGTCCAAACTTCATTGCGGGTGAAGTTGTTCAACTCTTCATGCATGGCATTTATCCAATCCGGATCTTGAAGAGCTTCTTCTACCTTAGTAGGCTCAAAGCAAGAGACAAAAGAGTGATGTTCAATAAACGAAGCAAGCTTTTGAGAGCGAGTCATTACTCCCTTTGATGGACTCCCTATGATGAGATCTTGTGGATGAGCTTGTAGTAGAGGTGAATTTCTTCTATCAACCACTTGAGGGGGAGGTTGTGGAGCATCAACATCTTGTGCTTGTACCACCATTTGCTCATGGGAGACATGAGTGTCTTTATTTTCTACTCTCCCATCTTTATCACCATCTTGTGGCACATTTGATGAAGAAGGTGGATTGATCACTTGTACATCATCTTCATCATCATTAGGCTTGATGTCTCCAACCAGAATATTCTTCATGGCTTCCCTCAATGGTTCATCACCTACATCATCAAGATTCTCATGTGCTCCTTGGGAGCCATTAGATTCATCAAATTCCACATCATATGTTTCTTCAACCAAGCCGGTGGCATGATTAAATACTCTATATGCTTTGGACTTTGATGAGTAACCAACAAGAAAACCAATATCACAATGTCTTTGAAACTTTCCTAGGTGTTGTCGCTTCTTATAGATGTAGCATTTGCAACCAAACACCCTAAAGAAGGAGACGTCCGGCTTCTTCCCATTGAGCAACTCATAAGGTGTCTTGCCAAGGAACTTTTGAAGGAATAGGCAGTTGGATGCATAGCATGCGGTGTTGATAGCTTCTGCCCATAGAGCTTTGGGAGTGTTGTACTCAGCAAGCATTGTTCTTGCTAGTATGATCAATGTCCGATTCTTTCTCTCAACTACACCATTTTGTTGAGGAGTATATGTTGCGGAGACCTCATGCTTGATTCCAACTTCATCACAATAGACTTCAATGTTTGTGTTATCAAATTCTTTCCCATTGTCGCTTCTAATCTTCTTGAGCTTTACTTCAAACTTATTTTGTGCTCTCTTGACAAACTTCTTGAAGCATGATGTAACTTTGGATTTGTTATGAAGGAAGAATACCCATATGTATCTAGAGTAGTCATCAACAATCACAAGACAATAAAGATTTCCTTCCAAACTCTTGTATGTTGTTGGTCCAAATAAATCCATGTGAAGGAGCTCTAGCACTCTTGTGGTTGACATGAAAGCTTTTGTAGGATGAGTATTTGCAACTTGTTTGCTAGCTTGACTTGCACTACAAAGCTTGTCCTTTTCAAACTTCACATCCTTCAACCCTCTCACCAAATCATTCTTCATTAGCTTCTTGAGTGAGTGCATCCCAACATGAGCAAGTCTTCTATGCCATAGTCACCCAAGTGTTGTTTTGGTGAATAGGCAAGTCTTCAAATTAGCATCTTCGGAGGTGAAGTCCACTAGATATAGGTTGTTGTATATAAATCCCTTGAATATCACTTGATCATCATCTTTCTTGGATACAACCACTTCATTCTCGGTAAATAGGCATTGAAAGCCAAGATCACACAATTGTCCAATGGATAGCAAGTTGAAGCTCAATGAAACAACATATAGCACATTTGAGATTGAATGATCATTTGATATTGCCACTTTGCCCAATCCTTTAACTTTGCCCTTTAAATTATCTCTAAATGTGATTCTTTCTTGTCCATCTACTTCTTCATCTAATGAGGTGAACATACGAGGATCACCGATCATATGTTGTGTGCAACCACTATCAATTACCCAATGACTTCCACCGGTCTTGTAGTTCACCTACACACAAGAGATCAAGCTTTAGGAACCCAAACTTGTTGAGGGCCCTTGACTTTCTCAACAAGTGACCTTGCTACCCAAATTTTCTTAGGCCTATTCTTGTTGGGAGGTCCTAAGAACAAACTTTCATCTTTCCACTAGAGTCCTTTCTAAGCATGTAATGAGCATTGAAAGCAAAGGGTCTAGCATGCTTGGGCAAGGGTTGTGGTGGTGGAGTTTGACACTCATGGACAAAGTGGCCTTCTTGTCCACACTCAAAACACATATTTGGCTTTGGCTTTGACTTGTGTTGTTGTTGTTGAGCTTGAGCCTTCTTCTCTTGGTTTGCCAAATACCCAATGCCACTTCTATCTATCTTCATGACGATGTTCATTAGTAGCACACTTTGAAGTTGCTTGCCTCTTGTGAACTTGCTCAAACCAATCTTGAGATGTTCTTTCTCCAACTTGAGCTTCTTGTTCTCTTCTTTTAGCTCATCATGATTTTTCTCTTGCTTGAGTCTCTTGTTCTCCTCTTTGAGTTTCTCATTCTCTTCCTTGAGCTCTACATCATAATCATGATCAAGGTTCTCTAACACAATGGTGTTGGTGGTTGATAGCTCTCAAGATCTTTCTTTAGCTTCTCATTCTCATTCTTGATCTTGATATACTCATCATAGTCATCGAACTCAACCACTTGCTTGCCTTTGCCACTAGATCCTTGCTCAATGCTCTCAACAATTAAATCATCACATGATGTAGCTATATCAATCTTAACAACATCGTTAGTAGCATCATGTGGCTCATTGGATAAAAAATTTTGAGCAATAACAAGATTGTCATGATTGATCTTGAGAGTTGTATATTCTTCTTTTAGCATATTGTGGCTAGTAGATGAGCTCTTTGTGCATGCCCTCAAGTTTATCATGTTTATCTTTAAGCTCTTTCTTAGAAGATTTGAGCTCCTTGAGTTTGGATGACATAGCTTCATTTGCTTCTCTAAGCTCAACACTAGCCTTTTCGATTATATCACATTTGGCTAAAAGAGAATCATTCTTAGCTTCTAGCTTGTCATTCTTAGCTCTAGTCTTTCTAATCATCTTAGTGTATTGATTTAGCAATTTAATAAGATCATCATATGAAGGTGATTCATATTCATCATCATCACTATCACTATCACTATCATTATTGTTAGCATGATCATCACCACTACTATCATCATCATTTGATACCTTTCGTTCACCCTTGGCCATAAGGCATAGGTGTGTAGAGGATGATAGCGGTGGTGTCGATGAAGATAATGAAGAGTCAATCACAATTACGGCCACCTTCTTATTATCACTATCATCATCGGATGAGCAACTTGATGAGTCAATGTCCATGAGCCAATCACCGATGATGTATGCCTTCCCAGTTTTCTTCTTCTTATGGAAGTCCTTCTTGCCATCTTTCTTCTTGTATGGCTTGTTCTTCTTCTTTTCATCTTCATCACTTAAGTCATCTTTCTTGTCCCTTGTTCTTATTCTTGTACTTGTCTTTCTTGGGCTTTGTGCATTGATGTGCTAGATGACCAAGTTCTCCACAATTGTAGCAATCCATCTTGGAGATTGGCTTCCTTCTAGAGCTAGTGAAGAACTTCTTTTTCTTGCCATCGAACTTGATGCCACTCTTGTTGAGCTTCTTTAGCATCTTGGTGGTTCTTCTCACCATAAGAGCAAGAGTTGCATCATCAACTTCATCATCACTTGAGCTCTCATACTTCAATTCTTGCTTTGCCCTTCTCTTGGCTAGCCTTGAATGCTAAGTCTTTGTCTTTCTTCTTGGTAGAGGATGAGCCATCTTGTGGTGTGATGTGCATGTACATCTCATGAGCATTGATCTTTCTCAAGATTTGAGTCGGTGTAGCAGGTGGAAAGATCACCTTGACGAAGCACGGTCATAATATGCCCATATTTATCAATGGGAAGGACACTCAGAATTTTTCTCACAACATCGAATGGTTGCATTTGAGTAAGTTCAAGCCCATTGACTTCCTCTACAAGAACATTCAAGCGTGAGTACATTTCATTAGCACTCTCTTTAGGAAGCATCTCAAAAGAATTAAGCTTTTTCATAACAAGATGATAGCGTTCCTCATGCTCGCTCTTAGTTCCCTCATGGAGCGCACAAATGTTCGACCATAGTGCATGGGCGTCCTTGTGGTTCCTCACCCGGTTAAACACATCTTTGCAAAGGCCTCTAAAGATGGTGTTTTGAGCCTTTGCATTCTATTTCTCATAGTTCACTTCATCGCCTTGAAGGTGCAGTGGGATCCTAAGGTTTTGGGAATCCTTGTGAGGTGGCTCTAAGTATTCCAACATCTAGAGCTTCTAAATACGCCTCCATGCAGATTTTCTAATAAGGAAAATCATCCCCCTCAAAGATAGGAGGAGGTCCATCCCTGTGAGACATCTTTCTCTAGGCAGGTTAAGCCTAAATACATGAGCACGAGGCTCTGATACCAATTGAAAGGATCAAGATGCCCAAGAGGGGGGGTGAATTGGGCTAATTCTAAAATTCTTTGCAATAATTAAACCCTATGGTTAGCCCACTTCACCCCTTGTACCTAGAAAGTGTTTCTATTGTTCTATTGTACAAAAGTTTAGCAACCTATGTTCCAATCCTACTCTAGCATGACAATTCTATGAATGTAAAGACAAGAAGTGAATTGCTCAAACTAAATGCTCAAAGAAAAGAGAGAAGGAGGAACACGAAGATGTTTTGCCGAAGTATTGGAGAGTTGCCACTCCCCACTAGTCCTTGTTGGAGCACCCGCGCAAGGGTGTAGCTCCCCCTTGATCCGCGCAAGGATCAAGTGCTCTCTATAGGTTGATTCTTTGACACTCTATCATGGTGAATCACCCACAACCGCTCACAACTTGAGTTGGGTCATCCACAAGCTGCACCGGATGATCACCAAGCTCCCAATCACCACCAAGCCATCTAGATAATGGCGATCACCAAGACTAACAAGCACAAACTCTCACTTGACCATGACAAGCCTAATGAGAAGGGTGGATGCACACTTTGCTACTCTTGCTTTCACTAATGAGGCCTCTCTCTTGGATTCTCAAATATTAATCACCTCACTAGGACCTTGTGCTTCTTGGCACTCTCAAGGGTGTTTCTCAGCTATTTGAATGAGCAAAAGTGATCCCTTGAGTGAATAGAGGAAGTATTTATAACCCCTCATTTAAAATGAACCGTTATGTGCCTCTACAAGGTGACCAGATGCTTCAATCAAGGTGACCGAATGCTCCGGTCAGTTCACCCACCTCTATGTAGTTTAAGTTGTGATCAGACACTAGCCAGCATCCAGTCAGCAATGACCGGATGCGCCCGGTCACAAAAACTGCCCTCTGGAACCTTACCGATGTTGACTGGACTCTAGAACCCAGCGTCCGGACACTTTGCTGCTCAGCATCCGATCAGTAGCCAAAACCAGACCAGCGTCTAGTCAGCACTGATCGGACGCGTCCGATCAGGATTTTCCCTCTCTGGACCCTTATTGGAGTCGACCGGACACTGGCACCCAGCGTCCGGTCACTCACCTTATAGTGTTCGGTCATGCCAGACGACTTCACCTTGATCAAATGAACTGACCGGACTCTGTGCCAGCGTCCGGTCACACCAGAACCAGCGTCCGATCAACATTTGACCCTCCATTCACTTACAACTCACAATCATATGTGAATGAAGTTTACTCCAATTGATCTAAGGGCTTTTAGGAGCTACCTAGTGCTAGATTTGATAAGTGTGCACTACACCTAACCCACTAGACTCACCTAGGTCAAGCTACCCGTCCATACCCCCCTTTAATAGTACAGCCAAAGGAAAAACAAAGTCCTAAACTACTCTAAGTGTCTCTTCAACACCAATCGACACTTAGAACTAGTCCATCCTTAACCTTGTCATCCATCCTTTGAAAACCGAAAACGATTTCCATCGTAGGGGCATGACAACCATGATTGCCCAATCAATTGCCATTACCATGACCTAACTTAATTGCATCTGCAAAACACACGTTAGTCACAGTAATCTCGTATTGTCATTAATCACCGAAACCCAACTAGGGGCCTAGATGCTTTCAGTGGGTATTTTGCCCGGATAAATTTAAGTTGATGGGCTTCTCTATTATTCCTTTGCACAAATCTGCGTCGGATAGCGCCTTTCGGTGAATTTCTCCATGTATTTGTACTTATGTCCTGCAAAACAATAATATCCAAATACATGTGGAACTAGGTCAATAGTAAATGCATATGTGTTTAAGTTCATCACTTTCTCCTCTTTTGTGTCTTAATTGGTGGTCGGATTTGATTATTAAGGACCACCAACAAGTTCCCCCACACTTAGATCTTTGCTTGTCACGAGCAAAGGTTAGGATAAAGTAAACATAAACATGGCAATTCATGATATGAGACTAGCATAATAATTATTCCAAAAATATACCTCGTACTTGTGGGATATGTGGAGTGTCTATCATATCTCCTTGAGTGGTTGAGAAATGGAATGGCTCTGAAACAAAGTTATCTCTTCCCATTTCCACATCTTAATCACTTAGAGTTTTTGTAACCTTTTGAAATAAAACATAGTTCACATGTACTCCTCAAATGGTGCTCTTGATTCACTCAATGGTGTTTGGTTCCTCACCAAGGCATATCGTAGCATTGCCTTCTTTTTCTTCCTACTTCTAAGAAGCTTATGTGGAGCTCAGGTAGGGAAAAGTATGAGGGCATACTTGCATTGCATATTTTACTTAGTCAAACAATGGATCCATGGAGAAAGACGTCATACAATCAAATCAAGATGTGCATGTGTGTGGTTATATGGTGGCTAACCTAATTCTACTATGCTTTTTTAAAACACATCTCTCCCTTTATTGGGACTTGGAATATTTTTGCTGAGAACATGGGCTATCTTTATTCTCATCTTTTTTTTCTTCTTTTCTTTCTTATCATCTCTTTTTCTTTCTTTCTTTCTTTTTGATGATAGCCTCATGCCTCTTTTTGCAACAAAACTTTTGAGAGAGATATCAACAAGTATTTGGAGCATTTATTTTGATGGAACCTAACAATCGCATTTTTGTTCACTCCTACTATAGGAGTAGAACATTTTTGGATGGATCTAGGTGAAAGGCATGTTTTTGTGCCTACGCCTAGTGTAGGAGTAGTGCTTATATTTGGTGGCGTGTACATGATCTTGATTTTAAAAGCAAGATAACTTTCTCAACATGGGTCAACAAAGTTTGACAAAGCTCAACTCAAAAACAAGTATCATATGTAGAAGGTTTTTATCATGATATTTGGCCTTGGTAGGAATTTCTTACCATTGAGGAGTATGTGTGAAACTATGAATTTTGGCATTTTATCAAAAAGAAAATTCTCCAAGTACTTTGAATAGAATAGGTTGGATTTCCATGTCAAAGCCATATCTCACTTCACAACAACTTAGTCAATATGTTTTTCCTATATGATATTTTTCCCACAAGCACTAAGTGTATGTAAGGAATAAAGATTATGCATGCTAATCTCAAAGATCTATATTCATGTTTACTTTCAAATTTTTAACTCTATGTGTGAAATTTGATTCTTTTTAATTTGCATTGTTTAAACGAGTGTAGCAACCAGGAGTAAGCATATGAATAGGTGGGAATGAATAAAACTGAGTTGTGTGCAGGCTTCTCTATCAGTTCATGAAGTGGTTCAGTGCTTCATATTTTAAGTTTGATTATCATGTATGGCATTTTCAAACACAATCAAACTTATAAGAACTAAAGCATGGGTGAGAAGGAGTGCAAACCAGTGTGCCCGAAAAAAATGGTACGTCGTGAGTCCCCACACTTGGGCCTTTATGTCATTCGACACTAAAAGCCAAGTGTGAACTGTTGGAGCATCTCCTTAGTGCGTATTGCAGCACCCATGTTCCTAAACATCATTCATCCTTCGTTTCTATAATTGTTAGTGACAAAGAATACCCGAAGGGAACTTGTCTAGCACCAAGTTTTTTTAATTGTGGGAGAAAAGGAGGTTATAGCTTTATTCTTAAAAGAGAAGACTAAGCTAAGTTTATTATGCAAAACAAATATATATTTATTTATATTTTTTATTTATTATTCATTTTCTAATTATTGAAAAGTTCTAGTAACTAGAAAAGAAACAAGGGAGCATGGTTCTTTTTTTAAATTTATCATTATATAATATTTTTTGAGTGACTCTAGCATAGTGAGCAAGGCATAAAGATGAAACAAAGTAGAGACAACCAAGATAAAACCAATAAGTGAAGCATGTCATGGATGTTTTAGAGAAATTTACCCTCACACTTGAATTTTGCAGTATGCAAAATCAAGTTTGGATGGTAGCCCTTTCGTTGAATGTGCTTCATTGTTGAACGATGTTTGGTTGGATTTACCTTGTGTTTCAACCCTTCATTCTTTTTGTTCAAAACCTAAAAGGTTAGTGACAAAAATACCCGAAGGAGCAAATTCACAAATATGTCCTTAAGCTCATTTTCAAAAGTCATGTTATTAATTATTATTGTATTTATTTTATGGAAGTAAAAAGGATTTTTTTTAAAAGAACAATTTTTTAAGGAAATGATGAAAGAACGGGTTATCTCCCAAAAGTGCTTGTTTTAGGACAAAAGCTCGTCCTTGGGAAACCTTTGCATTTTTTTCCGTGTTGGTGATGTGGTTTCCCCTCCAACACCAACCTTCACGGGCCTATCTGTAAAACTCATGCCACGACACCAGGAAATTTGCAATATTTATGATAGACAAATGTATCTACAACAACCCTTTATGGACAGAGAGCAAGAAGGGATTATAAAATTCGCAAGTGATGGCAAAGTTATAGATCGATTTAGGAGATTTCTCATATGAGCATGGAATTGATGGGATGGTTAGGAAATAACTTCCATGCTCATTGATAAAATCTTCCATTTCAGGGAGAGGGGGAGCACTTTCTTTCCCATGACAATTCGAATCCTCTCCAAGATTTGAATAGGTCATGGTTGTTAGGGAGATTGACATAAGCTCATCCCTAGGTTCAAGAACTGGATTTGGATGAAATGTTGAATGCGGGCATAGAGGGGAGAGATGATAGAAATGGCTTTTATATGAAGTGATTCTCCCTCTATGAGTTCGCTTGATATTTCATCCTTGAATTTTCCCTGATGTCTCATATAGGAATTCGAGGCATGATATGATGTTGAATTGGGAGGCTCTAAGGTATTCCCAAGATTCCACATCAAGGAAAAGGTCCATCCTTGAATTCAAAGGGGCATATAAAATGATGGGATTCATCATCTCTAGAAGTGTGATGTGTCCCCTGAATGGGAGGTTCTTTGGCAACCGAATCATAGGAGGGGCACAAAGAAAATTCAGATTCAGTTGTGTGTGCCTCCTTTTGTTGGTCGGGGCTTGACTCAATTTCTTCTTCAGGAAACTCATCATAAATGCTAGTGTAGGGGTGTTTTCAAGGATTTTTTCAAGAATGGCTTTCCCCTCACTAATGGAGTTGTGTGTGAATGAGCCTTCCGGAATATAGGTCAAGTTGGAGAGCAGCTTCCTTGCTAAGACCAAGATGGAAGTGGTAAAGAAGGACATGGTCGGGCAAAGAAAGGTTTGGACCGGTATTGAAGGCTTAAGAAGCTAGCCCAAGCTGCTCCTAGAGTATCCTTCTCCTTTTGTTGAAAGGTAAGAAGTTCTATTCGAAGGGCAGTCAATTCGAGAAAGAGGGAAGAAAGCAAGACAAAATGTGTCTCGAAGTTCATCCCAATTTCCATGAACACTTCCTACAGTATGAGCATACCATTGTTTTGCTCTTCCCAAAAGGGAGAATGGAAATAATTTACATTTGATGGTCTCTTGTATCATGCCTAGAAAAAATTAAGCAAGAACATAATTGTTCAAATTCCCGAAGGTGGGTGTCAGGATTTTCATCTTCTTGCCCAGAGAAGGGTGGCTCCCGAACTATGGCTATGAAAGCAGGGCGAAGCTCATAGCCATTTATAAGAATGGGATGTGATGATGGTGGTGGCTCCAACAATTCACCCTTTGAAGTGGAGAATTTATAAATAGGAGTGGAATCCATGTGGTATGGTTGGTAGTGGTGGTGGTGGTGAGGTGCATATGATGGTGGAAAAAAAGAAAAAGGATACATGGACGAACTTAGTTCAATTCTAGAATGGCTACCGTTCTCTGACAACGGTGCCAGAAAGCTTGTTGGTATTTATTAACACAAATAAAAAAATCCGCAAGCGCATGAATACCGTTGTAGCTTTCACCGGGAGTATTCCTAGGTATCGATTTTCATGGGGAATGTGAAGTGTACTAGAAAGGATCAAGGTCATCCAAGGATAAAGTGTTTTTGTGGGAAGAGAGGGTTTTCCTAAGGTTTTCCCAAGACAAACTAGATAACCAATGATCAGGCTTACTAAACTCACTTACTTCGGAGCAGCGGTTCCTTTCCAATCCTAAAAAAGACTGGGAAGGGGCGATCGGGGTTAGGCCACCAAAAGCTCTATGAAATCACTAATCCGAACGTGGTGGATTACAAAGGCCTGGTCAGAGCTGTCACCTCTGGGGCTACCATAACTATCCATGGTATTGGGCATAAACTCAAGTAAACACTAGCCTAGACACGCTAATGATTACTACTCTAGCCCGATATCTTAGACTAGAGCACTCGGTCGAGCGGAGATCCCATAAGTTCAGTAACGTAAACAATGAACTTGATCAAAATGCAATCTTGGAATTACCAAAAATTAAACCTGGAGGCTACTCAAGACGAGTCGGCTCCATTGAAGTACAAGGTAGAGGAGGTTCCGACAAACCTGGCTCCTCGGCTCTTTCCTCTCCTCTCTCCCTATTTTTTCTATTACAACTAGGTGTGAAGCACCTAGAGGGACACTACCACTAAAAGTATGAAGACTGAAACTCAAGTGAGAGGTGTGTGTTGGAGAGGATCTCTACCCCCCTATTGATACAAGGCTTAAGGCTGTGTGGAGGGTATCTTTGGCGCGAAATCCCAGCCTCCACCACCTCTGCATGCTCTCATGCCACCGTCATTCGAAGGGGCGGTAGAGAGGCGCCGATGGGGGGTCGTCCGACCCCCGGGGTTGGCCGCCCCCTGACCTGGCCCTCTCGCCACCGCCTTCTCGTGGTGGGTCGGATGATGGTTCCTTGGCTGCTCCTTGTTGGGTATTTTGCCCGGATAAATTTAAGTTGATGGGCTTCTCTATTATTCCTTTGTGCAAATCTATGTCGGAAAGCGCCTTTCTGTGAAGTTCTCCATGTATTTGTACTTATGTCCTGCAAAACAATAATATCCAAATACATGTAGAACTAGGTCAATAGTAAATACATATGTGTTTAAGTTCGCCACTTTCTTCTCTTTTTATGTCTTCATTGGCTATCGGATTTGATCGTTAAGGACCGCCAATAGTGGCATTGAAGAGATCAAATCTGCATGAATAGATTTTTTTCATTGATTCATTATATATATCTAACGTATAGATACAATTTGGACGAGTATATGATTGTACTCGTCCGGAAGCATAATAACTAACCTAAACTATTAAAACTACTTATACTAACTATAAACTACTTAATCTAAATATGATCCTCTCGCATGCTCGTCTCGCTCGCTTGGGAGGCGAGTCGAAGTCAGAGTCGAAGTCAGAGTCGTCGAAATCGAAGTCGGAGTCATCATCGTCGTCCGCGTCGGCGTCGTTCTCGTCCTCGTCGTCGGCGTCGTCCTCGTCCTTGTCCTCCTCGTCCTCCTCCTTTGGGTCCTCCTTCTCAGAGCTCCATGGAGGACTATAATCAGACGACATCTAGTCTCGGAGGAGACATTCTCCTCGGAGGAGTGGTGGGAAGGCAATTCGTCCTCGCTGGATGACGGGCTGCTTGGAAACTTGATGGGGCTGTCCGACATTTTCTTTGTAGATTGAAAGAGAAGAGGATGATGGATGAAGAAGAGGGGTTGTTTCAGAGGGCACTGGGCTTGAAGTATATGTAGAGCAGTGGGTACGCGGCTCTTAGGCTTCAGGCAACGGAAGTAATGGTGATTTGGCGGCCTTGAAAGTTGAGGCAATTCAACACTCACGCTGAATTTACCGTCGGTTGATCAAACGCTAGTTTAGGGCCGGCGGGCAAAATGCGTATCCCAATCGGCCCAGCTTTTCATGCGACGGAACAAATGCAACCCCAATACTACTGTCGCATCTATCGTTAACCCGTCGGTAGTAGAAGTCTGAACTGTCGGTTTCATTCCTGGGAGGCCTCACTATCAATTCAATCGATGGTGGAAGTATCACACCGTCACTTCTATCGCTATGGCAGTGAAAGTGGCGACAACGATATATCAATCTGTAGTAGTGTTAATTTTACTAATTTTCTTTCTCAAATTAATTGTTTGTCAAAATAAAAATAGAAAGTACCTAAAAGTATTAATAGTACTCCCTCTGTCCTATTTTCAGAGTCGTTTTAGCATTCAATGAGGTGCAGTGAAGATTCTTTGAACCGGCATGGTGCCTGTGTCCGGATACATGAATTAATTTTTGAACCTATACACTTCATGCCCCTGCTAGAACGACTCTAAAAATGGGACAGAGGGAGTACTTTCCAACCACGGTAACAAGAAACAGAACTAATACAACAGAGTACAGATTTGAGAAGACCTCATGTATACAAATAGAGAAACATAATAGAAACCAATTAACCAGGTAATCTTCTATGGAAGCCAAACTGAAAGAGCTTCAAAGGGGGATTGAAAAGAAGTTATACCTACAAACAAAGGGGAAAAAGCAAAAAAAGAAGTAAAATGCCAGATTGATATATATGTAATCCAAATATGAGGCCTACAGTTAATTAATCTAGTTGAATTAATAAAGTGTTAATTCAACTTTATGTGAGGTGCAGCACATAAAAATCTTTGGAAGACTGAGAAGACTCCATACACATAGATAAAAAAAAAGTTACAAACAAACTAACCAGATAATTTTCTATGAATTCTAAATTGATAAATTCCAAAGGTGTACGAAACAAAACATACATACAAACGAACAAATATCAGAAAAAAACAAGATTGCTCACCAGAAAGACGGCAGGAAAATGGTAGAGGAAATGACTGAGGTGTGGTTGTCAAAATTCAGACAGTCACCCAACGACAAGAGGGACACAACTTGTCAGCGACAAATAAATAAACGACAACCAGATCAACAGACAAACATGATGACGAGAAACCAGATCCAACGGGGCGTGCCCAGAAACAACCGAGCGACAGATGGCTTTTCCAGGGGGGAAATTGGTCAAATCCATGCATACAACAAACATCGATCCCGCCCCCCTTTTTTTTTGAAAAATCACAAATATCGGTCTCAACACAAATAAACGTAGTACGTATTAGTAGATGTATGTCTTTGATGTATACATATGTCATGGCTCATGATGATATGCTGCCACTGGTTTTATCTTCTCTATGGCCTGTTGTTGCACTGACAGCAGCTAGCTGTGTCGTGCATGCATAAATAAATCTTTTACCATGGGAGGAGAGGAGAGGAGATGACACATGTATATGCATCAGCGCCAGAAAAGTCCGCGTGTCCATTGTCCAGGGTCCTTACTAGACGGCTAGACTCCTCTAGTCCTCTGGTGGGGGCTCGGTGGTGCATGCAAGCTTGTCTGTACTGCTCGCATCCAGTGCCGTGCTCATCCCGGCCTGTCCAACTGATACAGTGTTTCACACGGACCGGTCCATTTGTAGGTTCCTCCTAGCTTTAGGTCGGAAGCTGCCACCTCACATCTATTCCTACCTCTGTACTTGCAAGCACCCCTCCTCGCTCCGTCCGGTCCATCGTGTGAAAAAAACGGATCGGAAACGGCACAAATAAAGCTGTGGAAAAGGTAGCGAGCAAGCGTCAGGTCAGGATTCAGATCCGCCATTTGTCGACTTGCATGCAATTAGTGAGTAAGCAGGTTGACCGTTGTACAGTTCTTGTCCGTTCATTCAGCCTATTCGCTTATTGATTTCAGCCGAGGCTTATTAGCTAGCTAACAATGTTTCTCTCTCACAATAAACCAGCACCAGTTAGGCTCGTCAGCTCAGAAACCAACCAGCGAACAGACTCATTGCTTAATTGGGCCTAGCTGGATGTAAATAAACCTGCACGTGTACGTGTGTATTCTATTTTCCAGCTAGGGAATTAAAGGTACTACCTCTGTCCTTTTTTATAAGACGCACACGTATATCAAGAGTCAAGCTTTTAAAAACTTTGATCAATAATTTAGCTAACAAGATTTTAACTATCATAATATAAAATTGATACTATTAGATTCATAAACAATTGTAATATCTAATAATCATAAATTTATAAGCATAAACAATATAATATAAAGTAATAAATAAATGATCAAAATGTAATTTAGGAGACACTGTCGTTCTAACTCACGCCTTATAAAACGGAACAGAGGTAATATGTGCCATAAAATCCTAGTGCTATATATATATGTATAGTATAGGCGATCGAACTAGTATGTGATGCCACTTTTAACTACTAGTGATATATAGGTCTTTTTTTTTAGAAAAAAAAGGGCAATATTTCATTGAGCGAATGAAAAAGGTCCCAGCCTCTAATTGGTGATATATAGCTAAATCTAGTAACTAAATCCGTTGCCATTCCATCATCATCAACCACGCACAATAGCTAGTTCGATTGCCTATCCTCGGGCGTGCATCATGGAGATGAAGAATGGGGCCGGGGGCAAGCCAGCAGCAGCTAGATCATATCATATCCATGCACAGATCGGCCCTCGACCTCTGCTCAACAACGTACTACTTGCTCCAGTCAGTCAGTGTACTACTACATACGAAGCGGGATCGGACGTTCACTCATGCATGGCTCCCACGGGCACAGGCTTCAACTGCAGACGGGAGCCCCAGCCACCGAAGCGCATGACAAGGGCCGTTTGCATGTATTATTGGCAAGACGTCCATTATCGATCTGTTACATCCATCTTGTCACATTAAGCAACGAAATCTCTGGATTTATCGATCAAGAAGAATTAATGTACTACTGTTCACTGTTGCATGTACTGCGTTACCTCACTATTGGGACTGTTTCTATATTTGGTTGGATCTGCATGCGGTGCCAAGTAATCTACCGGTGACTAGTGAGACATGCATCTCAAGCCTAGGCTACATTTGTGAAAATTAATGTTGCCTTAGCTCGGGTAGTCTTTTTAGAATTATAGCTCGGGTATATTGTCTTTTTCAGTTATCAACCAAATAGCTCCGATGCTACTAGCTATGTAATAACTCCGGCCATGAGGCAAATTCAGTATTCCCTCCGTTCTAAATTACACCGCTTTCACTTTTTTTTGGTACATCAATTTTGCTATGTATCTAGATATAACATATGTCTAGATACATAGCAAAATCTATATAAAAAAGGTTAAAGCGACTTATAATTTGAAACGGAGAAAGTACTTCCGTCCTCATCAAAACTGTAACCAACGTAGCGCAAGCTCTGTGTACGCGTGTTCCCTCCGTGTGACAAATACGTCAAGGGAATGATTGCATAGAAAATGGATCGGAGCAAGTTGGCCTTGCCGCTTTTTCTGCAGCATTCTTCCTCAAAGATCTTGGATCAAAGTATTTAATTTATTTAATTATTAGTGTGTCCTGCTGATGGGGATCGGAGAGAGGCACAGTCAAGCGGAACAGTACGAATAATACAAATGGGTGGACCGACTCTCATCAGACCATATATAATTCCAGGAATTTCTCAAAAAAAAAAAACCAGGCACTGTGCACCGTGAAATTTTCGTATTTTGATCTCTTTTGAAAACAATTTCTAGAAAAATACCAACGCCAAAACAATTTCTGAAAATAGACCATTTTTAGGCGTCTTAGCACATGACGCCGAGATATGAGGCTCGGCGTCGTGTCACGCCACGCCGAGGTACTGCCACGTCACGGACGACCGGGGTCGTCGTCGCCACGGTGGCGCGTGGGTCCGAGACGTCGGCGTCGTGTCAGCCGACGCCAAGTACCCAACATCGGCGCGGTCGGGCAGAGCGCCGAGCTCTGGCCCCATCCGGAGCGCGGCCCAGGCGGCCCAACAGAGAACGGTGGCCCAGAAGCTCGGCGTTGGGATCACTTAACGCCGAGCCTCCAGACCTCGGCGTGACCCGACTCAACGCCGAGGTCTGGACCCTTTAGGCCGCGCCGAGGCCCCTTCTTCTTCCTTCCTTCATTCTGAAACCGCCGGCCTCCCTCTCTTCCTCTTCTCCCCCGCGCCGCCACCAAACCCTAACACCCAAAATCGACCCCCGGTGCCACGATCTCGGCTCCCGAAGGTTCCTCGAGGTAATGGTCCCTCCCCTCCTCCATTCTATCCGCGTAGATGTGCTTACATTGTCCCTAATCATTTGGAATCAATGGTTGTTTGGTGATTTGGTATATTTGTGTATGCATTTGCAAAATGTATGGCTTAGGATGATTGAGTGCATTGTTGTTTAACTGTTATATGTGATGAACATGTTAGGTTAGTTTGGTTTCTAGTTATTTTGGTCATTAGGGTTATTTGTTTATTGTAGGTGTCATTAGGGTTAGTTATTTGTTGGTCATTAGGGTTACTATGTATTTTATTAATTTGTTGGTCATTACATTTTAATTTGTTATGACTAGAAATGATTATGTTGTTGGGGTTGAAAAACGATTAAATGATTTATTTTAGTTTCTACTTATTGAATTGAAATATATTCATATGTTACACTACTTGTTGTGTGATGGCGGTAGATGGATAAATTAGTGAGGTTGCATCATGGAGGCCGTATTGTTAGGACAAGAGATGATAGTTTGGAATTTCTGGACATGTGTGAGGAGTTGTTGATTTTTTCTGAAACACCATCTTTGACCCAGTTAGTGGAGCGAGTGAAGGTTAAGTTAGGCTGGAATGAAGGAGACGTGCATGTTCAGTTTGAAGGTGTCATAGATGTTGGGTCGTCGAAGGGTCCTCGGATCAAGCGGTTGCTCAAAATTACAAACGAGTCTGAATGGAATGATTACAAGGCAGTTGTATTGGCCTCAGAAGTGCGATCTTTGGATTTAGTAGTAAGTAAGGAGTCCGGCTTAGGAAATGATAACTTCGAAGCATGGCCATCTTCCCCCGCTCACATAGGTTATGGTCCTTTGCCTGAAGAAGAAATACTTGTCACACAACTAGGCTACGGTGGAGATGAGGAAGAGAATCCGGTTGCCGATGGTGAGGGCAATCATGATAGTGATGAAGATGATGATGATTATGTAATTGTTGATGCAGAAGAAGGTTTGGACGACGCTAGCGGAGACTATTCTATTGAGGATGAGCTTAGCGACGAAGATGATCTTAGTAGTGAAGAAGACTTTGGTGATGCTAGGGCTACGAACCGTTTTGACATGGAGATAGCTGGAGATGATGAGTCCTTCGTAGAGGAGATAGCCGAAGACTCTGATGACGATCGCCCTGTTGGTCGTCTGAATTTAAGGGAAATAGAGATATTGTCTAGGGTCTTGCCTTGGAGAGATCCACTAGTTGGTGATTTCGAGGACCTTAGCCATGGTCATAGGGCAGTAGCTGATGGTGGGCAAAGTGATACAACTGTGCCTGATGTTAGCGGTTGCCTCATCATACGGAAGGGCATATTGTTTGCTACCATGGATGAGTTGAAATCATGGTTGCAAGAGTACTCCATTGTACACAACCGACCTTTTAGGGTCATCAATTCATTCAAGGAGAAGAGGTACACTGTTGCTTGTGAAGAACAACAGTGTGGTTGGAGAGTATGTGCTAGAAAGACGAAGGCAGGCAAATGGAAGATTACCTCAGTGAAGCAACCACATGTTTGTGCCACTGCTGAGGCAGAAGAGAACCATCTGCAGCTCAATTCTAGGTTCATTGCAAGGCAATTATGCCCCGTGGTGAAGCATATGCCAACCATTACGGTGTCTGCATTGGTTGAGATCATCTTCCAATGGTATAATTACTATGTCAAGTATGGGAAAGCATGGAGGGCAAAGCAGCGTGCACTGGAAATAATATTTGGAAATTGGGAAGAAGCTTATGAGCGCCTCCCTATAATGTTGAACGCAATGAGGGCCGTAAATCCTGGGATGCACTTCGAGTATTTACCTAAGGAGGGTGAAACAAGGAATGGTAGCCAGGTATTTGGAAGGGCGTTTTGGGCGTTCGGGCAGAGCATCGAAGCATTCAAGCATTGTAGGCCCGTCGTCTCAATTGATGGGACCTTTCTTATAGGGAAATTTGAAGGCACAATGCTTATTTGTATTAGGACAGATGCAGAGGACCAGCTTGTGCCATTGGCCTTTGCGATTGTTCGGAAGGAGGACACGGATAGTTGGTGTTGGTTTCTCAGGCTAGTAAGACAAGTGGTAATTGGTCTGGGACGTGATGTTTGTGTGATATCCGATAGGCATGCTGGCATTCTGAATGCCGTAGAACAAGAGATTCCTGGTTACGGCCAAATACATCACCGGTGGTGCACCAGACACCTTGCTCAGAATCTTATAAGGCGTGATCACACAAAGGACAACTTCAAATTATTTGAGGAGGTTTGCAGGCAGCAAGAGGTTCAATTATTCAAAGACAAGTTAGATGCCCTGAAGTTAGCCACAAATGTTGATGGCAGGCAATTCTTGAGCGAGTTGATGGCGTCGAAGGATAAGTGGTCACTTGCATATGACACGGGTGGTTGGAGATGGGGCTTCATGACTAGTAACATGGCAGAGATGTTCAACAGCCTTCTAAGAGGTTGTCGTGGTCTGCCTGTGACTGCTATTGCCTCATTCACCTTCTACAAGTTGAATTCTTGGTTCGTTTCGAGGAAGAAGCATGCGAGGTCTCTATGGACAGCAGGCAAAGCTTGGCCACTTTTAGCATCTCAGGAACTAGCTTTCTCAAAGAAAAAGTCTAAACGACAGAAGGGTTCATGTTTCGATCCGATCAACCATGGATATGAGATTCTAGAGGGTGGCGGAACTAACATTGGTGGTGAAGACCGTGGTGCTCGAAAACATAAAGTAGTGATCAATGAGAACAAGTGTACGTGTGGAAAACCGATCATATACCATAGGCCTTGCTCCCACATAATTACAGCCTGTCGCCTTAGACGTGTTGACCCTGAGGTCCCTCCCCGTATGGCCGCGGAGTTCTCTTTGAGGAACCTAATGAGCACCTGGAATCCTCAGTTCGAGCCATATCTTGACGAGAGTCAATGGCCTACTTATGATGGCCCCAAGTATGTGGCTGATCTTGGTTTACTCTGGAAGAGTAGAGGACCTAGGCGGTGGAAGCGGTTCAGGATGGACATGGACCGAGCCACGAAAGGTAGATCAACCACGAGTAAGGTTGGGAGACATTTTGTAGAGGACACCCAAAAGAGCCGTTGCTCTGGTTGCCATAAGCCGGGCCACAATAAGAGAAAATGTCCTGAACTACTTAGACAATAGGTATCCATCAAGCTAGCTACTAGAATTGCTTTGTGTAATGGTACATTGGTTTACTTTTGTTTTTTTTATTTTTATGTTACTTCGTACCACATACACATGCTTTAACTTACACTAATGGTTTGTCATTGCTTATGTTGCAGGATGGATCGGTTCCCCTTCTTGATCCAAGGTTCGATGAGCACCACCGGGCTCGGAGGATCGAGAACGGAGAGGTATAATCAACAATTCGTATGAAAACACTGCATTGTTCATGTTTTGCTCTATAGTCCATGCTCTTTATAAAGTGACATGCACTAATACTTTTTCATGCTTGTTTTTTTTTTGCAGGTTTTGAATGTGCTGAGGCCAATGACACATGAGGCCTCTACGACCATGGTCTACGACGAGAGGTACATGCCCCTCCTGAAGGTGGCGAACCTTGCTACCGTTGCTCGTGTTTGTCGTCGAGGCACGCCACCTTTCAACCCAGCGGCGCTGACGGCGTTGATAGATCGGTGGCGTCCGGAGACACACAGCTTTCACCTACCATGCGGGGAGATGACGGTCACTCTCGAGGACATTGCCATGATCCTTGGAGTCAAAATCCAAGGATTCCCAGTGACAGGAGACACGGAGTCTGAAGGATGGCAGCAGCGGGTTGAGCACTTCTTGGGATGGCCCCTAGCGGCAGTTGAGGCTGGCAAGAAACGGCGCAGCAGTGGGGTGTCCCTGAGGTGGCTTTGTCAGCAGTTTCGGGAGTGCCCACCCAACGTAGACGCCGAGACCGTGACATACTACTGTCGGGCCTATGTCCTCCACATGTTAGGTACGGTTCTCTTCCCTGACGGCACTGGAGACACGGCGTCCTGGATGTCCAAAGACTTCATATGCTTTATTTTGTGCATGGACTATGTATGCATTGGACCTTGTACTATTTTTTGGACTATGTTTGTTGATTGATGAAACATATGTATGGACTATGTTGGATGTTGAATGTGTTGGACTATGTTGGATGCTTAATGTGTTGGACCTTTTGTATGTACGGATGTTGAATGAATGTGTCTGTCGGTGTGGTCATGTGTTATGTGAATGTGTGGAACGTCGCCATGTTTCATGTTTCCAGCTATTAAGGGCCTCCGTCGCAACTCACAAGGAAGAAGGGGTGTCATCATCCCCATCCTTCACGTTACGATCAACCTCTGTTGGATCCACGGTGACATGTTAGGAGAGTCGGGGAGCTAGCGAAGGGGACGCAAAGGGGACGAAGCACGCAAAGAAGATCCACGGTGACATGTTAGGAGAGTCGGGGAGCTAGCGAAGGGGACGCAAAGGGGACGTAGCACGCAAAGAAGAGATGATATATTGGTGAACCCAGGGGCTCGGCGTTTAGTCATTTGACGCCGACCCCTGGTACGTACTAGAAAGCAATTCACCGAAGCGCCGAGGTGCCCAAGCTCGGCGTTTAGTCATTTCACGCCGACCCCTGGTGCTTCCTGGAAACCCTTGCATCGAAGCGCCGAGGTGCCCAAGCTCGGCGTGTTATGACTAAGCGCCGAGGTTCGGCCCAAACCGGGCCACGGCCGTTTCCAAACCCTAGGGTTGGCGTGGGCCGCCTCGACGCCGAGCCTCAGCCCAACTCGCAGAAAGCCGAGACAAACCCTAGGGTCAGCGTGGGACGACTCAACGCCGAGCCTCAGCCCACCACACGGCCGGCAAACCCTAGGGTCAGCGTGGGCCGACTCAACGCCGAGCCTCAGCCCACCTCACACACGGCCGCCAAACCCTAGGGTCGGCGTGGGCCGACTCAACGCCGAGCCTCAGCCCACCTCACACACGGCCGCCAAACCCTAGGGTCGGCGTGGGCCAACTCAACGCCGAGCCTCAGCCCACCTCACACACCCCAAACCCTAGGGGAGCCTCAGCTCAACACGTAAACGCTGACCCAAACCATTTGGTATATGTTGCGATCCTATTTGCATGATTCAAATGAAAAATCTTTCTCAACGATTCCTCTTCGACTAACACGAGTTATACTAATAAGAGTAGACAAGTTATATTTATGTTTGTATATTTGTTCCTGCAGGAAAAACCGATTGTTGGTTCGATTTCAATCCCCTATTTTTAGGGAGACTCAAATCTTTTTATTCAGTTTGGGAATCAACCATAGTACATGAAACTTAGAGGTAGGTAAACTGCAATTTATGAAATAGCGGAGGCACAACGATTACACTCACATCAAAAGTAACAATGGCATGTCGCAAACTAAACCTAGCATGCCTTAGGGGATTGAAAGAAACAAGTGATACAGACATTACAAAGGGAACACACTCAAATAAAAACTAACAATGGCATGTTGCAAACTAAACCTAGCATGCCTTACGAGATTGAAAAGAACAACTCATACAAGCATTCCACATTCGGATTGACTAACAAATGTTGGTCCTAATAATGCTCCCACATATTGAACTGAGTTGCGCCTTCCCCATAGTATGATCCAGTTGACGGAGGCGGTGGTGGTGGCGGTGGCGGTGGCGGTGGAGAAGGAGGTCCGCCCTTCTTATGGTTCGTGCACTCACAGTACGGATTATTGCATAGTGCCTCCTCTGCATCATTGCTGTTGTCGTCGTCCGACTTGTCCCTGTTACCACTTCCAGGGCCATACTCTAGGTCAAAGATGCGTCCCTGTAGATATGTGATGTACTGTTGATGGGGATAGATAGGAGGAGGGTCGACCCATCTAGTGAAGCCACAGTTATCTGGGCAGCTTGAATCCTGAAAACCCATCTACCAATAAGTACTACTAGAAACTACATGCAAATCTAAAAAAGGAGAGAGTTCAAAGGCAATACAAATCCTCGCGGGCATCTGAAGAAACGACGGCCTCCACCGTCACAGTCGTTGTACATCTGCACAACGCAATCCAAACCGTGGCGGCATTTTGGCCAATCTTCAATGCGCTTATAGTATGATCTAAGAGGTCTCTCACGGGTGAAGTCACTCTTCCTCTCCAAAGGAAATTCCTCTATTGCTTCTTCAAAAGAATCAGGACCCAGAGAACCCTCCCACACAATCGGAGGTCCCTTCCTCACCCCCTTTCCTCTCCCTCCACCTAAACCCTTTCCACTCGAGGAACCTCTGCTCGACATTTGCTAAAACTAAACCAGAAAACAAGTTGTGTGGATGTGGAGCAAGACATGGAGCACTATATATAGATATGAAGGCAGGTTCACCATGAATGCTACGTGACAAAAAACATGTGTGCCTACTCATTTATTGAATCTGAAAAGGCTAGATGCTTCATCTGAAAAGCCTACAACCATGACTGGTCATTTCATCTGAAAATGCTACACCTGTGTTTTGTCACTACATCTTAATGCAGTACATCACTCTGATATTAATTCATTGCGTCTACAGATACAACAGTAAACGAATCTAGGCTTTTCAGTGAGTTTTCAAATAGACTAGTACCCCTTTCAGTGACTGCAACAGTACTTGTAGCCCTTTCAGTGACTGCAACAACACAAGTAGTCTTTTCAGTTATACAAACAGTACCACTACAGTCTTCGGATAGTTAACGAAGTACATGGCATAAGACCATCTGAAATAAAATCATAGTGCATTACAACATAATAAAAAAATTCCAGGGAATAAGTTCATCTGAAATAAAAGCAGAGTGCATTACAACATAGTAAAAATAGTCTAGGGCTACACGACATCGCTCGTGAATGAACCAAATACCTACTGAGTGCAACGAGGCCACTTTCCCTTCCTCTCGGCATCGGGATTCTCCTCCATCGCTGCCTTCGCTCGGCGCACACGCTCAATCTTCTTCTCCCTCTCCGCCCGGTACGCAGCAACACGCCTCCTTTCCTCCTCTTCCTTATGCTCCTTTTCTATAGCCTCCAGTCTGCGTCTCTGCTCAAACCTCTCCTTAACCTCCGCATCCCACTCCTTCAGGCCTTCTAGACGCTGCTTGTCCGACTCCTTGATCTCAGTGTCAATCCACTGCTCAAAGTCACACAGTGGTGGAACGGTCTGCAAGAAAAACAAATTGTTACAAAACAAATAAATAAGCAATACTTAATATCATAAGAAAATTAATTAACAAAATAAAAATTCCTCACAAACGATGCACGGCGTTGTTGCTTTGTAGGTTCCCATGCATAATTGGGACACATCCAGTACCTCTGCCTATATGTTTCCTCATCTTCAGAGATGTCTACCTTGCAAGGATCACCACAAAAGCACATTGGTCGAGGAACACCTTCAGGGAGAGGCTTTAGGTCGTAGGGATTTGCCCTCTGGCGACCATAGCTACAATTGAAAGAATTTAGTCATATTAACGGAGAACCAAACCTAAACCTAGGGTTTTCTATTTGTTGCACAGATAATGAATAAACATTGGGATTACCTTGGAATACGAGCTTTACCACGTCTTGGCATCCTAACGTTACGAAGAAAACGCCTTGGTCATAACAAATTGAAATGTAATGACCAACAAATTAATAAAATACATAGTAACCCTAATGACCAACAAATAACTAACCCTAATGACACCTACAATAAACAAATAACCCTAATGACCAAAATAACTAGAAACCAAACTAACCTAACATGTTCATCACATATAACAGTTAAACAACAATGCACTCAATCATCCTAAGCCATACATTTTGCAAATGCAAACACAAATATACCAAATCACCAAACAACCATGATTCCAAATGATTAGGGACAATGTAAGCACATCTACGCGGATAGAATGGAGGAGGGCAGGGACCATTACCTCGAGGAAGCTTCGGGAGACGAGATCCGGGCACCGGGGGTCGATTTTGGAGGTTAGAGTTTCGTGGGGGCCGTGGGGGATTTGGGAGCCGTGGGGGAATGGAGGAAGGGAGGGAAGAAGAAGAAGGGGCCTCGGCGCGGCCTAAAGGGTCCAGACCTCGGCGTTGAGTCGGGTCACGCCGAGGTCTGGAGGCTCGGCGTTAAGTGACCCAACGCCGAGCTTCTGGGCCACCGTTCTCTGTTGGGCCGCCTGGGCCGCGCTCCAGATGGGGCCAGAGCTCGGTGCTCTGCCCGACCGCGCCGATGTTGGGTACTTGGCGTCGGCTGACACAACGCCGACGTCTCGGACCCACGCGCCACCGTGGCGACGACGACCCCGGTCGTCCGTGACGTGGCAGTACCTCGGCGTGGCGTGACACGACGCCGAGCCTCATATCTTGGCGTCATGTGCTAAGACGCCTAAAAATGGTCTATTTTCAGAAATTGTTTTGACGTTGGTATTTTTCTAGAAATTGTTTTCAAAAGAGATCAAGATACGAAAATTGTTTCTGTGCACCTGCGTGCATATGCATGCACATTATCCAGCAAGCCACAGCCACAGGCATGAGTGCGTGGTTTCGTAGCTAGCTCTAGCTGGATGCATGTGTGCAAGTTGAGGTGCTGATGAATCATGCATTAATTCTCTGCACGTCACACCAATTTCACCGTACGTACCCGCTCTATTTCACCAAACCAAACACGGTGTAGGACCCTAATTGAAAGCGTGTTATTATCCTCGTGACCCGAATGAAACTTGGTAAGAGCATGCCTAATAATATTGCTGACTGCGGGCTCTAAGGATCCGTGTAGCCTATTTCTGAGTGCACCATATAGCAGTTAACTCTTCACTAGCAATATATTATCCACTTGGCTCTGTCATAAAGTTCCTTAGTTGTTGTGTCTAAGTCAACTGTAAGAGCTTAGAGCCTGCTTCTTCTGTCTCCTCCATCTCAGCTCACAGCCTATTATTATACTTGCTCTAAATAAGAGTACGGCGTATTAGGATTTTAAACATTCATTGCAGTGCTAGGCTGAGCTAGCTATCTACAAGTTCCGGAGACCACGGTACGCCGACACACGTACAGACATACCGCGTACAGTACGTACGTATAATATGCATCCAGACATCCAGTCTACCAGCTGATGTACCCTAGTATACAGTATACACGTACTAGCAGTAGCGTGCTCCACGAATCCTGGATCCTCATAATCCCCTGTGGCGCAACCAATTGGGATTAGGGGACCGCGTACGGCATGTCAGCCGAACCCACGGCACGGATCCTCTTCTCCGTTGTCCAGTCTCCTTCAACACAATACAGCTGCTCGATCATACGAATGAATGCAACACTTCTCTGCTTAATTTTGGCATGATGTATATGTGATCAATTACGTGTAGAGGTGGGCAAATTATCTCATACCCAATCATCTCCGAACCCAAATTATCCAAACCTTAGACCCGAAATACCCTATTATAATTTTGAATACATAGTAATTGTAAAAACCTGAATTTAGTTTGGTTACGTAATCTTCCTTGGTAACCGAATTACTCGAAATAGCTCAAGTGATCTTTGCTCTTCTATTCCTAATATATGAAGGGAGTGCTTCGGTGCAATGTAAATCTATTATTTGGCATGGCTCAATGTAGATCTATGCTAGCTTGATAACTGATTTATGGTTAATCGATATGAAGACATGGAGTGATTTGAAGGATTGTTGTTTATTAGCTTGATAACTCAATGTAAATCTATTATTTTTTTAGCTTGATAACTAAAAAATCAGAACAACTCATAACTTGGAACCGACATAGTACTAGAACCTACTCCCTTCCTCCCAAAACAAGTACACATCCCACACTTTGAGTCGATCCATCATAAGTTTGATCAAATATATATAAAGAATTAAATAATATTTATGATACCAAATCAACATCATTAGATTAATCACGTCATATTATTTTTCATAGTGAACCAATTTGGAGAGACAAATGTTACTATTATTTTCTTTAAATTTAGATAACTTGAGATTGATTGACTTTGAAAGGATCAAGATGCCCAAGAGGGGGGTGAATTGGGCTAATTTTAAATTTCTTTGCAATAATTAAGTCATATGGTTAGCTCAATTAACCCCTTATGCCTAAAAAGTGTTTTTATTGATCTACCGCACAAAAGTTTAACAACCTATGTTCCAATCCTACTCTAGCATGACAATTCTATCAATGTAAAAGACAAGAATTAAATTGCTCAAAGTAAATGCTCAAAGTAAAGAGAGAAGGACGAACGCGGCGATGTTTTGCTGAGGTATCGGAGAGTCGCTACTCCCCACTAGTCCTCGTTGGAGCACCCGCGCAAGGGTGTAGCTCCCCCTTGATCCGCGCAAGGATCAAGTGCTCTCTACGGGTTGATTCTTTGACACTCCGTCTCGGTGAATCACCCACAACCGCTCACAACTTGAGTTGGGTCATCCACAAGTTCCGCCGGATGATCACCAAGCTCCTAATCACCACCAAGCCGTCTAGGTGATGGCGATCACCAAGAGTAACAAGCACGAACTCTCACTTGACCACGACAAGCCTAATGAGAAGGGTGGATGCACACTTTGCTACTCTTGCTTTCACTAACGAGGGCTCTCTTTGGGATTATCAAATCTCAATCACCTCACTAGGACCTTACTCTTCTTGGCACTCTCAAAGGTGTTTCTCAGCTATTTGAATAAGCAAAAGTACCCCCACACACGAATGGAGGAAGTATTTATAACTGAAAGGATCAAGATACCCAAGAGGGGGGGTGAATTGGACTAATTCTAAATTCTCTTGCAATAATCAAATCCTACGGATAGCCCAATTAACCCCTTGTGCCTTGAAAAGTGTTTCTATCAAACTAATGCACAACGAACTCGCAACCTATGTTCCAAACTTACTCTAGCAAGCAATTCTATGGATGTAAAACAAGTATTGAATTGCTCAAAGTAAATACTCAAAGTAAATACTCAAAGTAAATGCTCAAAGTAAATAGAGAGAGAAAGGAACGCGGCGATGTTTTGCCGAGGTATCGGAGAGTCGCCACTCCCCACTAGTCCTCGTTGGAGCACCCGCGCAAGGGTGTAGCTCCCCCTTGATCCGCGCAAGGATTAAGTGCTCTCTACGGGTTGATTCTTCGACACTTCGTCGCGGCGAATCACCCAAAGCTGCTCACAACTTGAGTTGGGTCACCCACAAGCTCCGCCGGGTGATCACCAAGCTCCCAATCACCACCAAGCCGTCTAGGTGATGGCGATCACCAAGAGTAACAAGCACGAACTCTCACTTGACCACGCGAAGCCTAATGAGAAGATGGATACACACTTTGCTACTCTTGATTTGCTAGTGAGGCTACTCTCTTGGATTCTCAAATCACAAACACCTCACTAGGACCTTGCTCTTCTTGGCACTCACAAACGTGTTTCTCAGCTGTTGGAATGAGCAAAAGTAACTCCACACACGAGTGGAGCTTCTATTTATAAGGCAGCATGAAAAACGAACCGTTATGAGCTTCTGCGGGGTGACCGGACGCTCCGGTCGTGTTGACCGGATGCTCCGATCAGTTCAACCCGCGTACCAGTAGTAATGAGTTGACCGGACGCTGGCAGGGTCCGGTCAGCACTGAGCGGACGCGTCCGGTCGCATAAAACCCTTACTGGAACCTTACTGGACTCGACCAGACGCTGAACCCTCAGGGTCCGGTCACACTTTCTCAAGTCTGGACCCTTACTGGAGTCGACCGGACACTGGCCCTCAGCATCCGGTCACATTGACCTTCCAGCGTCCAGTCACACCAGACTTGTTCTCCTCGGTCAAATGAACTGACCGGACCCTGCGGCCAGCGTCCGGTCGCACCGGAGCCAGCGTCCGGTCAGTATTTGACCCTCCATTCACTTCCAACTCTCGATCATATGTGAATGAAGTTTGCTCCAAAGGATCTTAGGCATTCATAGGAGCTACCTAGAGCTAGTTTTAACAAGTGTGCACCACACCTAACTCACTAGACTCAACTAGGTCAAGCTACCTATTCATACCCCCCTTAATAGTACGGCCAAAGGAAAAACAAAGTCCTAAACTACTCTAAGTGTCTCTCTAACTCCAATCGACACTTAGAACTAGTCATCCTTAACCTTGTCGTCAATCCTTTGAAAACCGAAATGATTTCCATCGTAGGGGCATGACCAACTCGATTGCCCAATCGATCTCCATTACCATGACCTAACTTAATTGCCTCTGCAAAACACACGTTAGTCATAGTAATCTTGTATTGACATTAATCACCGAAATCCAACAAGGGGCCTAGATGCTTTCAATCTCCCCCTTTTTGGTGATTGATGACAATACCACCTCGAGTATGTTATGGAGTGAGGTTTTTGACGGGCTTGGTTCATATAAGCTTTTGTCAATAAGAACAAAAGAGTTAGTCAAGCTTATATGACCCAAGCCAACACAATATACTCAAAGGATATGAATTAAGCATGAGTACAAATAACAAAGCTCATTTGCTTCGAAGTATAAATGCGGAAGCAAAAGCAAATGAGCATAACACAAGTGATATGACATATAGATAATGCAAAGTAGAAATCACACATGTCATATATCACAATCACATAGATAGCACTATCACATATATATAATAGTATGCATGAAAGTAAACACATGAATGCATAAGTAATAGTGTATCACACAAATAAAACTCCAAATGTATATAATAAGCTAATACTATATAACTAGCTCCCCCTAAAACTCGCTCCCCCTGAGTCTACATACTCAAACCCTCTTCCCCTTTGGCGTCAAACACCAAAACCTAAGGGTCGATCGGCGGGGCTGCAGCGGACGAGTCAGGCGCTGAAGTACGTGGAGCAAGATGGAACTAGGCGCCATCATCATCTGACCCTGAGCTCTGAACTGACTGACCCTCTGAAGCAGGAAGTGTCGCTGAAGCGGTCTGGGTCTGAGCTAGGGCTGGTGCTACCTATGAAGCTGCTAGTATGTCTGTCGTAGGATCTGACGAGGCGACAGATGAGGGGAGCCTCTGAGTAGTCATGATAGCTGGAGCTGCTGTAGACGGACCGGCGGTATGCATATGAGGCGGAGTAGGCATGCCGGTCAACTCGCTGAAGGATGCTCCAAGACTCCTGGAGACTGACGTGTCAGGCATGAATAGCGAGGAAGACTGCTCTGGTGTGAAGCCTGTCTAAAGTGGAGTGAACTGCGGGGCTACCACGGGTGAGGCTAACCACTGGGACACCTATACAAGAGGTGAAGCAAACTGAGCTGGAGGCTGTCCCTGACTCTGGAGCCCACTGGGCTGTACTACTGGAGTCGTCGAAGTGGTAGGAGGCTGAGCAAGCTGGGGCGAAGGCTGTGGGGCCCCAAGAGCTGTCACTACATGCTGCATGAAACCCATAAGCTGCTGCTGCAAGAGTATCTATTGTTGATGCATCTGCTGCTGCTGCTGCATGCCCTGCTGCTGCCTCTAGAACTCGTCCTATCGAGCCTGAAACTAGGCAAAAGTACCAGCTGTCTCCTGTGCCTGTCTATCCTGTGTCTGCTGCATCCGCTCAAGAATAGCAATGAGAGCGGGGTCTGTCTGCGGAGCAGGTGGAGCAGAACTGGAAGCTACCGGCCTCTGCATCGTGTCTACGTGGAGGCATCTGAGGAATAGGCTGGTAGTCATCGTCAGAGCTGTCACTATACTCGCTCACCTCCTGCTATGCCTCTAGCTCCTCCTCCTCAGTGGCTACAATCCCTCTAATAATCTCATCCTGCTGAGCTGTGGACTTTGGAACGTCGGGACGACGGCTAGGCTGTCTAGGTGCCTGAGGAGTGGTGTGTCTGATCCTTTGTGACAAGTTGTAAGCTGGGAACTCTGTGGTGGCACCTGTATACTCATCCATCATACCTGGGGGCTTATCAAGCACTACTCTGCGGATGAGAAACATGATCCAGTGAGCATAGGGAAGCTGCCTGCGACCCTTGAATCCCTCAGCTATTGTATCCTCCATCTCTGAAAGAAGGTCCCAGATGTCAAATACTGTTTGCTGCATCAGGGCATTGAGAATCCAGAGCTGTAAGCGAGTCAGGCCCTCTCTATATCCCAACCTGGGAAGCAGTGTCCTCCTGATAATGGCCTCTAGCACTCTCGCTGTAGGAGTCAAGTCACTGGGGTTCCTGCTCGACCCCTCACCAAAGGGCTCCTTGAAGCAATGTCGCACTAAATCTGTAGGGGGCACCTGCCCTCCATGAGGATGCCTGGGAGGCTCCTGCTGTCCATAGCATACCTCATGCAGCTTGACAGGCTGATCCTATAGCGCAGTATCTCCCTGGCCCTCCCACTCATCACTCTGTAGTCTTTGCCTCTGAAAGCAAAGTGAATAAATCTGTGATGTGGATCGATGAAGAGTGAAGCATAAAACTAACGAACCCAAGATGGTACATATATTCCCGTCCGTCCAATCAAATCTGTCAACCCTGGCAGATATGATAAGTAAGGCCGAATGTGCTCTCCGGCTGCTGCCACAATAGACTCTATGCGGCAGACTCTCTGAGATCTGAACACTGCCCCACTGTTGAGATAAGCATTGTAGAAATCTTCCTGCAGTGGCGTGTAGAAACCCTCAGCTGCTCTCTCATCCCTCCTCAGAGGAAACCAAACCTCAAACTCTACAAATCGCAGCAGCTGAACCTGTCTGGCCGTGGTGGCCCTCAAGTCGAGGTGAACCACTGGAGGCGGACCCTAAGGTCTGGGCGGAGGACGTGAACCCCTACGCTGTGTAGCTGGCCTCGGTGGAACTATAGCACTGGTACGACTCGAGAGGCGTAGCTGAGGTGCCGGCTCGGTCTCCTCGGTCTACTGGGTCTGCTGTGCCTGCTCGCCCTCCTGAGTCTGCTGAACTGGCTCTTGCTCTGCTGACGGACCCTCCTCAATGGCAACCCGTCGTCCTGCAAACGTGGCGGTCCCAGCAGGACTACCGTGACGACGCTCAACCTCCTCAATCGCAGCTCTTACTGCTGGTGAAACCGGCTGATCTGCAATGACAACTCCGCTACGGGCACCACCTCTCTCAGCACACTCTGCGGCCTCTACAACAGCTGCTGCTCTCGCTGTCTCTGTGTCGGGGTACTTGCGCTTCTTGGATGTCACCTGCTTGGTTGACTTGCCCTTCGATCCTGCTGGCTGGTGAGGTGGGGGCCTCCGATCATCATCACCTGGGCCACCACCAACGTTCTTGGTGCGAGCCATCTGAACTGACAAGATGATGAACAGCCGCTGATGAAGATCAACTGTCAAACTGCCGCTTTCGAGGCTTGGCCTCGATCCTTACTCGCGAGCTTGGCTCCGAGTAGACTGCCAACTGCCACAAGAACCACAACAGAACTGACTCGCTGCACGATAGAATAGATGGATATACGAATAAATACAATATATCTAATAGATGTGAAAACCTAGGAAGCAAGCAATGTAGGTACGAAATTGAGACGACGGGCAAGCTACCTGATGATCTGGCGATCCGAGAAAAGAAAAGGCGACACGCGGGGGAACCCTCGGAACCGGCAGGGGCTAGGGTTACAAGGAGCTAGCCTTACCGAGAGGAGGTAGGCCTAAGGCACTGGAATCGACTTTGACTGAAGCTTGGTGCCAGAGGAACCGACGGCGGCGCTGACACGGAGAGCCACACGGAGCAGACACGCACGCGAGCTAGGGTTGGCGCGGCACAGGGGCAAGCGCAGGCAGGGCAGGGCAGGCGTGGTGGCTTGCGAGGCGAGCGCAAGGTGGGCGGCTCGGGGCTGCGGCGGCATGGCGAGTTACGGCGGTGTGGCGAGCTTAGGCGCTGAGGCTTGGGCGCGAGGTGGCCGGCGCGGGGTTGCGGTGGCGCGGCGAGTAAAGCGGCGGCGATTTGGCGGTGGCTTGGGCTAGGGCAAAGGCGAGGTGAGGGGCAAAAAGGGTACGGCTGAGGTTAAATAGATTCCCCACACGCGACAGATAAGGAAACGGAGAAAAGAGTCCTGAAGCTGCGCGAGATCCACTTACCGGACGCTCCGGTGGTAGCGACCGGACGCTACCACCCAGCGTCCGGTCGATTCCAAAGAGGTCCAGTTCCTCTGGAATCGGGACCGGACGCGTCCGGTGGTCCATGACCGGACGTAGGCAGGGTCCGGTCAGTACAACTTGTTCTTCCTTCGATCGACCAGACGCTGGATCCCCTCCTGACCGGACGCACAGACGCAACGTCCGATCACTCCTTCACCAGCAGTTCACCTCCTGTGAACTGACCGGACGCTGGACAGCAGCATCTGGTGCAGCGTCCGGTGCACTTTTTCCAGCAGATCTTCAAACTTCCTTCGCGCTGCCTATTCCCAATCAAGTCCCAACTTGAATAAGATCCAAATAAACACCAATTGGGACTGATGTGAGTGACCTCTCTCAAACCCTCATATTTTTCAAAATATTTTGACTTAGGCTATAATTTTAAGAAAATAGGCAACAAGAGGGCAAATGGAACAAAACGACAAAACAACATTCATGCATATGCAATACTTGTAAGTAAGTCTAGTTGCTTGTCAAGTTTGATCCAAGGTTAAGCTTCTTTACACGCTTTTCGGCGGTTATCTTAACCATGTTAGACAAGCCCTATATGCATTGCCACAAATTAAGCATGTTGTATATTACAATGAATGCAAGGGACAACACAAGCTCAATTTTTAGTGAAGTTAGTAAAATCAAGTACATTGAGCTCATTCCGCAATCTACAAAAAGTAGCCTCATCTAGCGGTTTTGTGAAGATATCCGCTAATTGATCTTCGGATCTAACACCTTCTAGTGATATATCATTTTTAGCCACATGATCTCTTAGAAAGTGATGGCGGATATCTATATGCTTGGTGCGAGAGTGTTGAACCGGATTATTTGCAAGTTTTACCGCACTTTCATTGTCGCACAAAAGAGGTACCTTTTCTAGAACTACACCATAGTCTAGCAAAGTTTGTTTCATGTATAAAATTTGTGCACAACATGCACCCGTGGCAATGTATTCCGCTTCGGCGGTGGACAAAGCCACACTATTTTGTTTCTTGGAGGACCAAGACACAAGTGATCTACCAAGCAAATGGCACCCTCCGGATGTGCTCTTTCTATAAACTTTGCATCCGACGTAATCCGAATCGGAATAGCTAATTAATTCAAATAAAGCTCCTTTGGGATACCAAAGGCCAATGCTTGGTGTGTGCTTAAGATACCTAAGGATTCTTTTTATGGCAATTAAATGTGTTTCCTTAGGACTAGCTTGAAATCTAGCACACATACACACACTAAACATGATGTCGGGCCTAGATGCGGTTAAATATAACAAACTACCAATCATAGAATGGTAGAAAGTTTGATCAACCGGGTTACCTCCCTCATCTAGGTCGAGATGTCCATTTGTAGGCATTGGTGTCTTGATTAGCTTACATTCATCCATCTTGAATCTCTTAAGAAGATCTTTTGTATATTTCTCTTGAGAGATGAAGATGCCTTCTTTCATTTGCTTGACTTGAAAACCAAGAAAGAATGTAAGCTCACCAATCATTGACATCTCGAACTCCTTCGACATCAATTCACCAAATTCTTTGCATGAGTCTTCATTTGATGATCCAAAGATGATATCATCAACATATACTTGACAAATGAAGATATGCCCATCAAGCTTCTTGGTGAATAGTGTAGTGTCGACCTTCCCAATGGTGAAGCCCTTCTCAATAAGGAAGTCCCGAAGGCGCTCATACCAAGCTCTTGGGGCTTGCTTAAGCCCATATAGTGCCTTGGACAACCTATAAACATGATTAGGATATCTAGGGTCTTCAAACCCGGGAGGTTGATCAACATAGACTAGTTCATTAATAAAGCCATTTAAGAATGCACTTTTCACATCCATTTGATATAGTTTCATTTCATGATATGATGCATATGCAAGAAGGATACGGATGGCTTCTAATCTTGCAACCGGTGCAAAGGTCTCTCCAAAATCCAAACCTTCAACTTGAGAGAACCCCTTTGCAACTAGTCTTGCCTTGTTCCTCACAACAACACCTTGATCATCTTGCTTGTTGCGGAACACCCACTTCGTTCCAATGACTCTTATACCTTTTGGTCGCTCTTCAAGAGTCCAAACTTCATTGCGAGTGAAGTTGTTCAACTCTTCATGCATGGCATTGATCCAATCCGGATCTTTAAGAGCTTCTTCTATCTTGGTAGGCTCATAGCAAGAGACAAAAGAGTGATGAGCAATAAATGAGGTAAGTTTTTGAGATCGAGTCATTACACCCTTTGATGGACTCCCTATGATGAGATCTTGTGGATGGTCTTGTAGGAGAGGTGTATTTCTTCTATTGGCCACTTGAGGAGGAGGTTGTGGAGCATCAACATCTTGTGCTTATACCACTATTTGCTCATGGGAGATATGAGTATCTTCATTTTCTACTCTCCCATCTTTTTCACCATCTTGTGGCACACTTGATGAAGAAGGTTGGTTAATGACTTGTACATCATCTTTATCATCTTTTGGCTTGATGTCTCCTACCGGAATATTCTTCATAGCCTCCCTCAATGGTTCATCACCTACATCATCAAGATTCTCATGTGCTCCTTGGGAGCCGTTAGATTCATCAAATTCCACATCATATGTTTCTTCAACCAAGCCGGTGGCATGATTAAATACTCTATATGCTTTGGACTTCAATGAGTAACCAACAAGAAAACCTATATCACAACATCTTTGAAACTTCCCTAGGTGTTGCCACTTCTTGTAGATGTAGCACTTGCAACCAAACACCCTAAAGAAGGAGACGTCCGGCTTCTTCCCATTGAGCAACTCATACGGTGTCTTGACAAGGAACTTTTGAAGAAATAGGCGGTTGGATGCATAACATGCGGTGTTGATTGCTTCCGCCCATAGAGCTTCGGGGGTGTTGTACTCATCTAGCATTGTCCTTGCAAGAGTGATCAAAGTCCGGTTCTTCCTCTCAACTACACCATTTTGTTGAGGAGTATAGGTTGCGGAGACTTCATGTTTGATTCCAACTTCATCACAATAAGCTTCTATGTTTGTGTTGTCAAACTCTTTGCCATTGTTACTTCTTATCTTCTTGAGCTTCACTTCAAATTCATTTTGAGCTCTCTTGGCAAACTTCTTGAAACAAGATGCAACTTTGGATTTGTCATGAAGGAAGAACACCCATGTATACCTTGAATAGTCATCCACAATCACAAGACAATAGAGATTTCCTCCCAAACTCTTGTATGTTGTTGGTCCAAATAAATCCATGTGTAGAAGTTCTAGCACTCTTGTGGTTGACATGAAAGCTTTGGTTGGATGAGTGTTTGCAACTTGCTTGCCGGCTTGACATGCACTACAAAGCTTGTCCTTCTCAAACTTCACATCCTTCAACCCTCTCACCAAATCATTCTTCATAAGCTTCTTGAGTGAGCTCATCCCAACATGAGCAAGTCTTCTATGCCATAGCCACCCAAGTGTTGTTTTAGTGAATAGGCAAGTCTTCAAATTTGCATCTTCGGAGGTGAAGTCAACTAGATATAAGTTGTTGTATCTAAATCCATTGAATATCACTTTATTGTCATCTACCTTGGATACAACCACCTCCTTCTCGGTGAACAAGCATTGGAAGCCAAGATCACACAATTGCCCAACGGATAGCAAGTTGAAGCTCAATGAAGCAACATAGAGCACATTGGAGATGGAATGATCATTTGATATTGCCACTTTGCCCAATCCTTTAACCTTGCCCTTTGAATTATCTCCAAATGTTATTTTCTCTTGTCCATCTACCTCTTCATCTAGTGAGGTGAACATACGAGGATCACCGGTCATATGTTGAGTGCAACCACTATCAATAACCCAATGACTTCCACCGGTCTTGTAGTTCACCTACACACATGAGATTCAAACTTTAGGAATCCAAACTTGTTGAGGGCCCTTCACCTTCTCAACAAGTGACTTAGCCACCTAAATCCTCTTAGGCCTACTCTTGTTGGGGGGTCCTAAGAACATGACTTTCATCTTTCCACTAGAATCTTTTCTAAGCATGTAGTGAGCATTGAAAGCAAAGGGTCTAGCATGCTTGGGCAAGGGTTGTGGTGGTGGAGTTTGACACTCATGAGCAAAGTGGCCTTCTTGTCCACACTCAAAACATCTCTTTGGCTTTGGCTTTGGCTTTGATTGTTGGTGTTGAGCTTGAGCCTTCTTCTTCTCTACACTTGCCATATATCCAATGCCACTTCTATCCATCTTCATGACGGTATTCATGAGTAGCTCACTTTGGAGATGCTTGCCTCTAGCAAACTTGCTCAATCCCACCTTGAGATGCTCTTTCTCCATCTTGAGCTTCTTGTTCTCTTCCTTGAGAATATCATTGTTCTTCTCTTCCTTGAGTTTCTTGTTTTCTTCTTTGAGCTTCTTATTCTCAAGGATCAACTCTTTGTCATGATCAAGAGTTTCTAGCACAATGGTGTTGTGACTTTTCATCTCTTCAAGATCTTTCATGAGCTTCTCATTGTCACTCTTGAGCTTGACATACTCATCATAGTCATTGCACTCAACCACTTGCTTGCCTTTGCTACTAGATCCATACTCAATGCTCTCACCAATTAAATCATCACATGAGGTAGCTATATCAATCTTAACAACATGGTTAGTAGCATCATGTGGCTCATTTGGTAAGAATTCTTGTGCAATAACAAGGGTATCATAATTGATCTTTAGAGTTGTATATTCATCTTTTAGCTTGTTGTGACTAGTGATAAGCTCATTGTGCACCCACTCAAGTTTATCATGTTTATCTTTAAGCTCTTTCTTAGAAGATTTGAGCTCCTTGAGTTTGGATGATATAGAATCATTTGTTTCTTTGAGCTCATCATTAGCCTTTTCTAATGTATCACACTTAGCTAAGAGTGAATTATTTTTAGCATCAAGTTTTTCATTTGTAGCTCTACTCTTTCTAATGATCTTAGTGTATTTTCTTAATATTTTGACAAGATCATCATATGTAGGTGAGTCATCATCGCTATCGCTATCATCATCACTAGCTTGCTCATCATCACTACTATCATCACTCTTAGTTACCTTGCGTTCACCCTTGGCCATAAGGCATAGGTGTGTAGAGGCTGATGGCGATGGTGGCGGTGAGGATGCAAGATCAATAGCAATGGCGGCCACCTTCTCATTGTCACTCTCATCATCGGATGATCCACTTGATGAATCAATGTCCGTGAGCCAATCACCGACAATGTAGGCATTGCCACTCTTCTTCTTCTTGTAGAAGTCCCTCTTTTTGCCATCTCTCTTCTTGTATGGCTTGTTCTTTTTCTTTTCATCTTCATCGCTTGAATCATCTTTCTTGCCCTTGTTCTTAAACTTGTCTTTCTTGGGCTTTGTGCATTGATGAGCTAGGTGGCCAAGTTCGCCATAATTGTAGCAATCCATCTCGGAGATTGGCTTTCTTCTTGAGCTAGTGAAGAACTTCTTCTTCTTGCCGTCAAACTTGATGCCACTCTTGTTTAGCCTTTTTAGCATCTTGGTGGTCTTCTTTACCATGAGAGCAAGGCTTTCTTCATCATCTTCATCACTTGAGCTCTCATACTCAAGTCTTGCTTTGCCCTTATCTTGGCTAGCTTTGAATGCTAAGTCCTTCTCTTTCTTCTTTGTAGAGGATGAGCCATCTTGTGGCGTGATGTGCATGTACATCTCATGAGCATTGATCTTTCCCAAGATTTGTGTCGGTGTAGCGGCGGAAAGATCACCTTGATGTAGCACGGTCACAATGTGCCCATATTTGTCAATGGGGAGGACACTCAAGATTTTTCTCACAACGTCGGATGGTGACATTTGAGTAAGTCCAAGCCCATTGACTTCCTCTACAAGAACATTTAAACAAGAATACATCTCATTAGCACTTTCTTTGGGAAACATCTCAAAAGAATTTAGCTTTTTAATTACAAGATGATAGCTTTCCTCACGCTCACTCTTGGTTCCCTCATGGAGCGCACAAACGTCCGACCATAGTGCATGGGCGTCTTTGTGGTTCCTTACACGATTGAACACATCTTTGCAAAGGCCTCTAAAGATGGTGTTGTGAGCCTTTGCATTCCATTTTTCATAATTCACTTCATCGCCTTGAAGTTGTGCGGCATTCTTAGGTGTTGGGAACCCTTGAGAGGCGGCTCTAAGAATTCCAACGTCTAGAGCTTCTAGGTATGCCTCCATGCGAATTTTCCAATATGGAAAATTATCCCCCTCAAAGATAGGAGGAGGTCCATCCCCGTGAGACATCTTACTCTAAGCGGTTAAGCTTAAAAACGTGAGCACGAGGCTCTAATACCAATTGAAAGGATCAAGATGCCCAAGAGGGGGGGTGAATTGGGCTAATTCTAAATTCTCTTGCAATAATCAAATCCTACGGATAGCCCAATTAACCCCTTGTGCCTTGAAAAGTGTTTCTATCAAACTAATGCACAACGAACTAGCAACCTATGTTCCAAACTTACTCTAGCAAGCAATTCTATGGATGTAAAACAAGTATTGAATTGCTCAAAGTAAATACTCAAAGTAAATGCTCAAAGTAAATAGAGAGAGAAAAGAACGCGGCGATGTTTTGCCGAGGTATCGGAGAGTCACCACTCCCCACTAGTCCTCGTTGGAGCACCCGAGCAAGGGTGTAGCTCCCCCTTGATCCGCGCAAGGATCAAGTGCTCTCTACGGGTTGATTCTTCGACACTCCGTCGCGGCGAATCACCCAAAGCCGCTCACAACTTGAGTTGGGTCACCCACAAGCTCCGCCGGATGATCACCAAGCTCCCAATCACCACCAAGCCGTCTAGGTGATGGCGATCACCAAGAGTAACAAGCACGAACTCTCACTTGACCACGCGAAGCCTAATGAGAAGATGGATGCACACTTTGCTACTCTTGATTTGCTAGTGAGGCTACTCTCTAGGATTCTCAAATCACAAACACCTAACTAGGACCTTGCTCTTCTTGGCACTCACAGACGTGTTTCTCAGCTGTTGGAATGAGCAAAAGTAACTCCACACACGAGTGGAGCTTCTATTTATAAGGCAGCCTGAAAAACAAACCGTTATGAGCTTCTGCGGGGTGACCGGACGCTCCGGTCGTGTTGACCGGACGCTCCGGTCAGTTCAACCCACGTACCAGTAGTAATGAGTTGACCGGACGCTGGCAGGGTCCGGTCGGCACTGACCGAACGCGTCCGGTCGCATAAAACCCTTACTGGAACCTTACTGGACTCGACCGGACGCTGAACCCTCAGGGTCCGGTCAGCACTGACCGGACGCGTCCGGTCACACTTTCTCAAGTCTGGACCCTTACTAGAGTCGACCGGACGCTGGCCCTCAGTGTCCGGTCACATTGACCTTCCAGCGTCCGGTCACACCAGACTTGTTCTCCTCGGTCAAATGAACTGACCGGACCCTGCGGCCAGCGTCCGGTCGCACCGGAGCCAGCGTCCGGTTAGTATTTGACCCACCATTCACTTCCAACTCTCGATCATATGTGAATGAAGTTTGCTCCAAAGGATCTTAGGCATTCATAGGAGCTACCTAGAGCTAGTTTTAACAAGTGTGCACCACACCTAACTCACTAGACTCAACTAGGTCAAGCTACCCGTTCATACCCCCCTTAATAGTATGGCCAAAGGAAAAACAAAGTCCTAAACTACTCTAAGTGTCTCTCCAACTCCAATCGACACTTAGAACTAGTCATCCTTAACCTTGTCATCAATCCTTTGAAAACCGAAACGATTTCCATCGTAGGGGCATGACCAACTCGATTACCCAATCGATCTCCATTACCATGACCTAACTTTATTGCCTCTGCAAAACACACGTTAGTCATAGTAATCTTGTATTGACATTAATCACCGAAATCCAACAAGGGGCCTAGATGCTTTCAATAACCATGGCTGAAAAACGAACCGTTATGTGCTTCTGTGGGGTGACCGGACACTCCGGTCAGTTCTCCCCGAACTCCAGTGTTTAAGATGTGACCGAACGCGTCCGATCGTGATTTTCCCTCTCTGGAACCTTATTGGAGTCGACCGGACGCTAGGACTCAGTGTCCGGTCACTTCATCTCTCAGCGTCCGGTCGCACCAGACGATTTCACCTTGATCAAATGAACTGACCGGACTCTGCGCCAGCGTCCGGTCACCCCGGAGCCAGCGTCCGGTCAGTATTTGACCCTCCATTCACTTCCAACTCTCAATCATATGTGAATGAAGTTTGCTCCAATGGATCTAAGGGCTTTTTAGGAGCTACCTAGTGCTAGATTTAGTAAGTGTGCACCACACTTAACTCACTAGACTCACATAGGTCAAGCTACCTGTCCATACCCCCTTAATAGTACGGCCAAAGGAAAAACAAAGTCTTAAACTACTCTATGTGTCTCTTCAACTCCAATTGACACTTATAACTAGTCCATACTTAACCTTGTCATCCATCCTTTGAAAACCGAAACGATTTCCATCGTAGGGGCATGACCACCATGATAGCCCAATCGATCTCCATTACCATGACATAACTTAATTCCTCTGCAAAACACACGTTAGTGATAGTAATCATGTATTGTCATTAATCACTGAAACCCAACTAGGAGCCTAGATGCTTTCAGACTTCTCGAATTACGAGGTGTATATATTGTCTCTCTTTTGAAAAGAATACAACTATGAATACATTCTGAGTTAAAGTGTCCAAAGTTTAACCAAATATATAGGTAAAAATATTAATGTTTTTAACATCAAACAAGTATACTATTAAAATATATCTCATGACAAAATCTAATGATACTTATTTGATGTTATAACTATTTATTTTTCTATATAATTAGTCAAATTTAATACTTAAAATTAATATTATGCAAAAATTTCTCATTGGGACAAAAGGAGTAATTTACTGAGGGAGTACTTGCTACCGACCCCCACAGAGACTCGACAACAGTGTAGACACAGCTCCTGCAGGAGACTAGCAGGTGGCGGGCCGGGCGACGGGAGCCAAAGCAGAGGCATGTGCACAGAAGTGACACTGTGCACGCCTGTGACAGTGGCCAGGAAAGAGACTTACGGGTTACCGCATGGGGCATCGTGGTCACGCGCTTCTGGTGGTCACAACTCACAGCTACAGAGCTACTCCTACATGCGCGAGCGCATCGATCTCGCTGCGTCCACATCGGGCGTCACACGAACAGCACAGCAAGGAGGCGAGGGGAAGGATTCGAGTTATGAGAGTTTAGAGTTTTGTTCACATAATTCGTGATGCCCCTCTCTCTCTCTCTCTCGTTCTTATACTAACACAAGGCTCAGAGCCCGCTCGTGCACGCAGGCACGCTCACCCCCATTCCTTTCATGGGAGGCGTACATTGGGCTTGCAGATGCGAATACCGGCCCAAGGCCCATGGGCTTCAGCTTTGCTTGGAGACGCCGTGGAAGGTGGGCTGGTAACATGACCACTCCGTGCTCATTCTCCCAGTGATATCTGGCAACGCAGTGACCACCGGGTCTTGTGGACCTGCTTGTCCCCAAACAAGACCTCGCGGAAAAGCCTGACGAAGCTGAAGCAATGTCTCCCAAGTGGCAAGCTCCCGAGGCCAGCTGGACCAGAGAATGAGTCCTTGTTCCACAGAGCCAGTAGCCGTTGGCACCACACGGCGCTGCAACACCTCCATGGGAATCCTTGGTAACTCAATATCCACAGGAAGAGGAGGAGATACCTGGACAGAAGCAGTAACAGCCGCCTTAAGCTGCGATACATGAAAGACTGGGTGTATGGCCGTAGAGGAAGGAAGCTGTAACTTGTATGCAACTGAGCCAATACGAGACAATATCTTGAAAGGACAAAAGAACTTGAAGGAGAGTTTCTGATTTGCCAGTGGAGCCAAGCTGGACTGCACATAAGGTTGTAGTTTCACAAACACCATATCCCAACTTGAAATTGTCTTTCAGAGCGCTTCTTGTCAGCTTGCTGTTTCATGCGCTCCTTGGCACGAGCAAGATGTTGACGGATCAAGTCAGTGACCACCTGACGATCCTGCAACCAACTGGATAACTCCGGCACCGCCACATCATCCCAAACTGAAATACCGAAATGGCGAGGAGGATACCCATAGAGAGCTTCAAACGGAGAACATCCAATGGCAGAGTGAGAAGTTGCATTATACCAGAATTCGGCAAGCGCCACCCAGGAAGACCACTTGGCCGGACAGGCGTTCACAAAGCACCGCAGGAAAGTCTCCATGGATTGGTTCAGGAGCTCTGTTTGTCCATCGGACTGAGGGTGGTAACTGGAGCTCATCTGGAGTGATACATCAGCCAAGCGAAAGAGTTCTTTCCAAAAATGATTGGTGAAAGAATCCACTACCACCAAAATGCAGTTCGCATTTCCCGAGCGGGGCAATCTTTCGACGAAATCCATAGAGATAGTTTGCCAAACTGAAGCAGGGACAAGCAACGGTTGAATAAGCCCAGGCAAACATGATCGGTCTGGCTTGGCCTGCTGGCAGGTGATACAGGAATGAACATAGTCACGGGTGGCCGATTTCATGCCGCGCCAATCGAACAGCTGCTTCAGGCGCGTGTAAGTAGCTGGAAAACCGGAATGTCCACCCAGTGCACTGCAATGGATAGCATGTAGCAGCTTCTGTTGCAAGGCAGTGTGGTTCCTGTTGAAATATAAGTGAATTGCTAACCTCTTCCTATCAGCTTAAGCTTTTGGGTTGAACTGGTCGGTGCATGCAACTTAATATGGTATCAGAGCCAGAGGTATCGAGTTCGAATCCTGGTTAACGCAATTAAAATAAAATAATTATTGCTCGCTCTTATTCCACGTCTGAGGCCTGAGGGAGCCTCCACGTGAGGGGGAGTGTTGGAATATAAGTGAATTGCTCATCTCTCTTCATCAGCTTAAGCTTTTGTGTTGAATTGGTCGGTGCAGGCGGACAGCCTAGGGTTCAATCGACAGCTTAGCCACCATTTCGAAAGAAGCAGGATCCGCAGAATATCCAGACACTACTTCCTGAATCCATAGCGGGGAAACCACTGAGAGAGCCGCACAAGTGGAGTCATGGACCAGCTTGCGTGACAATGCATCGACGACTCTGTTAATGGTTCCTGGCTTGTAAGCGATACGGAACTGGAGACCCACTAGCTTGGAAAAGAGTTTCTGCTGCCAAGGTGTTTGTAAACGCTGATCAGTCAATTGAACTAGACTGCTGATCAGTGTAGATGATGAACTCCGCAAGCTATAAATAAGAACACCACCGCTGAACTGCCATAATCACGGTTGTCGGTGCAAAAAGTGACCAACTAGTAAATATTTATAGTTTTGCTGTACGTTGCGATCGGAGGTGGCCTAGCACTCGATGACACAGGATTTATACTGGTTCGGGCAACGTGCCCTACGTCCAGTCGGGGTCGGTCGGTGACTTTATTCCTGAGCCCAGGTGCTCGAAGTCTGTAGCGGGGTTACAAACGAGAAGGAGAAAGGATGGGGTATACAAGAGGTTCGGTTGGCTCCGACCAGAAGGGTTGCGGTCGGAACTGGGTGGTTCTGCGGTTGGGAGTGTGATGTCGATCGTGAGTCTGAGCTTGAAGAAGTCGATCTCCCCCTGTTGGAGGGAGCGCATCCCCTTTTATAGATGAAGGAGATGACTTTACAGGTGAGAGGGAGAGAGTGCGGATGTTTCTAAGCTTTGTTGTCTACGGTGATGAAAACTGGATAATGGTTGACGCCCCCCAATACTGTCGATGTTACTGTAGGATGTCAGATGTGCACGGGAGATCGAGCTATCTTCTTCAGGAAGGATGACGTCGGTACCTGCAAAATACTTCTTGATGCCTAGTGGCATGTGAGGAGCCGCGCTATGTTCACCCGGTATGGCAATCCTAGAGCCCATACTGCGATCGATGTCCAGAGACACGTGGGGAGCTTACCATATGGGAGTTTCTAGCGGCCCCTGCAATACTTTGTGTCAGGGTGGCTGCAGAGCACTGTTTTGTGCAGGGTATGGTCCCTGGTATAGTGGTTTGACTTGTGAGCTATGCCTTGCCTTTCTCCGCACGTCTTCTGGTTCCTTCCGAGCGGGGTGTCCCCGGTTGGACGGCCCCAGTCGGCTCTCAGTGCGCCGGTCGGAGAAGAGCGGTGCGTAGGGTTCCCACGAGCCCCGGTCGCGGGGTCGGAGTCGGAAGCAGCGTTTTGGGCCAGGCCTTTCGATTGGAGAAACCGCTTGGAGACGGCTGGTGCCTGAAGCGAGTGCTCCGGTCGGAGAGGTGGATCGAAGAAGTTGATGAACGGGCATTTGTTCTTAAGGGTAGACCTTCCGGTCGGTGACAAGACTACCCTTCCGGCCCGCTGTGATTTAGATTTTTGGGTCGGCCCATGAACTATATGTTGTTTTCCTGGGCCGATCCCGGGCGTGGAAGCCGGTCCTCGAGGGACCCCGGGTTTATGAACCCGACAGGAGCCCCCGAGCCCCCGGGCGATTCGAGCCGAATCGTCCGGGGGATTTTTTCGTTTTGCTGGCGGGGGCGCTCGAGCGCACCTGCGGGTGTAGCCCCCGAGCCCCGGGTGGTTCGGGCGGAAACCGGCTGGGGGGGTTCTTTGTGTGGTGTCTGTGGGTGCGCGTGTTTTGAGTTTTAAGACGTAATTTTATTTGACCATGGCGTCGTTGTGCAGCCGAGGCGTTTTTAAGCGCGGGGATTGGATTGAGACAGAACTTATTGATCCCGGCGTCGGTGCGCGCCGGGGATCGGGTGAGGAAGTTTTTAGTTTTTAAACAAGCCCTAGCATCGGTGCGCGCCGTGAACGGAAATAGCTTAGTTTTGGATGCAACAGAGTTCGATCTTTGGCGTCGGTGCGCGCCGTGGAATCGGGTAAGGTGGAGTCACGAGTAGTCCTAGGCGTCGGTGCTCGCCGTGGATCGAGAGAGTTAGTTTTAGTTAGTGAAGCCGTTACGCGAGTTCGGAGTCGCGGTCCCAAGTGCCGTAGCCGAATGTCGCCGATCCAATCGACGCGAATTCGGAGTCGCGGTCCCAAGAGCCATAGCCGGATGTCGCCTATCCCGTCGACGTGAGTTCGGAGTCACGGTCCCAAGAGCCGTAGCCGGATGTCGCCTATCCCGTCAATGCGAGTTCGGAGTCGCGGTCCCAAGAGCCATAACCGGATGTCGCCTATCCCGTCGACGCGAGTTCGGAGTCACGGTCCCATGGCATTTAAGCCCTCGAGCCTTGTCGAGCCTTCGTGGGGGCCGATGTGAGTTGTTTTGCGCTTCCCCATCCGATTCCTCACAACCGGAGGGGCTGAGTTTCGTCGCCTGTCCCAATTGCTCGGGCTCGAAGACTAGCTCGGTGAGCTCGCTAACGGGTGTGATCGAGTGGAATCCGGGTCCGTCGTTCATGATGGGGTCGGCATAGCCCTCTTGTGGCATTCCACTACTCCTTTACCTGCAGCCCGGCAGATACCTAGGTCGTTCCATAGACCGACCTGGGTGACCTGACGGCCTCCCCTCGATGGAGATTCTGTGTGCTTGGTGAGAGGTTCAGGATCGAACGAGAAGGTTGAGATGACCCGGTTTGCCAGACCGGGCGAAGGCCGCACGGTGCTCATCTACGGTTTTCTCCCCTGGCTCTGTTTGGTTGCTCATGTCGAATGAGGCAAGCCGCCGCTTCGTGGCGCAACACGGAGCGTTCTGGTGCATTTCGCTGCACGTGCGATGCTTAGTTCCCGAGCCCCCGGGCGGTTCATGCCCTAACCGTCCAGGGGGTTCAGGCGTATGAGATGAATGCGCGTATGGATGTATGAATGATTTGTAATGAAATAGAGGGGCTTTGATAGTGTTTTACCTTGAAGACTGGAGAGACGGGGTTCGAAGGGGTCTAGTCGGAAACGTCCGTCCAGGGACCTAGGCTCGTCAATCGTGGGTTAGCCCTCGTGTGAACAATTTTGTATTTTAAAGAACACATGCTCACCTTGATGTCCTGAGAGACGGGGTTCGGAGAGCTTCAGTCGGAAATGTCCGACCGAGGACCCATGCTCGTCATTCGAGACGGAGTCGGCATGGCCCGCATGGGGCGCCCCTTCGCTTCCTACCTGTATCTCAGGTGCTTATCCATGAGTGAATCGATCGACTCAGGAGGCCGGTTGATCTCTCCCAGAGGAGATTTCGCTGTTGGATCTCTCTAGATCTGGCCTGGGGAGACGGGGAGCCATCCACGTGCGGTGGACGCTTTAGTTTTCATGCCCGACGTGCGGTAGTGGTTGGTCGTGCGGTAGTGGTGGGCCATGTCCCGATCATGTCCCGTCTGATCAGGAGCCATGTTCAGTCGCGCTGGGCACGTCTCATCGATCAGGGGGCAGTCCCATCTGCATTAAATGGAAAAAGAGAGAGAGGGTTTCTCGCCCCTGCCTGCTTCGCCTTCCCGACCGGCACGTCCTTTCCTAACCGCTGCTCCCCTTCCCTTAAGTAGGAGAAGAGAGAGGGTGTTCGCCTCGTTCTTTTGCCTGTTCATCGTCTGCCGCCGCCGCCTTTCTTTTTCCTCCTCGTCGAGAGTGTTCCTAAGAGCTACTGGAGGTTTCTAGGAAAGGAAGGGGGATAGAGCGAGGGAGAAGAGGAGAACTCACTGATCCTTTTTGCAAGCCGGAGCAAGATGTCGGACTGGAGGTCGTCCACCGTGAGGAAGTCGGTGCTAGAGTCTTTCATCAAGAAGGGTTTTCTGCCGCCAGTAGGAGGTGGCTGCACTGGAGGGTCCCTGAGGGAGAGGAGTTCCCGCGACCTCGTCCCAGCAGAGGTGGTGTCCTTCCTTACCTTTCATGAGCGCGGGCTAGGATACCCCGCGCACTGGTTCCTGCGTGGGCTCCTCAATGAGTGGGATTTGGAGCTGCAACACCTCAATCCGACTGGGGGTGCTGCATATCGCTGGTTTCATCACCGTCTATGAGGCCTTCCTCGGGATGGAGCCACACGCGGATCTCTTCCGGACGGTTCTTCTCTAGGAGGACCTTAACGACGGGAAGCTCGGTTGAGGTCGCGTCGGTGGGGGGTTTCGCCCTTCAGAAGGAAGCCGAGCGCGGAGGTTCGTACCCCGCATACACCCCTTGTAGTTCCAACCGGGGGTGGCACGGGGAGTGGTTCTACATCAGGAACCTAGGAGGCGGCGCCGTTCCCGGCGTTTACCGGCAGGAGGCCGGAGGAGCGGGAAAGCTGGTCATGGGGTTACGGCCGCAAGGAGAGGCATAAGGTGGAGGCCATCGAAGAGGAGCTCCAGAAGCTCATGAGGCGCGGCCTTGACGGAAGTGCGGGTGTTCTACACCCTCTACCACCGCCGGATCGCACCGTTGGCGGAGAGGACGCAGCCGATGTGGGAGTATGGCGGCCAGTCGGACCCGAACCGCAGCAGTCGCCGGAGGAGCTGCCGGACGACGAGGTCTAGGAGTCGCGTCGGCCTGGGTGCTGCAGCTAAGGCCCAGGGAGACATGTTGCAGGAAAACCCATACCGCTCAATGCCTCGATCGCGTCCACATTGGTGTGTTCCCTTGTTTTCTTCAGTGCTTCTTCTCTGCTCTTTTCTATTTCTTTGATCTGGTTCATTCATTGCATAGGGCTTGGGAGGTATAAGTCCCGACCGCACCTACCCAAGGGACCGAAGGGCGTGGCTTGGAAGACCGCTCAGAAGAAGAAAAGAATAAGGAGATCCTGTGGAAGCAGGAGAAGGAGCAGGAGATCGCCCCGCGCATGAGGGCCAGGGAACGTAGGAGCGACATCGAGTCGGAACTCGTGTTGGATGATCCTATGGATCCGGATGATATGGTCTTCTCCGACGAGAGGAGAGGGGGGGTCGTTGCGACCTCGGTGGAGTGTCGTGATACCGCGATGTCGTCCATCGGTGACGAGCTGGTGGCTACGCGTCGTGCGGCGGATCCCTCGTCGAGGAAGCGCGTAGCGGGCGTGGACATCGTCGGTGAGCGGATGTCGAAGCAGACGCGGTCACCGCACCCCTTAACAGCGTCGCCAGCCCCATCCCCACCTGTTGTGGACGTGGCGGAGCAGGCGAGCGGTCTGCTAAGGAGCGGACTGACACTCGCGCGTCGCTCGGACCGGTGTCGATGCATGGCTTATAGCGGAGGGAGGACCTGCCTGCTGTGGGCATGGTCGAGCATGCCGGGCAGTCTGAGGGGCGGACTGGAGCACGTGTGCCGCGTGAGCCGTAGTCAGAGGACACTATGCCTATCGCTCTGGTCGAGGATTCCCGAGCCAAGGGTCGGGACGACCCGCAGGCCGGGCAGGAGCCGGTAGGGACGTCTTTGCCCCCTACCAAACTAAAGGAGTGCGGGTTGTGGTCCAGAAGCGGTCCTCGATGCGCGGGCTCATCGACGTCGAGGTTAGTCTTCAGAGTTGTGCCGCTCGCCACCCGATATGTCTTTCTCTGTTTCCTTTTAGTTTTTTGCTGGTTGAGCTTTTTGTTGGAGTGTGACTGACCCGTACCTTCTGTCAGTGGCCTGGGGATGCCGGGGATGAGTATTGCCCCGACTGCCGTGCAGGAGACCTAGAAGCCCGTTCTGTAGCGTGTTGCGGCGGCAAGACCTTCCGTTCCGGGGATGGTGCCTTCTGGTTCGGCTATTAATGAGGCAGCGGCCGTGGCGTCGGTGTTAGCGGCGATCCGGTGCCGATGGCGATGGTGGTGTCAGAGGTGACCCTCGTGGCTTCCCCTCCACCGGTTGTGGTGGAAGAGGCGAGGGATACCGGGCTCCCTATCTTGCTGGGTGGAGGGTCGCATGGGTCACCCTTGTCATCGGAGCCGAAGGCGCCGAGGGAAGACGTGGCCAGGCCGGGGTTGGGACGCCCGGCGGCGGCCCAGACCACGAGGTGGTAGAGATCCTGTCTGATGACAAGGCGGAGCCATTGGTGCCGTTGCGGCAACCCGCCGGTGATGTCACGGCGGAGCCGCGGCGTCGTCGCGGGGCCTGGGGGTGGTCCAGTCGGTGGCTGGGACCCTCTGGCGTGCCAGTGGTGTCGCCACGAGAATTGGTGTGGCACGGTTGGAGGCTGGGCCCTTCGACGAGGTGCCGGAGGGTGACCTAGAGTGGCGCTGCCCTGAGCACCCAGCGAGCGCGCGGTTCGTCCTCCGGGACTCCCGAGAGCGTCAGCTCTGGGACATCTTTGGGGGGCAAGGGTAGGCCGCGGTATCAGAACTCACCAAGCTGACCGTGCAGCTTGAAAGCGCCCGGAAGCAGGCTCTGTTTGCCCGATAGTTGGTTGAGGGCGACATGCAGCTCACGGCGGAGGTGAGTTTCTGGTACTTGTCCTTTACCCTTTGAATCCCTTGTCGGTTGTTTTTAGCGTGCTTACCTTTCGTAGCAGATAAGGAAGACGTCGTCCCGCAAGTCCCACTTCCTCCGGTCGGAATACGCCTGGGTGGCCGAGCTCAAGCATTAGGTGGAGTCCGCCTGCCGCGAGTCCTGGGACCGGGCGGCCACGGCGCGGGCGAAGGGGGTAGCGTGCGGAGGAGCAGGCGACTGTGGCCGAACAAGGGCTTGAGGCGGCAAGGGCCCGCTAGGCGGAGACTGAGGTGGAGTTGCGGGCGTCCCTAGCGAACATCGAGGCGGCGCTTCAGGAGGCTTTGGCGGCCCTTTATCCGGAGCGCGTCGCCCTGGAGTCGGCGGAGAAGGCCCTAGAGGTGGAGCGAAGGGCTCAGTCGGAGGTGGATCAAGAGGTGCTCGCGCTCCGGGGCCAGGTGATGGAGACGGAGGACGCGAGTGCCCGGCTGCGTGAGTAGGTGGCTCGGCAGGCGGAGGATCTCTCCACCCTTGAGGCTTGTCACGTTGGTACGTACCCTTTTTGTTTCTTGTTGTGTTGGCTTTTCCCTCAGCCTGTTTCTGAGCTCGTTGCTCTTCTCGCAGAGCTAGGCGGAAAAGTGGAGGTGCTGGAGCGGGACCTAGAGACGACCAAGGCGACGCTTGGTCATCGTACGGAGGAGCTGGCCAAGTCCCATGAGGAGCATCGTGCTCTTGAGGGGGATCTTGACCAGATCCGCAACGTTGCCCAGCACGTTATTTCGGAGATCTTTGGGTCGATGCCGAGCACCATCGCACCTGCTGTCCAGCTGGCGGAGGTCCCGGGGGAGGTCCGGGATCTTATCAGATCCGGGCTGTTTCTACGGAGCATCGAGGGTGCTGACCGTGGTGGGGACACACCATCCGCACATGGACTTCGCCACTATCTGTAGCGGATACACTGAAGGCATGAGCATGGCAGACATCCAGTCCATCGGGGAGAGCTTGCTGCCGTACGCACGGTCGGTGGTAGACCAAGTCTCCACCGAGTGGGTGATGGACGTCCGCCGTGAAGACCTGGCCAATAGCGCGCATGGAGAGGATGCTGCAGAGCTCTTAGATGGCAAGGAGCCTGGGTCGGAGGTGAATGTCGCCCCAGTCTTGGCCGAGCCGGATGTCGTGCCGTCAGGAAGTGAGCAGCTCGCGCCTTCGTTGGTTGCACCGTCATCGGATGTCGCCGGGCCAGCCCAGTAGAATGTAAAAATAATAGTAGTTTAGTGGAAGTAGATAGTTTTAAGTTTGTGGGGGAAGCCCCCGTATAAAACGTTCATGTGCTTAACAGTTATAATGGTATTTTGTTTTCTGCGATGGAGTCACTCCATTCGAGGAAGCTTGTTCCCCTTCGTTCCTTAGTTTTTCCCTTAGCATAATTTCGTTTTTTAGTTCTTTCTTTCTCGTACCTGCCCGTTTGTTCCGTAGATTGCGACCTTGTGAGCCCGGGGCGTGGCCCGCGAGGCTCAGCTGTTGATAACCGTAGGAAAGAGCGGGGTGCGATCAGTCGAAATTTTTAAAGCAAAGCTACGTAAGGTAAATTAAAGGAATGATCTACCCCTTTGTTAGGGTAGGAAGGAATTTCTCCATACAATAGTAAACAAAACAGAGAGGTAGTAGTGCCCCCTAATGGACCCTCGAGCGCCCCGAGCCGAGAAACGTTTGGGTCGGGTGCTCTTACGGGAGCATACGTTAAGTAAATAATGGTAAGACTGAAACTTAGGGAAAAAGAAAACGACCTAGCTGTTCCAAGGTGCTTGGTGAGAGCGTCGTTGTTGTTATCCTTTAGTCGATAGGTGTCCGGTCAGATCACTTCATGCTCCAGTCTTCTGGATCCTTGTCCGTTGCGCCCCCTTCTTCGGTCGCTGCCTCCTTGCCTTTTTCTTCCTTTGGCCTGCCGGCCTACCTCAGTAGGCGCTTGAGGAGCTGGTAGTTCTTGTAGAGATGGTTGACGGGATAGTTGTGGTTGGTGCATGGGCTCTCCATGAGCTCATGAAAGTGGCCCGGAGGGTCTTGCTAGGGATGAGTGCTCGCGTAATCTGCTGTGGCGGCCAACGCGGAGTTGGCCGGTCAGCGGCGATCCTTTCTGTTCTTCTTTCCCCTCTATGTGGAGGGGCCCTCTTTTTGACCCTGGCACTTGGCCTTACCTTTGTCGTGGCCCCCGTTGAAGCGTGGCAGAAAAGGCGCTTGCTGGGGGTGTTGGACAAAGGTCCGTGGTTCTAGGCTATCAGGGCTGGGACTCCGGTCGACGCTTCGCGCGTCTTGGTTCGGCCCAAGCCATGCATAGATAGGCGGTCAGCACGAGGCGATCATCAAGTCCAGACAAGGAGCGGTCGCGGCTTCTTTTGCCGCAATTGGTGGTTGAGGTGATGACAGGGTGTAGTGCCCTATCTGCTGCGTCCCTATTCCCCGGATAGGGAGCGAGGTCGCGAGTTGGCGTCGCGATACAGAGTACTCCGCCTATTGAACAGCGGCGGTCTCCAACAGTGCCCAGAGGTTCTGGGTGGATTGCCCGTCCGCGAGGGTCGTTCGGCTCGGGCAGGTCACGCAGGAGCATTGCCACGGCTCGGGCAGGTCACGCAGGAGCAAACTATGGGGGGTTGGTCCCTTGAACCGGGGCATTGTGCTGGGGCTGACGGGCGAGACCCCGAGCGCCGCTCACCGAACTATGCACACGGGGCACAGTGTGGTGCGCCGAACACGTTGGTGCAGTTGGTGGCTGATGCGGCCACTGTCATCGTAGATCCTCCCCGTGCTCATGTGTGAGCTCGAGGGTCTCCGCGTGAGGGCCCGGCGGGGCGTGGGTCCGGAAGGACTCCATTACCCCTAGCGGCTGTTCTGGGGCGTCCGTCACTGCGTACTCCCAGGACCAATGGTGGCTAGGCACCACGTCGCTGATGCTGGAGCCATCACTCCCGACGTCGTCATCCATGTTGTCGAGGAAACAGGTGGGAGCATAGCTCGCCATCCCCCATGAACTCAGACGTGAGAGGGTGCGGCACCAGCACCTTTTGAAGTCCCCGGGCGTATGCGTCCGCGGAAGACGCGAGGCCATAGGGGAACCGGCCCTATGGCGGAGCGGGGTTTGAGCAGAGAGTTTGCTCGGAATGAAGCGCAGATGCCGCGCCGTCGAAGTCGCGCGTCCCAGAGTCGATGGAGGACGTCCCTCCGATGGGTGCCGGGTCACGAGCCTCCTCACGGAGGTGGAGTACGCTGAGCCGATCGGTGACGAAGTCTAGGCTCCCGAAGCGGAAGGCCTGGAATGGCTCGAAGACGGGTGGAACCCACATCCCGGCGGGTGAGAGTGCGGGGAACTCCAGCGAGCCAAAACGAATCGTATCGCCTGAGCCCGCAACGGTGGGGGTGGCGGAAAAATGGGCCATCTGATGACCAAAAGAGTGTTGAACGTACAACGTCTTCCCCATGGACAGCGCCAACTGTCGGTGCAGAAAGTGACCAAGTAGTAAATATTTATAGTTTTGCTATACGTTGCGATCGGAGGTGGCCTAGCACTCAATGACACAACATTTATACTGGTTCAGGCAACGTGCCCTACGTCCAGTCGGGGTCGGTCGGTGACTTTATTCCTGAGCCCTAGTGCTCGAAGTCTGTAGTAGGGTTACAAACAAGAAGGAGAAAGGAGGGGGTGTACAAGAGGTTCGGTTGGCTCCGACCGGAAGGGTTGGGGTCGGAACTGGGTGGTCCTACGGTTGGGAGTGTTGATGTCGATCTAGTGAGTCTGAGCTTGAAGAAGTCGATCTCCCCCTGTTGGAGGGAGCGCATCCCCTTTTATAGATGAAGTGGATGACTTTACAGGTGAGAGGGAGAGAGTACGGATGTTTCTAAGCCTTGCTGCCTACGGTGATGAAAACTGGATAATGGTTGACGCCCCCCAATACTATCGATGTCATTGTAGGATGTCAAATGTGCATGGGAGGTCGAGCTATCTTCTTCAGGAAGGATGACGCCGGTACCTGCAAAATACTTCTTGATGTCTAGTGGCATGTGAGGAGCCACGCTATGTTCACCCGGTATGGCAAATCCTAGAGCCCATACTGCGATCGATGTCCAGAGACACACGGGGGGCTTACCATATGAGAGTTTCTAGTGGCCCCTGCATTACTTTGTGTCAAGGTGGCTGCAGAGCACTGTTTTGTGCAGGGTATGGTCCCTGGTACAGTGGTTTTGACTTGTGAGCCATGCCTTGCCTTTCTCCTCATGTCTTCTGGTTCCTTCCGAGCGGGGTGTCCCCGGTCGGATGGCCCTAGTCGGCTCTTAGTGCGCCGGTCGGAGAAGAGCGGTGAGCAGGGTTCCCACGAGCCCCGGTCGTGGGGTCGGAGTCAGAAGTAGCGTTTTGGGCTAGGCCTTCCGATTGGAGAAACTGCTTGGAGACGGCTGGTGCTTGAAGCGAGTGCTTCGGTCGGAGAGGTGGATCGAAGAAGTTGATGAACTGGCATTTGTTCTTAAGGGTAGACCTTCCGGTCAGTGACAAGACTACCCTTCCGGCCCGCTATGATTTAGATTTTTGGGCCAGCCCATGAACTATATGTTGTTTTCCTGGGCCGAGCCTGGGCGTGGAAGCCGGTCCTCGAGGGACCCCGGGTTTATGAACTCGACAACTGCCATGTACTCCTTTTTGTATGTGCTCAACCCACGAGAACGAGGTCCAAGAGCCTTACTTAAGAATGCCAAGGGGTGGCCATCCTGAGCTAAAACTGCACCAATACCCAGAGAACTAGCATCAGTCTCGATGCTGAAAGACTTGAAAAAGTCTGGCAAGGCAAGGACTGGTGAAGAACACAACGCCTGCTTACAAGCCTGGAAAGACTGCTCATGATCATTTGTCCAGATGAACAATGAGTTTTTTCACAGCAGCTCGGTCAAAGGCTTGGCTATGATTCCAAAGTGGCGCACAAATTTTCGAATAATACCCTGCTAAACCGAGGAAGCCCCTCAACTCTTTAACTGAAGCAGGAGTCGGCCAGTTGACAATAGCAGCAACCTTCTGTGGATCGGTGGCAACACCTTCACCAGTGATCACATGGCCCAAATAAGAAATTTGTTGGTGGGCAAACTCACACTTAGAAAGCTTGATCTTCCACTCATAAAGCTGCAGCTGCTGAAATACCAGTTGCAAATGCTGGATGTGTTCTTCATAAGAGTTGCTATATATCAAGATATCATCAAAAAAAGACAAGGACAAACTTGGGCAGAAATGGTGCCAATGTGGAATTCATAGCATCTTGAAAAGTACCCGGGGCTCCTGTAAGGCCAAATGGCATAACTCGAAATTCGAATTGACCAAAATGTGTCTGAAAAGCGGTCTTAAATTTTTCACCAGGTTTCAGAAGGATCTGATGAAAACCAGATCTCAAATCCAATTTAGAGAACTAGGTAGCACCAGCCAGTTCATCAAGGAGTTCATCAATAATGGGAACAGGGTACTTGCCTTTAACTGTTATGGCATTGAGTTGGCGGTAATCGACGCAAAACCGCCCCGTGTTGTCTTTTTTTTAACAGTAACACCACAGAGGAGAATGAACTGTTGCTTTTCTGTATGATTCCAGATTTTAGCATATCTTTCACCTACTTTTCCACTTCATCTTGATTGTTGGGGAGAAATGATATGGTCTGGAGGAAACAGGTGCTGCTCCAGGCACTAGAAATAGAGTGATCACAGCCACAGGAAAGAGGCAATTGGGTTGGCGGATCAAACAGACCAGAGTGCTCTTGAATAAGTTGTTGGATTTCCACTGGCCAAGCAGAATGATCAGCAGACTATTGAGATTCAGTAGAGCAAAGCTGTAAGACAGCACCAGACGGTAACTCAGGAAGAATCCCCACAAGATGAACATATCTTCCTTGATACTGCAACTCAATCCATTTCTGGCCCCAATGAATTTCCATAGGGCTATGAAGCTCTAACAAGTTAAGACCAAGAATCTTATCATAAGATGATAATGGTAATACTTTCAGGTCTGAAGAAAACTGAAACCCTGAATGGACCAATCTGCTGATGGAATATGAGCAGAACAAGTAAGAACCTGACTATTCGCCACGTGAACTTACAATGGAGCAGATAATTCCTTGAGGTTGGAGCAGTGAGCAGCAACTGCAGAGCTTATGAAGGTATGTGAACTCCCTGAATCAAGAAGAATTCTGATGTTCTGATCACCCAGCTTGCCCCAAAAGCACATTGTCCATGTAGCAGTGACCCCTGTGACAGCAGCCACAGACATAGCAAGAAATAGCTATTCTGGAGCCTGGTCAGTGTCAGAAACGACTGCCTCAGTCACCTCCTTCAACTAGAATACATCCAATAGTTCTTGAACAACATGCAATTAGACAGTTGGAGGACACTGATGATCGCTTGACCATTTACCGCCACAGCGCATGCACAACCCTTGAGCATGCCGAGAAGCCCAAGGAGCAGACCACCGATCATCAACAGTAGGTCCCCGAATCACCTCCGCTGCTGGTTTTGACTCCAGGGTCGGCAAGGCCAGACGCGGAGGCGGGGGAGGTAGCTGTTAGGATCGATGGTGTGTACCTCTTTGTGTGTAACTGTAGATTCATAGTAAGACTCCTATTCGGGTTCCTCTACACACCTTGGCTGCAGCCTCCCGGAAGCTGGTGCTCGACACGGTGGTGAGGAGGCGAGGTGGTGGCGTTGCTGTGGAACGGTGTAGACCCTGCAGGGAGAGCGACGGCGGTGGTGGGGGCACATCCTGTCGCTGGCAGCACGACCTTTGATTGGATTAGGGTTTCTCTGTAGTGGGTGTGGCGGCTCCGGTCAACCTCGTGAAACGAGCCCTGATCCCCACCTTCCCTATTTGTATGTGCTGTGCGACAGGGGCCCACCAACCAGTTAGGGTTGGGCTCCCCCGATCAGGGAGCAGAGGCAAGGGCCCAATAGGCCGTTGGGCCTATTGGTGGAGATCAACTAACATTCTCCCCCTTGATCTCATTCCATCTTTCGCTTTCATATCATTTACTTTTGTTCATTCCATTACAGATTAGCTCATAGAGCATGTCTCATCGTCACGGTCCATTGCTGATAGACTTAACAGCTACAACTCACTACTCTGTTCTGAAATAGATACTTATCTTTGGGCCTTCTTTTGTCCAGGAATTTTATAGGCTTTCCCTTAAACCCATGCTAGCTACATGTTCTCTGAACACTATGTCCTCTGAACATATTGGGTGGTAAGCCTTTTGTAAGCAGATCCACGAGCATCCTTTCTGTTCTTATATGCTCAAGACTTATGACTTGATCCTGGACTTTATCTTTCACAACATAATACTCTATGTCAATGTGTTTGGCAGCACCACTTGACTTATGTTGTGAGCATACTGTACTGCCAGATTATAATCGCAGTATTACTTTAAGTGGTCTATGGATGTCGTCAACCACCTTCAAAACCGGGTATGAACTTCGTTAGTTAGTTCACCTGCTCGTTCCCTCATAACATGCTACAAACCATCATACATTGTGGACGATGTAGTGATAGTTTGCTTTGAGCTTTTCCATGAAATAGCTCCCCTTTGCGAGATGATAGAAAATCTACGTCTGGATATGTATTCACTCTCGCATAATCAGAATCTGAATATCCCACCATGTGGAGTGAATCAGATCTTCTATATGTCATCATGAGGCCTTTCGTTCCTTGCAAATAATGCAAGACTTTCTTTACTAATTTCAGTGTTCTATTCTAGAATTGCTCTGGAATCTGCCAAGTAAAACCCAGTAACAAATGCCAAGTCAGGGCGCGTACATACTTGAGCATGTTGCAAGCTTTCGACAGCTGAAGCATATGGAATCACTTTTACTTTATCGATTGAGCTCATATTGGTTCCTAGGGCATTGAAAATCCCTATATCTGTCGCCCTTGACTATAGGAGCAGGTGAGGGACTACATTTGTGCATACTGAATTTCTTTAAGATCTTTTCTATGTATGCCTTTTGTGACAGTCCTTATACCCTTTTTCTTCTATCTTGGTGAATCTCGATCCCTAGAACGAACAAGGCTTCGTCAAGATCTTTCATATCAAGTTTTGAGGACAAAACTTCTTTGTCTCCTGTAGTAGACTGACATCACTACTAGCAAGTAGGATATCATCCACATACAGGATAAGGAAGATAAACTTCCCATTCTTAAACTTTGCATAGACACAATTGTCCTCTACATTCTCTTTTAAAACCCAAAATTCTTTATTGACTGATCAAACTTCAAGTACCACTGTCTTGAAGCTTGCTTTAATCCATAAATGGACTTCTTTAGGCGGCATCCCATTCGTTCTTTTCCTTCCATGACAAAACCTTTCGGTTGTGCCATGTAAACATTTTCCTCCAAGTCTCCGTTGAGAAATGCCGTCTTTACATCCATCTGATGTAATTCTCAATCGTAATGTGCCACTAATGCCATTATGATTCTGAAGGAAACTTTACATGAGACTGGAGAAAAGGTCTCATTGTAATCAATCCCTTCTCTTTGCATAAAGCCTTTTGCCACAAGTCACACTTTATATGTCTCTATATTCCCTTGAGAGTCATGTTTAGTCTTGTAGACCCATTAATAGCCTACTGTTTTGACTCCTTTAGGAATTATTTCCAAATCCCAAACTTTATTGACATTCATCGATTTCATTTCATCTTCCATGGCCTCAAGCCACTTTGATGAATGATCACTTCTCATGGCTTCTTCAAATGAGGTGGGATCATCCTCCATTTGAAATTCCTTAGTGTTATACACTTCATAATCAGCAGAAATAGCTGATTTTCTAACTCTTTGAGACCTTCTAGGGGCCTCCACATTTGGCACATCTACTGTTTGAGGCTGTTGTTGCTCCCCCTTATATGTGGCAATAGGTTCTATAGAATCCTGAAAAATAGGTTCCTCATCGTCATTCATTGTTGCCACAGGTGGGATAACAACAGATGCTGGCACCACAGTATCTAGCACTGTCGGTGCAGCTACAGCAGGTAGTGAGAAAAATGGCTCATGAATCATTGGAGTGGGCGCATACACCCGCTCCACTTCAAGGACAATTTCTCGAGCTACCATGCTCCCCCTCATCTTTTCATCTTCTAGGAAAACAGCGTGTCTCGTTTCCACAAACTTTGTATGTCTCTCTGGACAGTAGAAACGAAAAACTTTTGTCTTTTCTATGTAGCCAAACAAATGGCAACTTACTGTTTTGGGATGTAACTTCCCAATGTTTGGGTTAAATACTTTAGCCTCAGCAGGGCTCCCCCACACATACGCAAGTGGTTTAGTGAGAGCACTCTTTCTGTCCACAACTCATATGGTGTTTTGGGCACCGACTTACTTGGTACTCTTTTGAGAATATGAATGGGGTTTTTAACGCCTCCATCCACAGGCTCAACTGTAAGGTGGAGTAACTTATCATACTGCCCACCATATCCATCAGGGTACGATTGATTCTTTTAGCTACTCTATTCTACTGAGGTTCACCTGGTATAGAATACTAGGCTACTATGCCATTCTTTTAGGGTATGCCGACCGTAGTACTCCCCCACAGTTAGACCTGACTATCTTAATCTTTAATATCTTAAATTTATCCAAAGCTTCTGTTCTTTCTTTGATTGGATAAATATAGCCATAATGGGAGTAATCATCTGTGAATGTTATGAACGAATCATTACCATCCACACTCTTTACAGGAAACTGACCACAGATGTCTGTGTGAATAATCAGTAGAATTCCTACGCTTTGTTTGTCATCTTTTCTTAATTCTTTTTACATACTTTCCTTTTATGCATTCTCTGTATTGTTCTAAAACTGAGAGCTCTAATGGAGGAAGAATATCATTCTTAACTTGTCTTTCCATTCTCCCCCTCGAAATATGGCCTGAACGATAGTGCCATAATTTCGACAATGCATCGTGAGCTCTCTTATGCCACCATTTCCAGAGTAACACTCTGTCACCAGCTGCTTTATCAGCTGAGTAGCATATGTCTTTGAAGTGCTAGTGAACTGACTCTTTATTCTATCGAGGTACTCGGTGACCGTGTCACACTCTGAGATTGAGCCCACAATTGCAAGCTCAATCATGTTCTTTATCATAGCCAAACTTTTTCTTGTTGGTAGTGATTCATTTCCTATGCCCAAGGAGTCATAGGATATATTTTGGGATTCAAAATCCCTCTCTTTAGTTGCCTAAGTGGCATCATTCTCTTTTGTCTCCCTCACCGGTGCCACAAACTCAGTGGAACACGGTGAGGTGACTACCCAGTCCACCTTAGACAAGATGAAAACCAGGTCAAAACTTTTCTTAATATAAAATTAACACCATTTGCATGCCTTGATTCCAACGTTGGTCAAAATCAAAACATACAACTATTCTTATACACTAATTCTACATCACCGTTGGGTAGAAATAGAATTAATGCATAAATCATTAACTTTCACAATTGTTCTTACACACTAATTCTACATCACCGTTGGGCAGAAATAGAATTAATGCATAAATCATTAACTTTTATAACTGTTCTCATACACTAATTCTACATCACAGTTGGGCAGAAGTAGAATTAATGCATAAATCATTAAAATTATCAACTTTTATTATACACTAATTCTACATCACCGTTGGGCAGAAGTCGAATTAATGCATAAATCATTACAATTATGATATTGTTATTAACAACGTTGGTCAGAAAATAACAATATCATAATCATATCAAAACTCTTTTTCTCCAATTAAATACCACATTGGTTCAAAATAACTAGAGAATCAATAATTTCTTTAGCAGCGGAAAAACTTTTTTTTTCTCCAATTAAATACAGCATTGGTTCAAAATAACTGGAGAATAAACAACTTTTTCTTTAGCTGTGGAAAAATTCTCTTTTCCTTGAATTTTACCCACAGGGAAAATTGTATTTTCGATTTTCTTTAATCCATTAATCAATTTCCAGGAAATAAAGATTTACTGGAAAAACTTTTCTTTTCTCCAGTTAAATATCATAATCAACTCATATTTATTTCTTGGCTCTTAAAATCAAATTCTCCCGTTGGTTCGAATTTAATAATGAAAGCAACACTTTACTACACTTTACTATTCTCTGAATAAAATTGACGTTGGATCAAAATTGTACAGATTTCAACATCAAAATTCAATTCGAATTGTTCAAATACATCAAAACTGTTTCTGGCTGTCTATGGCCATTTCGGCCCAGTAGCTCGCGCCCTGGCCCACGTGGCAACGTGCGTCTACTCAGCCCAGCGGCCAAACCGACCTGGCCTAGCTGGCGCCGCCGTCTCTCCACCGCGCCTAGGCCGCAACGTGGGCCTAGGCCAGGAATCCGGCCGAGCATCATCGCCCGCCAGGGCCAAAAGAAGCCTGAGCCGCGGCGCGGTGAATCTTGATCGTCCAACGCGATCGGACGGTCGGCCTTCATTTTCGCTGGATCAAAACCAGCAGCCGCCGTCGCTCCCTGAACCCTAACCCTCATTCTCTTTTCTCCCTCCTGCCTTTCTCGCTCAGCTCAGCACGCAGCGACGGCGGTGGCCGCGGCCGCGGTGGCCATCGACCGACGGCGACGAGGGGTGGGTCTACCAGAGTTCGCGCCCGTGGCTCCCCTGGCCTCTCTCTTTCTCTTTCTCCTCTTCCCACTCTCACGCGCTGTGGCGGACGAGCGGCGGCCACCTACGGTGACCGAAGGAGGAAGACGAGATGGCGCCGCCATGGAGCTCCTCACCGGCGTGCATGCTCGCCCAGTTGCGGAGCACGCCGCCGTCGAGTAGTCTCGCGACGGTGCCCTGTTGTTCACGCGCGCCAGGCTACCCAGCCCGGCGGCTCTGTCTCTCTCTTGTCGGCCATAGATTTGGTCGACGGCAGTGACAGGACGGCCAGGCTCCAGGTAGGTAGCCTCATGACCGTCCTCTTTCTCTTGTAGGGTTAGGGTTCGAGTTCCGTCCCGATCTAATCTGGATCGGGCATTTTCTTTGTTTTTCAATCTGAAACCCTAGATCTACACCCTAGGCTGATGAACTGCTAGGGTTCTTTGTTGAAACCGTGTCCACTTTTCCCGTACCCGATCTAGGGTTAGGGTTACACAGAGTGAACCTAGCTCTGGTACCATTGTTAGGATCGATGGTGTGTACCTCTCTGTGTGTAACTGTAGATCCGTAGTAAGACTCCTGTTCGGGTTCCTCTGCACGCCTTGGCTGCAGTCTCCCGGAAGCCGGTGCTCGACACGGTGGTGAGGAGGCGAGGTGGTGGCGTTGCTGTGGAACGGTGTAGACCCTATAGGGGGAGCGACGGCGGTGGTGGGGGCACATCCCGTCGCTGGCAGCACGACCTTTGATCGGATTAGGGTTTCTCTGTAGTGGGTGTGGCGGCTCCGGTCAACCTCGTGAAATGAGCCCTGATCCCCACCTTCTCTATTTGTATGTGCTGTGCGACAGGGGCCCACCAACCAGTTAGGATTGGGCTCCCCCGGTCAGGGAGCAGAGGCAAGGGCCCAATAGGCCGTTGGGCCTATTGGTGGAGATCAACTAACAGTAGCGGCATCGCCTTCTGGAGGTAAGGCAGCTTGGCTCCAGGGGTGTTATCCCACCGCATGAACTCCTTCTTCGACGGGTCAGCGACCTCATCCTGCAATTTGGCAAGAATACACGCAGTATCCTAGTTTTGTGGATGATGTAATGAAACAGGAGCTTTGATGTAATCTTTCAGGCCATCGATAAATCTCATGGTAAATATAGTGGATCAGAAACACCACCATAGGCATTCAGCTTATCGATAATGACAGTGAATTGTGTGATGTACTCTTGAACTGTCCGAGTTTTATGGATTTGGAAAAGTTATCTAAGCAAAAGCTCCGACTGATTTGTATGGCTGATTTGCTATGAGAGAAAAACACTGTTTTCTGGCTGACTGATTCTGACTGATAAGCTCAAACGAACAGAGCCAGGTGATCTTGACCAAAGCGTTTAAGGATCATTTTGGTAAAGGTTGACCAGGAACAAGTCTGCAGCTGAGGTTCAACGGATCGAGACCAACTGGCGGCATTAGCTATGAAATTCATCTTAGCTATGCGCACCCACAGGTGAGGTTCAGTGCCATATAACTCAAAATAGTCCTTACACTGACCTAACCAATACTTGGTCTGGGTTCCATCAAACTTGGGGAAATCAAATTGAGTAGTTTTGGGTTCTGAGAACCATTGTGCCCCACCCCAGTAGTACCACTACGGACTCCATGATCAACAGCAGGCTGTAAAACTAAAACTAGAGATGGGGGTTGGGGAATATGAGGCATACCCTTGACCGGGGAATGAATCAGGGGAGAGACTACCCCAAATCCACTCTCTCGGTGGTGATTGATATGCAGTGCCCACTGGGCATTGTTGCTGGAGCGCCATGAGGTGGGCGCTCGACAGCGGCGGGGGCGGCGACGAAGATGCCCGGCGAGGTTGCCGGCTGGTCCAGGACCTCACGCTCCCAATTGCAAGATATCTTGGAGACTTCGAGCTTGGACTTGGAGATGTCAAGCTTGATGTCATTGACGATGCCCTCGATCAATGGCCTCCACTCGTCCAGCGAAGCCGTGACGCGCTCCAGAGCAGCCATGCGGGCCTCCTGCGCCTGCTCCAGATCACAGATCTGGCGCGAGAGACGAGCATCCTGATCCGCAAAACGCAAATCCCATTTCTAGTCATGCTCGGTGAAGCGGCGGTTGAGCTCATCGATGATAATCTTCGTCTTGGGGTTCATGATTCCCAATCTGTGTTGTCGGCGGGTGAAGTGGTCGTGAGCGAGAGGTGGGGGAAGATCCAGATCGACGGCACGCACAAATCGATTCGAGCAGAGATTGGAATTACAACGACCAAATCCCTAGCAACAGCTCATTGCTAGAGACGAGATCAAGCCAACAAGATCAATTGCTCAAATCAATCGATGGAATATGTGCGGCTCGAAGAGGATAACCCAAAATCGGTGTCTCTGATACCAAATGTTAGCAATAGGCAAGGGAATAGAAGAATTGGGACAGGAATCAGACGAACAGCACAGCAAGGAGGCGAGGAAGGATTGAGTTATAAGAGTTTAGAGTTTTGTTTACATAATTCATGATGCCCCCTCTCTCTATCTCTCTGGTTCTTATACTAGTACATGGCTCAGAGCCCGCTCGTGCACGCTCACTCCCATTCCTTTCCTGCGAGGCGTACATTGGGCTTGCGGATGCGAGTACCTTGGAGACGCCGTGGAAGGTGGGCTGGTAACATGACCACTCCGTGCTCATTCTCCCAGTGATATATGGCGACGCAGTGCCCGCTGGGCTGAGCAGCCATGTTGCCAGCAGGTGGGCGCATGGCGGCCTGCTCCATGGAAGACGCTGGTATGGGGATCAAGCCTGGAGAAGTCACGCCCGCGTCGATCACTGGGCGATCTCAATGCTTGGTCAACTTGCCGACTTCTAGGCATTGTAGTTCGTTGACGGCTCCTTCAGTCTTGAGGCGCTAGGTTTCGAGCTTGTCGGTGACGGCCTTGATGGCGGCGACGCGCGCGTCCTGGCAGAGCTCTGAATTGACGATGCGCTGCTCGATGACGAGCTCATTGTCGAGGAAGCGCTTTTCCCCTGCAGCGTCGATGTCACCCAAACGTTTCTCGAACAGAGTCCGCTGATCGGCGAAGCGTTGGTCGAGCATCATCGCCCAATGAGCGAACAACTTCTGGATCTCTATGAGCATGAGTTGGTTCTCATGGTTCATGGCGCCCAACCCCTTGGCAAATTGAGTATAATGGTGGTGAGAGGGCGGTGTAGCCATCGTAGGTGGATGATCCAGATCACGAAATTCCCCAATTCGGCCGTGGAACCTTGGAATTGCAGGATCTCGAGCTTGAGGCAGTAGCTCACTGCGTCCAGCCAAGAGCAACAGACCATGCTCCATTGCGAACCAAATTAGAGGAACAAAGGAAGCGAAGCTCGAATCGAAGGTATAAGCACCGATCCAGATGGGAATCGGATCAGTGAAGATACATAGGAAGGGGAAGAACAAGTAGAGAGGCCAAGAGGAAGACGAAACCACTAGTGAAGGACTGACAACTAGTCCCGTTTGGAAAAGCCCCTTTACTCCCGGTTTCCTCATCGGGATTGTGAATCCGAAACTAAATACCTCTCTTTACTCCCGGTTCTGGGAAACGGGACTGAAAGTAGACCTTTAGTCCCGATTGCTATTACCAATCGAGACTAAATGAGCCCCCAGATCTTGTCCCGGGGCTAACACGTTTAGTCCTGATTCGTGTTTCCAACCGGTACTAAAGTTTTTTTTTTCATTTCTTTCCTTTTCCTTTTATGGTTTTTTCAATTCAATTCTTTTTTGTTTCAATTAGCTTTACGTATATGAATTCTACGCTATTAATATATGTCCATATATACGTATAAGGTTGTTGGTGGTCCTTAACGACGAAATCCGACCGCCAATTAATAACCAAAACAGGAGAAATTAAGCAAACTTATACACATATGCTTTTACTATTAACATAGTTCCACTTGTATTGCAAGATTACTATTTTTGAGGACTCATACTTGAATACAAGGGAATTATAGTCAAAGTACGCCATACATAAAAAGCGCAAAGCAAATCATTTGCAAAGAAGGAGAAGAAGGCCCTTCCAAATGTCAATTCTGGGCCAAGCACCGGCGTACACACGGTCCAAGCCCACCCAGCAACTGACCAGAGAAGGATTGTGGCTAGGCGCGCCAACCAGGGTGTGGGCGCACCCTGGGTACGGCCGCACCCCCGCCACCGTCTCTCGGGCCCACGTTGCACTGACGGTTGCATGGCGGCATGCATAGGCGGTGTAGGGTAGTTTCCTATTTTTCCAATGCCAAACCGACCATGCTAAGGCTATAAATAGATGGGAAGAGCTCTCACACAATACACACCACACAAGAGCCTCTCTCCCTCCACACTTGTATTATTTTTACTCTTTTTAGTAGTTTAGTTGGAGTTAGGCAAGATGCTTCATTGGAGACCTTGAACCTTGGAGTGTTCTTGGTATGAATAATATAAAGATTTCTCTTATGTTCTTGCTCTCATATTATCAATATTGTTATGCTCATGAATTAGAGCTAAGTTCTTATGTTATTCATTTAGCATATAAAACTTTATGCTTAATCTTTCATACATACATGTTTAGACTAAGACCAAAATTGAGGTAGTGAGTTCTACTTTAAGATTAGTTTTGGTCATTATATTCTTACGGGTTCGTCGTCCGTCCCTATGGCGGATGCTCTAGTAAGAGGACTCCTAATAAAGATGGAAGTTCCTGGCCACCGCTAGAGTAGTAACCAATAGCGTAGATGTGGTGTCTATGTTAGAAGTTACCTTCGTTTGCCTCGTATCCTCTGGTTGAGGGGTAGACGGCAGGTGGTGATAGCCCTATCCGTCCTTCGTGATACCCCACGTTCGGATACGGCGTAGAGCTATAGGCCGGCTACGCTTGGCAGATCAAGTGTTCACCGGTGCCTGAAGTAAATTTGTAGTGACCAAAGCTATCTTAACTTAGGATCTCTACCCCTAGAAATTCAAGTATTTGTATGATCTGCTAATCTTAGCATAGCCATACAAGATAAGCTTGCTCTAGTTGAGGTATATTCTTTTATTCTTTATTCTTTATTTTATCTTTGTCCTTGAGATTGGCTTGAGTGTGTGTGTCACACTATCCAATATCTATCTTGGATTACCCCTGTTATGGATTTTGGTCTACTATGCATTCATGTTATCTTGTCCATATCCTTATTAAAGACTTTTACACCATGCCTTCCTTTGGAAAAATATAAATGAACAATACCCGAATACTTCCGGATGAAATGCTACAATGATATATACGTGCGCTTGCAGAACATTTCTGCATGTGTTCATAAATATCGTCACGACGTTTCTAGTGCCATTGCTAGGAAACACCAATCCTAATGATTGCGCTAAGAAATGCCAACAAAGGTTCTATTCGAGCATTATACATAAATAACACACTAAAATGTACGAAATTATATGTATACAAATATTTCAAGAGGTTGTACATGCATGGAATATGTACATAATAAAAGTAACAAAAAGCTTGTACTCATGTCCTTGAGATTTCATTCAATCCTAATCTTCCGTATGGCTACCAGATAAAAAAAAATTTGGGTCATTGTGGTGCTCGCCTTTGGGATCTATGACCTAATCCATAAGAAATTCTAATAATGCCTCATGAATTGCTTTGACCTGGTCAGTTCGTAGGACTCTTTGCTTTAGCCATTCATCTCTTGAATCCACCATTCTTTCTAATGTAAAAAACCTTAAATTTCTCTATCTCTAAATCATGAAATAAGGCAATGAAAGGTGCATACTAGTTTTGATGAACTACTGTAAGCTTCCTTCATATTCAAACTATCAAGTAATTTCGAGCTCAAATGGTATATAAATCAAAGAAATCCACCATTATTCCCAATCTAAAAAGCCACAGATTTCTCTATTTCTAGACCACGAAATGAGCCATGCTAGTGATAAAACATGAGAGAATAAAATTGCTAACCTTTAGATCCGAATGGATGGAAGAATCGAATGAAGTCTTGAAATGGCCGGAGACGAGCAAGAACATAGCCGTAGACGAGCAAGAGGAGAGAGCTTGAAATGGCTCGGGCTGGGGTAGGAAGAAGGGAAAGTATATAGCCCGAGACATCTAGTCCCGGTTTGTGGTTCAAACCCGTACTATAGGTGGAATTCTAGTCCCGGTTGAAGCCTCAAATCGGGATTAAAGATTTAATCACGGCTAGCAGCTTCAACCAGGACTAGAGGATGACATTTAGTCCCGGTTTGGACAACCAACCAGGATTGGAGGTCCCCTCCTGCAAAAGCCTGTGGCTCTAGCCGTTGAACATGAAACTTTAGTCTCGATTGGTGACTCTAATCGGGACTAATCCTCTTTTTAGTTCTAGACCCAAATATGGCCGGGACTAAAAAAACGATGCAAACCGAAAGTGTGTTCTCTACCGGTGAACCAGGACGATGGTATTAGAATGTTGTTTAAGCTCTTGTTTCTCACTCCTCTCTCTGCATAAGTACTACATTCAGCACATGGGCCTAATACAAGGCCCATGTACCGGGAACTTGGACGTGAAGCCATGGAAGACAGGCGCAGCCCATGTGCTAGTAGTATTTATTTAGTATTTGATACACAACCATAACGAAAACTATACATACTGCATGCAGCACGATAAAATAAATTAATTGTTATAACAAAAATAAAACCGATAAGTTTTCCGCGTAGGTCTAGTTGGAGAGTATATCAGTATTAGCCCTCGTTTAGTTACCCCAAAATTCAAACTTTGGCACTATGCAAAAAGAAGATTCTTCGTCACATCAAACTTGCGGTATATGTATGGAGTACTAAATGTTGATGAAATCAAAAACTAATTGCACAGTCTGGTTGTACTTTGCGAGACGAACGTTTTGAGCCTAATTAGTCAACGATTGGACAATTATTACCAAATACAAACGAAATGCTACAGTGCTCTGCAGTACCTACAGGATTTCCGACGGCGCTAACTTTGAGGGCAACTAAACGCGCCCTTAGCATACTGATACCGTGTATGCTGCATACAGGGCTTCTGTTAATTTCGCCGCGTTGTATACGAAGCTTGTTTGTACACGTTACGGTGTGTACCGCTTCTAACACTCTTGCCCCCTGTAGCACATTATCAAACTAAAATATCTTGAGCTTAATTAATTATATATAAAAATAAAAATATATCATATTTATGATATCAAATAGGGAAATTTTTTCATACTCCCAGAGAGTAGTTACTCCCATATGTATATCTCTAAATTTATTAGGACGTATATGACCCGACGAAGTATACATAGATATAGTATACAATCATACTAGATCATCTAGGGTATTATGTATATCAAGTATGCAAATATACTTAGATTATATGGTTATACTTATTTTATATACTACTGTCATAGTATGAAATAATATATTAAAAAATATGGGCTCTTTTAAAACTTTTCACATAATAAAGATCTAGAATATCTTAATATGAGTATATCAATATACTCAAACTGATAAATGAGGATATAGACATACGCAACGTGATTTATTGATCGTGGGAGTAACTACTCCCGTGAGTATATAAAATGCACCCATATCAAATAAATATAATTAGATTTGTGATGAGATATATTTTCATAGTATATCTCTATTTGGTATCAGAAAAAACATTTTTATCTATATATTTCATCAAATTCTAGATATTTTAACAAAAAATACATCAGAATTAGAAGCTGTCGCTGGTAGCAGCAGTGAGACATGCACTAACTTTGAAAGCGATTGTCGGCAAGCCCTGCGTCGTTCGACACGTGGACAGTATCAATAGGACCAAGTTGCGCTGACTCCACACGCGCGCGTATGGACAACGAACGCACAGCTCACCCAGAGCTCTTACTCTAGCTGGTGGTTCTTTTGACACAAAGCGCCAAAAGGCTTAATAATATATATATATATATATATATATATATATATATATATATATATATATATATATATATATATATATATATATATATATATATATATATATATATATATATAATGTCTGTGGCATAGCAACAGGAACTACGTATATACCTCGAAAGGCTACCGATTTAGGCACGTGATCTTATATATGGAACAACGACGACTTGATCGATGTGCCTGCACAGAGGTTTACATGTATGGTTGCAGATTGAAACACCGTGTATTTTCTCATTTCACCTGACGGTGATACTCATAATATTATTGTCGGTTTATGCATCAACCCGGTAGTAAAACTCATAACATCATTGTCCGGTTAAGCTTTAACATGAGAGTGATACTCATGCTATCACCACCGTCGATTGGTTCGTTCACCTAGCAATGGTATCGTGTTAACACCCAAAAATTTCAGTCTTTTAAAATAAGAAAAAATTGATTTAATTATGCAATTATATGTGCATTTCAAATTTAGGAAATAATATTTTTATGAAATTAAAAATAAATATAAGGATATAAACATGTTGATGCATTCATGCTGCTGTACATTTGTTTTTGTAATGATTAGCTTTGACTAAAATTTGAATTGAATTCAAATTCTACTTGAAAATGAGTTTGGAAAATTTATTTGGAAAAAGAAAAAGAATTTCCTTCTTTTCTCCCTCCCTTCCTCATTTTCGGCCCGCAGGCCCTTTTCTCCAGCTGGCCCGCGCGCCTTCTCTTTTCCCCTCCCCCGCTTCCTTCCTGGGCCGGCCCAGCAACCGTTGCCGCGCCAGCCCATCACCACGCGAGCAACCACCGTCGCTTCCTTCTTCCCTCTCTGCCACTGACAACCCAGCCCCGCCCATCAGAGCCGCCCCCAACCTTCCGCACCGCGCGCGTCAGCCGCAACCGCCGCCCCGCCGCTCGCTCCTCGCGACGTGGGCACGTCGCCCCGCTCCTCGATCTCGTTTAAAAGGGAACCGAGACCCCCGCGCGCACCCCTGCTGCCTCCCCGTCTCATTTTCGCATTCGCCAAGTGCACGGGAGCCAAAGCCGCGCGCACATCGCCGGGATCCGCCGTCCGCCCCTCCGCGCGGGCAGCCATCCCCGAGCCGCCTCCGCCCGTTTTTTCTCCGCGGTGAGAACCCCCCTTGCTTCTCTCTACCTCCCCATGCCGTTATTTTTTATTTTCATGGCTTGTATGACCGTTTTCGCGTGCGCCCGATAACTCCCGGCCGCCGGCCATGGCGACCGTCGCCTCAGCCGCGTCCTTCGGCCCCGTTCTCGGCCTGGCCGAGGTCCCCTGCTCCCCCTCTTTCTCCCGGTGCCCTCGGTTCTTCGAACCGTGGCCCGTAGGCCGAGTTCCGCGCGCGCCGGTGACCTTCTCGCCGCCGGCAATGGCTGCACCGCCGTGGCCGCACTGTTCCGGCCACCACTGCTCTCTCTCTCTCTCCCTCCCATCTATTCTGAGCCATTCGTTCTTGATCCAACGGCTTAGATCATCTGATACCCCTTCGCGTGTCGGTTTTGCTAAAGAGACCCTGAGCTTTTCTAAGTCATAACCCGCAGTCCAAAGCACATTTCTAGAGTACACTTTCTCCTTTTGAAAACGTAAAGTATACTGTGAAGTGGCGCTTCGCCTTCCATTAATTGTGGTTTCCTTTTGCGCGTCCCGGGGCGTCCGCCTCTTCGCTTTAGGTCTTCAAATACCAGCTAGTGGCTTCGGCCTCGAACACATCTCCACTCGCAACTGTTCCTTTGCTCTTCTTCGCCTGCCGAAACCCTATAGTGGTTTTCCTTCTTCCTTTCGTAGATCCAATCATCCCTCATGGTCGGCGAAGACAACCGAGGCAAGGGCGTGGCGGAGGAAATCCCGGAGGAGAACATGCGGATGAACCAGCGTCTCCAACGCATGAGGTGAGATTGATATTTTTTGTTTATGATGATGAATAGTTCTGACTCACCTACAGGTTTGTTGTGAATGACAGTCTCCGTCCTCTTCCCAGGGCCAGTGGGCCTTCTGACGCCGCATCTTCTGTGCTGGCCTCATCGTTGGACTCCTCTGACTCGTACAATGGCGACGACGCCCGGCGCTTTCTCCGAGAGTGGAGGGCGGCCTAGAACCGCTATTCCAAAGCAACTCGAGAAAATGGCCAGCTTGAGATCCGTCTCGGGGTCTCTCAGGCGGCCCTTCATGCTGTCGAAGAGGAGGCCAATGCCGTTCGGGCATGACTGGTCGAATCTAATGCCACGGTGGTGGGTAAGATGAACTCCATGAATGCTTCTTACTCCGACTTCCATTGTCTTCATCTTGATAGTCTTTTTGTTCCCGTGATTGTCAGCCCAGACAGCGCAGTTGGAATCTCTCCAACTGGCGGCGAACGCGGTCGTAGAGGTCGTCAATGCCCAGGGTTCCCCTATCGACGCTCGTCTCCAAGACATCCCGGTCCGCGTTCAGGAAATCGCCCTCCACGACGTTCGTCATGGTGCGGCGGTGGTGCTGACCGCGGCACAAGTCCAAACTGGGTACGAGCTCCATGCCTTGGAAACTGGTTTCCCAATGGGCAACGGCCCTAAGGAGCATGAGGACCTGCTCGAAGAATTCATCATGGCAGCAGAGGCCATAGTAGACATCACATCCGCTCAGGATGTGGTGAACAAGGTGTTTGATTAGTCTATACTTAGGGTAATCTGATGAACAAAAACTCCTGTTCTTTCATGTATGCGCCTCAGTGCAATGCCCTTGTGTATGACTATTTTTGCTTTTTTGTTTTTGCTCTATAGGCGATACATATCTTATTGGCTTTCATTGTCTTTGAAGATTATCATTTTTTTGAACTAGAGGCGATACCCTCCTAGTACCGGCTATTAGAGCCGAGAACGAATCAGCTATCAAGTGTTGATCAAATGTTAGGATAACACCCCACAGAACTTTTCATATCAAAGGTCAAATAATTAATCAACCCAGGCTAAGCGTCCTATTAAGTGAAACAGAACTTCTTTAAGAAATCCATTAACTCTGAATGGCGCTTACACTTTGACTCAGCATTCACATACGCTGGCCTAAATCCATCTCCAAGACTCAATGCTTATTTTTCCTTTAATCCGACGGCCGATGTGAAGCCATGACTTTTCAACTAAAACAAACTCTCAGAGTCGATCGCTTGCATCGGCTGTTGGCTTTCATTGCTGATCTTAATGAAGCCTCCTTCCCATGACTTGCTAGAAAAACATTCGAAGTCTCCTACACAAAAAGCAAAAATAGTCTGTTGTGATGCTCATGGACTCATCAGCACAAACCAGTTCGACATCATCTCCATGCCATTGAATCAAACACTTATGCATGGTCGATGGTATACAGCAGTTCGCATGAATCCAATCACGACGGAGGAGCAAAATGTACGACCCTTTTCCATCGATGACGAAGAATATTGTGAGCAGAGTCTTGCTCCTGATTGTTAGTTCAACGTTTACTACCCCTTGGGTCTTAGACGTATTACCTCTGAAGTCTTTAAGCATCATGTCAGTCTCCATTAGATCTTCTGGTCCTTTACCAAGTTTACGAAAAGTAGTGTAAGGCATAAGATTGATAGAAGCACCTCCATCCACCAACATCTTGTTCATCGGCTTCCCATCAACAAGACCTTTCCTATATAAAGCTTTTAAGTGCCGATGTTTGACTGGTTTGTCAAATATTGCTTGCTATACAACCGTTAACTTGGCAACTATCTCCTCATACTCTGATTCATCGAAATCCAAATAAACTTATTGATCTGCCGGAGCTCTGAATTCTGATGGCAACAGAAAAGCCATTTGGATATTAGCCAATGGTTGCTTTCTATCGGCTGTCTGCTTGGTACACCATATTTGAGGTTTACCGGATGCCTGAGCATGTTCCATCTCTTTATTCCTTAGGCGTTGCACCCTTCTTTTCTGGCTTCTTGTTAAACCTCCTAGACACCATTGGCCCTCCTACCAAACATATTTTCTTTCGTTGCGTTTCTCTTCATGATCAGCCCAGTCCTGGTCAACAACTCTTTTTCCAAGCCAATCATGAATACTTTTATTTTTTAAGCGCCGATCCATGTTATTATGATGATATGCATCTTGAGCATGGATAGACCAGTGGCTGGTTTGAGACTGCCTATACTCCTGATAGTGATTGTTATATTCTGGATAGTCATGTCTGATAGGTAACTTCAAACCTTCATTCCAACAATGTCTGAAGAAAGGACAATTCCAATGTAATTCGACTTGTTTCCTTTCATACCTCTCTTCTTTTAGTTGATGCTGGTACGCTTGATCCTTTAACCAACACTGATAATCCTTTTTTTTTCTGTCGCTGCCACTTATTCAACAGAATCCGAGATGTAACCCGTGGCTTTGTCGTCTCTGCTTTTGATGTCTCTCTCTACTCTTATTAGCTCTTTCGCTCGGCACGATGTCTTCTAATCTCTCTATACTTGTCAGCCGATATTTGCATCTTGGGATCGACTGTTCCAACTTCTTTTGATTTGGTTGATGTTAGGACCTTAGTTTTTCCTTTGAATAGCCAAGCATCAACCTTGTTTTGACCTCCTGGGAAAGGATTATCATCAACTTTCATTTTCCGAGGCGTATCAAATTTGAGCCTCTCCTACTGAATAGCCCTCTGTATATGCTGCCAGAAAATTCTGCATTTGTTGGTGGAATGAGAAGTAGCATTATGGAATTTGTAGAACTTCTTATTCTTTAATTGATCAGGGGGCAACATGACATGACCATCAGGCAACTTAATCTGCCCTTTCTCAAGTAAGAAATTGAAGAGCTTGTCTGATTTGGTGACATCAAAGTCATAGCTCTCTACAACTCCTCTTCCCCAAGGATTTGGCACAATTACTGTCTTCTTGCCCCAATTCCATTCAGCTGCAGCAACCTCTTCTTCTTCATCTTCATAGCCATCATCGACTGAGTATGGATCATAAGCTTTGGCTACTGTGGTACTCTTCTGGAACCGGGTATCTCTGCGCATACTCTGGAATTGACTATTGAGCGCTGCTACTCATTGAGCCAATTGGCCCAAGTTGTCAAATTCTTGTCCCAGCAGCTTTTCTTTTCACATCGGCAGCATTCCTTGAACAACTAAAGCAGCTAGTTGATCATCGACCAAGTTTAAGGAGAAGCACAAGTTCCTGGTTTCTCAGAACCTCTAAAGAAATTCAGTGCCCGATTCATTAGTCTTCTGTCTTATAGTTGTCAGATCGGTAATATTCTTTTCTCCAGTCCCAGTGTAAAAATATGTATGAAATTTCTTCTCTAGGTCAGCCCAATTGACAATGGAATTGACTGGCAATGATGAAAACCAAGTGAAGGCTAGCCCTGATAAGGACAAGGAGAAGAAACAAACTCGATGGGCATCCTTAACTGATGCTTCACCCAATTATCTAAGATACCGACTGACATGTTCTATCGTGCTTGTATTGTCTTGGGTAGTAAACTTAGCAAACTCTGGGAGCCTGTAATTTGTGGGAAGAGTGACCAAATCATACCATTCTAGATATGGGTGTTTGTACGAAAAGGTTAGCCCTTTTGGCTTCAGACCGAACTGATTCTTCATCATCTCGGTCACCCTCAGCAGTAATTCATCAGCTTGCGGATTTGGATTTCTTTGCACCTGCTGACCCATTTGTGGATTGAAATCCCGTGTGCCTTGGTATCCTGGATTTAGCATCATATGAAGGGTGTTATAATCCATGCCATAGTGATACCCTTGTGGAATCTCGATCTGCTGGGTCCTTTGCTGGCTTGCTGCTTGAAGTCTCTGATTGTAGACATAAGGATCTATATCCCTATGGATCCTTTGAATTGATGGTGCTATTTTTTGAGCCGATGATGGTATGTGGCCTGATGTGCCAAAATTGATCACCTAGTTCTGACTTTGCCCCGCCAGCTATTGCACATGCTGTCCTGACGGTCCAAGATTATACTATATCTGATTTGTAGTAGTTCCTTGAGCATGTTCGAATGAACCCTGAACTATCTGGACATCACCATTACCAGCTGGTGCTGCTTCTTAATGGTTGGTACCGACTTGATTAGTCCCTTGGGTCGACAGATCTGGAATGTTGTAATAAGTCAGTCCGCCTTGACTAACTAGAAATCCATGAATTGCCTCTCTCATGGCGTTGTGGAATATGTCCACGAAAGCTTTGTTATGGCTCGATATGGTATCACGAACAGATTTGTCTACAACTTCCTTAAAGAAACACATGTCTTCATCTTCAGTAGTATCTGTCTACCCGTGTAGTAGAACTCTTGGTAGCGGAAATTTCTGAATAATTGTGTTGTCACATGTTTTGGTGTAGGACAACAAGCACTTGTTCTAAAACTCTTCTATAGCTTTGCTGATGATACCCTTATCCCCATCAGGTAGATCTTCATAATGCAGCATAAGGATGTCGTTGTTGTTGAGAACCACCATGACGATTGTGGGGTCCCACCAGGCGTGCCAGAAATGTGTGTCGACACAGAATTTTCGTCCCGTGCCGAGGACACACGCATCAAGCCGGAAGGGTCTGCTCGATGGAGCTGTAGATCCGCCTAGCTTCAGTGTAGGGATGGTCGATCCTACGCACTCCTCCTGAGACGTGCCAGTCAATTTGACCCTGTAATTGACAAGGAGAGAAAGCTTATCAGTAATTAAGAGCGGAACTTGCTGGTGTTGCTAGACAGTCCTGAATATGCGGCTCTGAGAGCCGATATGAAAGGAGATCGACTAAACAGTCGATTCCAGCATATTCATGAGAATAAATTGGTTAAAGCTCATTGGGTTGTATAAGAAGAATCGGTTATCATTCAAGATAAATGTCATTATTTGAGCAGATATTAATCAATGGCAATAAGATGTCAATAATAATTGGTTTATGCTGAGCCAATGATTACAAGCAACCAAACCCCTTTTATATAAAGAAACAATTCAACACCATTTAACCATTTAATAAAGATAAATCTAATAAACATGTTAGATCTCATATATCGCTATGACTAGTGGGGCATGAGGCAGAATCATGCAGGCCGTAGATCTCTAGAGTGTTGGTCAGTCCTCCAAGAGATCCACTAGGGAATACTCTATCAACAACCCTCCCAGTAAGAAGAGTGCTTCGATTGCTGTCTGCCTTAACGACCTAACCGACATCATTAAAGACCATAAGCTACAGAAGGCCCATACTAGCAAGTAGGAAGAGGGGATGGACAAAGTGAAAAAGATTTTGAAAGAAGATGGTTTGCTAGAGTCTGATGCTATGTTTGCTCACGCTTTAATTATTTGCACGAACACACTGCACCATAGGAACTTCCTGACCATAGAAACAAAAGAGGGTTGCCTTAACTTTCTGCAGATCTGCTGGGAGGACAGGAGATCCAGATCCAAGTAGATGTTATCCGAAGAAGAGTTCCCACTGCGGCAGTCTATGTAGTTTTATTTTCCAAACCATGCATGTTGAGTTGTACTCTGTCATGGACAATATTTGTTTAAGTTGCATCGCTGTAATGTGGCCTGTGGCCTGAACTTTGTGTGCTATTTTTTCCCGGATCCAAATAAAATGTGATATGTGATGTATATATCTTTGTTCAACATACATTTCATTTTTTTGATGTGTTTTGTGGTGTACCGGGTCTACATTTTTCAGGACAAGGTAGCTATTGCAGTTATGACCGAGACCCTAGGTATGAATCCTTCTCTACATTTGTGTGCACATAGTCAGTATATGCTACTTGAGTCCTAAATTGTTGTTAATTGGTGTTGTAGGTTCACCTGCAATTGCTACCAGAGTATCTCTATTAATTGGTGTTCTAGGTTCAGCTCTCATATAATCCTTCATTGGTTCCTAAACAATGACAAGACATGATTATTGTACTATTGAAACATGCAGACCCTTCATTTGGACTAAATTAGCATGAGTTTAAGATTGAACCTTGCTTGGGACCCAAACCAATTTGAAGGTTCGTATTTGCTATCTCATTAACTCATTTGTTCAGAAAGTACCAGTATGAGTTAGGACTACTTCATGTCAGCACCAATAAGTGTGCGTACAATAATCTAATATGGTCTTGCAGATGAGCAGCAGTGAGGAGTCCAATAGCAGTGACATTTCCAGCGATGGACCACACATTTTCAACTTGGCTGCTGTTGTTGTCATGCTTGCAAGGTACAAAGCAGCAGTGGCCAATGCGGCTCCAGTTGCCAACCCTAAACTCCCCTTCCCCAAGCCGACCGGACGCCAGTGGATCCAACTCAATCTGAGCAATGAACGAAAGTGCCTCGACAACTTATGTATGTCTCCTGATGACTTTCTGTGGTTGCATGATATTTTACTTAGGTTTGGACTCAAGGGTACACGACAGACATGATCTCTAGAAACTTTAGGTCTATATGTGTGGGCTTGTGCTCACAACGGTGCAACTAGAAGGAGCAGGGATATATTCAAAAGGTCTTTAGATACAGTTAGTAGGAAGGTTACTCATGTAGCCGAGGTTATGTGTAGGTGGGCAGACACTATTCTTATTCCAACTGATAACAATTATGCTGGTGTGAAATCTCAACTTGGAACATATGCACCATTCTTTGATGGATGCATAAGGGCTTTGGATGGCACTCACATTAAGGTAACGGTGAATAAGAAGGCCAAACTTGACTATATAAATAGGAAGGGAGATGTAACAATTAATGTCTGTGCCATTGTCAGCATGGATGGGTGCTTCACATATATCAGTGCCAGGATGGCGGGGTCGATGCATGACATGGCCGTCCTGAGAGATTGTTGGGCCAAAGAGAACTTCCCGCATCCACCTGCCGGTTAGTGTGTACTGCCAGGCAATTGTTGGAACAACATTTCTAGTAGCTTGGGCAGAAATTAAAAACTAATTGTGCAAATCGTTCATGTGTTACAGGGAGGGCGCTACTATCTGGTGGACGCTGGATATGCGCTGGAGTATGGGTACTTGGGTCCTTTCAAAAATACAAGGTATCATCTGATGATTTTAGGAATGTACCTGTTGAGACTTTGTCTCGATAGGAGAAATTTAACTTGATGCATTCGAGGCTGCGCAATGTCATCGAACGGGCATTTGGGATTCTGAAGGCGCGTTGGCACATTTTGGAAGGGGTTCCATACTGCCATAGGGAGAAGCAAAAGATGATTATTATGTCATACTTTGCAATGCAAAATTATTTGTACATTCGTCAGCATAGATTTGGTTCGCCTACGTACACACCTGGCGAGTGGGTGCAGCTCAATCCACATAATAGTACGACATCGATGAGGGAGTACATCTCTTTGGCTCTCTAGGGAGAATGATTGGGCAAAGGTGATGTAAATTAGGATGGAAAGTAGTTCCAATTAAAGCTACAACTCCCTAGTACGTGTACATGCAGGTTATGACATGTTGTCCACTTGTAGGCGAGGCCGAGTGGTGGAGGAGTGGTGGAGGATTGCATGAAGACCCATTGATGGTTGGGTAAGAGACTTTTGCATGGAAACCGGTTTCATGCTAATTATTATGTGCCTTGAAAAGGGTACAAATTTTGTATAAATTCCACTTAGGATATTTGTTACCTATAGAGGAATGGCAGGAATTGGAAATAGTAGGATTGTATGCCAATGTAGGTTAATGTTGTACATGGAGTCCATGCGCATATTAGAAGGCGCATGTTTCTGTAGGTGTTGCAAATGTTTTGTGCAACTCCTACAAGTTTTGTAAATGCTCCAGTAATCCTCCAAGTACTAGTGTTATGGACAACTGAGGTTTGTACTACTGTAATGAATTGTTGTAATTGGATCTTAGGAATTCCAATGTGCTGTTGTAATGCCAGCAAATTGGTTCAGCTAGCAGCTGTGCCTTGTACTGTTGTTGTAATGAAGTGTTATTTCAATGGCCTTGGAAGCACATTTGAGTGAGATGTAATGAAATGGTATTAGAACTGGTTGGTACTAACTTGTATATGTTAATGTTGATACTTGTTGTCGGACCTGTATTTGAATGGGTCTGTTAGTTGGCACCAACTTTGGTTCATTGGCGCCAGAATTTAATTTGAAATGAGTACATTCAAATGGTTGCAGCAGCAGCGGGTTGGCTGACGGTGAGCTGATTCAAATCAGCTGATTGACCAGCCCAGCCAGCCAATTTATAGCAGTCGAACAGAGAGTATATTAAGTAGCCAGTTACAAAAATAAGTTATTCTGTAGCCACCTTCATTTACGATAATTTTATATACTAATTTACGATAATGTCAATACATATTTACGATAGTTGGGTTACTATAACACATGGGGATATTTATCATAACGTTATAGTAAACCATTTAGTAAGGAGTTACTATAATCTCGTAAATTAACATAGTAATTATCGTAACTCAAAATGGCTATAGAATAAGTTATTTTATAGCCAGCTACGTGGTAGGAGTTATATATATATATATATACACACACGTACTTCTTCTTATAGCAAAATATATCTACACAACTTCCGCATATAGTAGGCCAGGAAGCTACATAATAAAGCAAAAGGTTGCGTAACCCCACCTTTCTTGTTAATAAAAGATTAACAGTGGTGGAGCAGTGCCTTTCCGGGATTATATATTAGTCTAGTTTGATCTAGTATCATTTTTGCGTGACCTGACATCATTAGATTCGTCGGTGAAATCCTAATTGCATGACAATGTACCGCGCTCGATCTCCACTCCAAAGGCCTCAGCTACCGATCGACAGCGATGGCCGGCCGCAATTGATCGGCGATATATATGATAGTAAGTACTGTACAGTCCCACCACGAGCTTTTGGTAATTACTCTTTAACTAATCACGTACCTAAATCGGATTAGGATGTTAATTAACCATTGCCCACTCTTAAGCAACTGAATAAGAAGTCAATCATTCTGTTGGTGTGTCTTATATAGTCTAGAGAAGGTACTGTACGTGCATGAATTGCTAGCTGACCTGTACTCTTATAAAATCTTGCTGCTTTGGACCACAATTAATTAGTGTAGTAACTGCCCCGTACGTATTTAGGTACGTACTGTAGATATTTGTGTGTATCACTGTTCAAACCACCATGCATGCATGCATGCGGCGGCGCCAACTTGCCATATATCGCATATGTGCTTAAAAAGGAAAGGTTTTGTCGCAACGTGAAAGATCTGGGTCGACCTCCAGATACATGCAGGTAACACTTCAATTTGGTCTGCTCCCTGGTGTCCAATTTGGGACTCCATCTACGACCATTTAATTTTACCGGTCACCACTACTCCGCTCCTGTCCATTGCCTCTGACCTCTGGATCCCTAACACTCAAAATTGGAATATGCAGCTTTGGTCTAACACTTTTGACAATCAGGCGGTACAAGCCATCACCTCTGTTCGGCCGGTGCCTACTGATCAGCAGGACATGCTTCGCTGGAAGCCCTCCAGGAACGGCATCTGCACCACTAAAGAAATCTACAAGCACCTGTCTGCACAGAACCACATTCAACTTCCCCAATAGGGCTCTCGGAGCATCCTTCCTCACGCCAACCAGATACTTCAACGCGCATGGAAAAGCAGGGATCTCCCACCCATAATCAAAGCCTTCACTTGGAGGCTAATCCGCCGTGCTCTTGCCACAGCACAAGGAGTTGCTAGGTATTCCACCCACATCGACGACCACTGCACCACCTGTGGAGCTGTTGAAAATGATGCCCACTTGTTCTTCCACTGAGATCTCCCTCGGGCGGTATGGTTCTCCTTCACCCCCCCCAATGAGAACTGACAGCCTCCCTCAAGAAACTGATGGCATTCAATTAATCCTACAAAGCTTTATATCCAACGCCACATCTGACACTATCTTTTGTAAAATCTTATTCACTATGTGGTATATCTGGAAGGCTAGAAATAATAACCGTTTCCACAGGAAAACATGGACTCCTACACAGGTTCACAATGCACCTGCTGCTCACATAAATAGCCATACCCAAGCAATTGCTCCACCGGCTGCTACTACAGCTACCAACAACACCAGCAGGCCACAAACGCTGAACCATCCTCCACATATTCAACAAGGTATACACATTTTACATGCAGGAGCTGCAGCACTTGGTGAAGCGTCGACCCAGCCTGTCGACACACTAACTGTCCCCGACCAAACAAGGGTACAATCATCATCCACTCTACCAGGTATGGCACTCTCAATGCAACAGATGCCAATGACGAACAAGTACGGCGTCGCTGCACCACAACTCCTCCAAGGCTCCCGATGCTATGTGGATGCTTCCACTGAACCGGATCATCCAGACTTGCAGCCCAGGTCAGCTGGACTCGGTGTTTTCATTCTGAATTTCCAGGAACAACCACCTCAGGCGATATACATCAAGGCAAAGTTTCAGGCATGCACTACTGTGATCATGGCCGAGGCAGCTAGCCTGGCTCTTGCTTCGGCTATCATCAACAGCCTCAATCTCCTAGGCGTCAACTACTTGTCGGATTGTGAACAGCTGTTTCACTTCCTCAACAAAGATGATCTCTCCAACCCGCCGGACTGGAGAATCAAGCATTTCACCCAGCTCTTCTCCAACCACTCAACATCCAGATCAGCAAAGCTTTACAAGTTGCACAGGAGGCTCAACACCACGGCTGATACTCTAGCTCGACAAGCTGCAGAAGACCCTTACATCCATGATCACCAGTTACAATTCTCCTGCTCTTTTGAGCACCATGTATCCCAATGTGGTTTTCTACAAGCTGTACAAGATGTAAGCTTGACTGATGTAACGATCATTGTAACGCGTTGCTGCTAATTATAAAGTTGTTTCTTGTCAAAAAAAAAACCATGATAGCCTGCCAGCGCCCCACACGGGCGTGATGGCTCTCTAGTTCACCGCTGGTACAACAATAACCGTAGGCAACTTCCCATCGATGAAAGGGGACGCCTTCTGGTCCGATTGTTTTACTATATATGAAAAAGATGGTATTCTCCTCAGATGTGCCTTGTTTTGAGAAGCGGGGAGGTAGTTTTGTCAAGCTCGTTAAATACAACGATAGTCAAGACTAGTAAGATTTTTCAGGCCAGCCAAGAAAGTGGGATATTCTTTAGTACCTATCAACCCAGCCATTCAACTTCTCTAATGACCACATGACCGATGAAAGACAAAGCCCCATGCATATATCTTTGCTCTCTCTTTGTTTTACATCCTTTGCACTTCTAGCATCCATCGTCTTCAACTGTGGAGCTTTTGCACCCTCATGATCATCGCCATCTTCTTTTCATGGCTCCATGTAGCTCAAACTCACTTGTGGACTAGACATTACCTTTCAACTAATATATAAGGAGTCATTAGTCTACACATGTTGTCATTCAATTACCAAAATCCAAATGGGTCTTTCAACTGGGGAAGCCATTGGTAATGGCGTATACCTAGCATAGTGCATGCCTCAGCTGTTCCATGTCATTAAAGCGCACGACCCTAGGCATGGGGCGAGGGCAGAGGTTATGCCACAAAGCCCAAGCACCTTCCCAAAGACCTAACCTATCGTCAAGACTTGGTATCCTATGCGATGCCTGCTCAACAAGGGCATGGCGGCCGAGAACGTCGCCTCAGCCAAGTTGTCAAGCTCCGAGTACTCCATCGAGAGCCCCTCCCTATTCGACCACCACACTTCACCTGCTCCTTTAATACTAGAAGGCTATCCTTTTATTTTATGGGGACTCAGGTCATGACACGCCTAGTGCCAAGCGATCGAGGATCTAGGACCAATGACACCAACACCGGCCTTTAGGGCTTGGCAAGTGTTTGTGGAGTTGTAGGTTTTTGGTATGGACTTCATTTTTTCAAGCATCGAGCAAGGTACTTTGCCTATATGTTCCTATGTTTGAGCCTCTCTGAGGTTTTGTAGATATATATGTCGTATGTTTGATTAGTTACCTCTACTTTTCACAAAGAATCTTACAATATTATGAAAGGAGATATACTTGAGTATTTTCAAAAGGCTTGACTAATTCAACATCATGTGATTATCTGGAAGATAAGATTAATTCAACACATGAATTCACAATCTAGCATTCTGGCTAGTACAGTTTTTTGCTCCCTTAATTGGCGACATATCCTATATAATGTAATTTCCCGATCTATACTCAAGGATAAACGAACGCTACCAAAGAAAAGTGTATCACTACTAGGTCAAAACCATACATCACTATCGGAATTGTGTTCAGTAGAGAATATTCGACAGTGATGGGGATGCTTTATTACTGTTGGTTTTTGACCCGACAGTGAAGACAAGATATGTCACACCCAATTTTAAGGATAAAATTGAATGCACTAAACTCATGTGTGCCCAGGGATCAGTCACACACATAAGTTGACAAATCATATAAAGTATCATCACGGTGTATCTTACATCACGATTAGTAACATCACATAGTCTTACACAACACAACGGAAGATAAAAAGATAACTCTCTCGTGGAACTCCATCACAGGGAAGGTCAACTGGTTGACCACAAGCCTAATAATCCTCAGGAAACTCCTCATACACGTTGTCATCTGTTACCCATCCGGGATTTTTATCCAAATATAGAAAGTAAACAAGCGTAAGTACTTCCCGTACTTAACAAGATAACATGGGGTTATGAAGCTCAAAAAGGATGACACATGTTTACTGCAATTAGCACTTTTAGTAAGTCCAGATTTTATTATCAAGTATAATCAAGTTATGCTTAAGCTCCCATTTAAACCCACATAAGCAGATATCATAATCATTTGCATCATATTATCATCGTATGCCATCATAAATGAACCACAATGAGTAACCAATTATTCTGTGAGTTTTCCGGCCGCTCGTGACCGTGAGCACGGCTGTTATAACAGTTTGTAACCCTCTACAGAGGTGGTGCACATTCACCGCGAGTCGTGATTCCCATATGTCCGGGTTAATTACTCCCATGTCACTACCAAGGTGAGCGAGCAGGGTACACTATGAAGCCACTTCATAGGTTTCTCTAACAGGTTAGGGCCGCTAGGTTTCCTCGGCAGGCAGATGTAGGAACCCCCTTTCCTATGGCACATATCCATCGCGGCTATACACATAGGAACAGAGGCAGCCCTATACCCAACGTGGCAAGCCCCTTTTGCGCCATAAAGGTAACCTCTAATAAGCTAGAAAAGGTCCTATTACTGAGCTAAAGTCAGAGCCATATGACTCTCACGGTTGCACTGTCAGTCCCAGCTTCTGCCGACAGATAAGTCCTTATGGAGGGCCGAGAGCAACATGATTGAAAGTCATTTGCTCCTTCCCCCTATGGATCAGTTGTTATAAAGCATGTTTTACCTTTAGTTCCATAGAACCATTAACCATTGTATAGACCATGTTCAGTTAGAGCGCTAGCAATTCTACCCATATGCAGTTAACCCATAGGAGTCAAGGAAACATGTCATCCAATAACTAGGATGTCCTTATGGTTATCAAATTTAGACACATGCACATGAGTGAATGATTAAAGTGAATAGAACATCAAGGTAGGCCCATTCTATACTTGCCTTGGTTAGCAAACTCCTGCTGATCCTGCTGGTCGTCAAAGTACTCTTGGTCACCAATGTGTTCCTCACCGTCTGAACACGACCAACATGGCAACATACAACATTCCAGGAACATTCATGCAAAGCAAACAATTCTATAGTTAGAACAGTACACCAACAGTATAGAAAACAAATTAAAATGTTTATGAAAATAATCTATGTCTCGCTACGATCACAGCAACGCGAAGTTCACGAAAAACGGAGCTAAAACGCGAAAGTTATGAATTAAACGGGGTTTCCTATAGCAATTTACTTAATTAAACCTAACCCTGAAATTTAAAAGTTGCAACCATGATTAACAGTGGCACTAACACATAGATTATGAAATTATGAAACTAACGCAATTTGAACGGGTCAATTCGGAGCTAAAACGAAGTTTTTATGAGCAAAACAAATCTAGTGGCATTTCTGTAAATACTGAAAACGTATTTTGGACTAAAACAGTATACTTTACGTTTTCAAAAGGAGAAAGCGTACTCTGGAAATGTGATGTGGACTGCGGGTTATGACTTAGAAAAGCTCAGGGTCTCTTTAACAAAACCGACACGCGAAGGGGTACCGGATGATCTAAGCTGTTGGATCAAGAACGAACGGCTCATAATAGATGGGAGGGAGAGAGAGAGAGCAGTGGTGGCCGGAACAGTGCGGCCGCGGCGGTGCAGCCATTGCCGGTGGCGAGGAGGTCACCGGCGCGCACGGAACTCGGCCTACGGGCCACGGTTCAAAGAGCCGAGGGCACCGGGAGAAAGAGGGGGAGCAGGGGACCTCGGCCAGGCCGAGAACGGGGCCGAAGGACGCGGCTAAGGCGACGGTCGCCATGGCCGGTGGCCAGGAGTTATCGGGCGCACGCGAAAACGGTCATACAAGCCATGAAAATCGAAAATAACGGCATGGGGAGGTAGAGAGAAGCAAGGGGGTTCTCACCGTGGAGAAAAACAGGCGAAGGCGGCTCGAGGACGGCTGCCCGCGCGGAGGGGCGGACGGCAGATCCCGGCGATGTGCGCGCGGCTTTGGCTCCCGCGCGCTTGGCGAATGCGAAAATGAGACGGGGAGGCAGCAGGGGTGCGCGCGGGGGGTCTCGGTTCCCTTTTAAACGAGACCGAGGAGCGGGGGCAACGTGCCCACGTCGTGAGGAGCGGGCGCGGGGCGGCGGTTGCGGCTGACGCGCATGGTGCGGGAGGTTGGGGGCGGCTCTGACGGGCGGGGCCGGGTTGTCAGCGGCAGAGAGGGAAGAAGGAAGCGGCGGCGGTTGCTCGCGTGGTGATGGGCTGGCGCGGCGACGGTTGCTGGGCCGGCCCAGGAAGGAAGCGGGGGAGGGGAAAAGAGAAGGCGCGCGGGCCGGCGGGAGAAAAGGGCCTGCGGGCCAAAAATGAGGAAGGGAGGGAGAAAAGAAGGAAATTCTTTTTCTTTTTCCAAATAAATTTTCCAAACTCATTTTCAAGTTGAATTTGAATTCAATTCAAATTTTAGTCAAAGCTAATAATTACAAAAACAAATGTGCAGCAGCATGAATGCATCAACATGTTTCTATCCTTATATTTACTTTTAATTTCATAAAAATATTATTTCCTAAATTTGAAATGCACATATAATTGCATAATTAAATCAATTTTTTCTTATTTCAAAAGACTGAAATTTTTGGGTGTTACAATTCTACCCCCCTTAAGATGAATCTCGTCCTCGAGATTCGGGTGATTGCTTACTCAAACAGTTGGGGATAAGACTTTCTCAGATCCTCTTCTCTTTCCTAAGTAGCCTCATCCTCTGAATATCGATTCCACTGCACCTTGCACATCTTTATAGTTCGGCTTCTTGTAACTCTTTCTGCAGTTTCCAAGATCTTTATCGGATACTCTTCATATGTAAGATCTTCCTTAACAGCAAGTTCTTCTAACGGAATCTGCTCTTCTGGTACTCGCAAACACTTCTTTAATTGAGAAACATGAAACACATCGTGCACACCTGAGAAACTCTCAGGCAGTTCCAATTGATAGGCTACTTCTCCACGTCTCTCTAGGATCTTAAAAGGTCCAATATACCTCGGTGCCAACTTTGCTTTCATATTGAATCTTTTCACACTTCTCATTGGTGACACCTTCAGGTACACATAATCTCCAACTTCGAAAGTTAGCTCTCTTCTGCGAGTATCAGTGTAACTCTTATGTCGGGACTGAGCCACCCTCAAGTTGCCCCTAATCATTCTCACTTGTTCTTCTGCGTCTCTAAGGACATCGGGTCCAAACACTTGAGTTTCACCGGTCTGATTCCAGAACAAAGGTGTTCTACATTTATGCCCATACAGCGCCTCAAAAGGTGCCATCTTGAGACTCTTCTGGTAACTGTGCCATCTTGAGAACTCAGCATATGATAAACTCTTGTCCCAACTAGTGCCATTCTGCAGTGCACAAGCTCTCAACATATCATCCAAAATCTGGTTGATCCTTTCAGTCTGTCCATCAGTTTGTGCGTGGTAAGCAGAACTCAAATTCAACTTTGTCCCCAAAGATCTATGTACTTTCTGCTAGAATTGCGATGTAAACTGAGTGCCTCTATCCGACACAATTTTCTTGGGAACACCATGTAAGCACACTATTCTTTCCATGTACAACTCTGCTAGCCTTGCACACGTATAGGTAGTCTTGACTGGTAAAAAGTGAGCAACCTTGGTGAGTTGATCCACTATTACCCATATTGAATCATAACCTCTTTGAGTGCGGGGTAAACCTACGATAAAATCCATACCAACTTCTTCCCATTTCCACTCAGGAATCTTCATTGGTTGTAGCAACCCTGCAGGTCTTTGATGCTCAGCTTTCCCTCTTTGACAAGTGTCACACAAAGCCACATACTCTGCCACATCTCTCTTCAAACCATACCACCAATACTTCTCCTTGAGATCCAAATACATCTTCGTACTTCCGGGATGTATAGAATAAGCTGAATCATGGGCCTCTTGCAGAATTGCATCATGGATAGCCTTCACTTTAGGTACACATATCCTTTTTCTGAACCAAAGAGTACCATTCTCATCCATCCTGAATCCTGGTGCCTTTCCAAGCACTACATTCTCCGCTGTCTCTTTTAGTTTCTCATCCTCCAATTGACCTTTGTGTATCTCTTGCTCCAATGTAGGCTCTATCACCAATTCCATTGCATTAGTGACAAAACTCAAGTTGAGATGCTCCATTTCAGCACACAACTCTGCTGGCATCAATGTCACCCCAAGTCCGTTGGCATAACTTTTCCTACTAAGTGCATCAGCTACGACATTTGCTTTTCTCGGATGATAATGCACTTCCAAATCATAGTCTTTGATCAATTCTAACCAACGACGTTGTCTCAGATTCAGATCTAATTGGGTAAAGATATACTTCAAACTCTTGTGATCTGTATAGATATCACTCTTATGTCCAATTAGATAATGTCTCCAGATTTTCAAAGCATGAACCACAGTTGCCAATTCCAAGTCATGAGTAGGGTAATTCAACTCATGCTTCCTCAATTGTCTAGATGCATATGCCACCACTCTTCCTTCTTGCATGAGAACGCATCCAAGGCCCAAACGAGATGCATCACAATATATAAAGAAGTTCTTGCTTAAATCAGGCAAAATCAACACTAGAGCTGTAGTCAATCTCATCTTTAGCTCATCAAAGTTTGACTGGCATTTATCAGACCATGCATATTTAGCATTCTTTTCCAACAGAGCTGTCATAGGCTTAGCAAGCTTGGAAAAACCTTCAATGAATCTCCTGTAGTATCCAGCCAATCCTAAAAGCTATGAATCTCACTTACATTGATTGGTGGTTTCCAATTCAACACATCTTGTACTTTGCCTGGATCCACTACTATTCCACCATTGGAGACAACATGACCCAGAAAAGAGACCTCCTTCAACCAAAACTCACACTTGAGCTCCACATAAGCTTTTAGATGTAGCCAAAAAGAAGGCAAAATCATTAATGACTTGGTGAGGATTCAAAAATACCACATATACAAAGTAATTTGAGAGTACTACAAAAGGAGAAGGTAAGCTATGTTTTGTTTTAAAAAAATCTTAAAATGTTTCTCCAATTGACTTGACTGACGGAATATGGTGATCTGTTTTAAGCTGTTCCATTCTTCAACTGCCCAAAGTTTCATGGTAGACACTTTGAATCCTACGGTACATGGATAACTAGGAATGGTTTTATGTTGATGTCTTGTCCTAAGGTTATGTCTTGAGTAATCCAACCTTTTATCGAGGATGAGTAAAAGCCTAAGTGTGGGGGAGTTGTTGACGGTAGTTATCATACATATTTTATCCATCAATTAAACATCCATAAGGGTATAAATAAATCACTAAAGTAGACTTAGGGGTTTAAACTAACAAATTCCACGAGTTTTGGTGAATCTGTGTTTTCAGCAGGATTTAATCAAAAACCGCCAAGGATGATGTAATCGTCAAAAGAAAATACGGAATCCCATCACTGGTACCTACGTGGGAAGACTCTAGAAGGATCCAGAAGCCACGTCACCGAAGCGAAGCCCGAGTGGTTGACATGTGGGGCCGCCTGGCCCCACTGTTAGGCCACCTAGCCCTTGGTGGGCCCACTTGTTAGCCAGCTTCCTACGTAGGTTTCCCACCGCCTTGGAGGATGCATCTAGGCCGTTTCTTAAGTCAATTTGATCTAAGGGCTCACGTTGGACCCCCAGGGCTATATAATCAAGCCTGTAACCCTCCTGAGGCAATGCTCATTTGATCCTGAGAGCTGAGAAGCCAGGAACCCTAATTCATATATCCACCAGGATCAAAGCTAGCAATCAAGAGAAGATTAGTCTTCCATGGGATCTAGTCTAGTTCTAGAAATAGAGAGATAGAGTGTAAGGGAAGAGTTTTGGAGTAGTCCCGACCTGTCGGTGCTCTCTCTACAACTTGTACTTGGCGGAATCAAGTTCTTCTTGAGCTTGCTTCTGAGATTTCTTTGGTAATCGACTTCTAAATTCAAGTAAGCATCTTGTTCATATTGTTCTTTAGGTTTGCGACTCTCTTTTGAGTACTTTAATCCTTGTAGCTCCTGGGTTAAAGTAGTATTCATAGTGTAAGCGTGGTGCTTGGACTCGGTTACTCGTAGATGTACCCTATTTTCTGGATCGGTGGTAGCTCATGAGGGTGATTTTTATAGCCTCGTTAAATCCTCTGTAGTCCACCTCCCGTTAATAGGACTAGTAGGACTAGTATTACTATAGAAAACATACTCTATCTGTGTTTTTTCTAGTATTACCCCTAGAATTGAACAATAGAAGACAAATCTTACCGAAGTTATAACTAGAAGACCTTAGTAGTGTCCTCTATGCTTCTATTATCTAGCCTTGATTGTGAAGTTGGGTTAAGTTAGAATTGGTTATTCTCACCTCTATTCCTTTGGGTTCGATATAAAACTGGGTTACTCTCGGTGAAGTTCTACAATGGTATAATATCTATGCGCTTGCAAATTATTATGTGTATATTAATTTATACCAACACCGCCCCTGGGTTGTTGGTCGCTTTTGCTATTCGTGGTGCCGGTGGCCTCAATCCTGAGCTATGGGGTTGAGGTCCTTGGTGGCTTGGCCAGTCTTGGAAGTTAAGGCCGGGGTCATGCGCCCCATCCTATAGTGGTTAGGGTTGTATGGCTGTCTTGTCAGGCCATATTTAGATGGTGGGTCACTGCACCGGTCGTCACTGCCTGGCGGTGTTGTCTTGTCTGTGCAACGTGGTGCGGGGATGGCGCCTGTCCCTGAGATGGCTTTCTCCTTAGTCCTGGTGGCATGAGTGGAGCATCCCGGTCTCTGTTAAGGTTAACATGCTTGATGGAGCCCGATCCCTCCTTGGCCTTCCCAGTTGTCGAGATAGAGGAGGGGTCGTGTGGTGCTGCACAGCGCGCAGCAGAAGGAGCGACAGGTTGTGCCCGACCACCCACCTTAGTGCGTGGTTTAGGTCCGCGCGGCTTAGATGGGCCATGGTAGCTGGGCTTTTGCTAGCTTAGCCATCGTAGGCCGCCCAAGCGGCTAACTAATCGGTGTCTTGAGATACCCGGGGTATTATAACCCCAACAATTTATAATATCAAATAAATATCATTAGATTAATTATGAAATGCATTTTCATAATAAATTGATTTGGAGCCATAAATGCGAATACTATTGACTACAAACTTGGTTAAACATGAAGCACTTTAACTAGCATGCAACCCATAGTTGCATCCTTTTAGGGACAGAGGTAGTACATCTTTACCTAAAAATACTTGTTGACAGCAATCAGTGATTGGGAGGTTCAAATTTAGATTGGGGAATTAAATGTATTAAAAAACACTTGACCAGTTTGGGAATGTTACCAACATAAAAATAGTAAAACTGGCCTAGGGTGGTTTCTCTAGAATGCACACGTGGGCCTATAAAAACTAGCATAGGATGATGGTTTAGCAACTGTCCTGAGCCTGGTTTAGGCAGTCAGAGCCGGTTTAACCTCTAAATTCAATGAGAACTTCTCTAATGTCATAGGAAACTTGCTAATTATGTTTGGTAAAGGTTTGAAAGTGTATTTGCCCCCGTTATGTGCGTTTTGGTGTATTAATGACAACAGTAATTAGGAACTAATGAATTTATTGAGTGATATTGCAGCTATTAGTTTCCACTGAAATGGCACCACTCAATTCAAAGTTTGAAAGGCCTCCAGTCTCAAGTGGTTTAACTTCATATTGTGTTTTTGAAACTGAGTTTAGGAATATCACCAGTACTACTAAGAGGGATAAAAATCTAGGTGCTCTGAAGAAGAGTGCTCAAGTACCTAATTGAAATCAACTGAGAGACACAGAAATATAGCATGAGCACTTTGTTTTAGTTTTTGAAGTCTTCCTCATCAAAAGTTCCAATGTGGATCATGCAACTCAGCCCAGGCACTATCGGGAGTTGGTTTTGAACCTCCAATCATCGGAGGTTCCGACAGTCATCGGAAGTATCAATGGTTTGCGCGCAAGCCTCATCCTATTGTTTCCACTTGTAGGTTCCGACAACTGTCGAAAGTACCAACGTTTGCGTGCGTTGTTGGTATTTCTTAACGTCTACTAGAAGTTAATCAGCAAGCGTACGGAATTACCGTTGTAGCTTTCACTTGGAAGTACTCAGGGTGTCATATTTTCCATAGGGAAAGAAGGTAATTCTTCTAGCTAATTCGTCTAAGGACAACACAAGGATAGCTGATAAGGGTAGAGATGGGTTCCTTGGCTTTAGGGTCTAAGAATAGATAAACTTTACTTCTACTTGCTTACTTTGGGCACCAGATCACACCTAGTTTGCTAGGCAAGAATGGCCTATGGCTCTACGCCGTACCTAGACGTGGGGTATTACAAGGGATGGATAGGGCTATCACCACCTACCGCCTACCCCTCAACCATGGAGTACGAAGCAAACGAAGGTAGCCTCTAGCCTAGACACCACGTCTACGCTATCGACTACTACTTTAGCATCGATCAGGGTTATCCGTCTTTATCAGGGCCCTCTACTAGAGTATCCGCCATGGGGACGGATGACAAACCCGCAAGCAAATAAAAGAGCATAGCTTAACTAATCAAAAGACTTTTACACCAAAAGAACCACAAATATTCACTTAGTGGGAAAACCCATTGAGGCACATGTATTCATCGAGGTACAAGACTGGAGGAAGTCCGATAGTTTTGGTACTTCCCCGAACTCTCCCTCACATCTCTCCCTACTACTATCTAGAGCTAGCTAGGGCCTAAGCCCATGGAATGGTGTTGCTCTTGCTCTTGCTTTGGTGCACTTCTCCTTGATGTGTTGTTGTTGAATGAGGAGGGGGTGGCCTCCTTTTATAGGTGGAGAGGAGGAATAATCCCATGGCATATTCCCTTGATTCCTTCCTAATTTGATCAAACCGCCATCCTCCGTATCAATTCCTCTGCGATACGCATGCAACCGACCATAGAGAGGCGGTATGAAGCACATGGACAAGGTTGGGCCTGAGGGAAACCAGCAGGGGGGTGCCTACACCATGGGTGTGGACTACACCCTAGTTGGCCCACCTTGAGTCCAATTTTGTCGAGAGATATTCTTTGGTCTTCTAGAGTGGCCCTGTGAAGGTTTTGCGCCAATTAGAGCTGGTTTGATCTGGATTTGATCTTGTTCTCCACCTTATTAGGCCTTGGTTTGGCCCAGTAGTGGGCCTTCTCCCCCTTGGGCTCATGACGGGTGTATGTTTTGCTGTGTTTCTTGTACACTTTTGGCTCATTTTCTGTGTAATCCCGACATGTCCTCCTACAAATGAATAATCACCAAAACTCATGGAATTGATTAGTTATAAGCCCTAATTCTATGTTTGGTGTTTATTTTAGCAGATTTTACATGAAAGTTGGTGGTTAGATATTGGAGTTAAGGACCGTCAATAAGTACCCCCACACTTAGCCCTTTGCTCGTCCTCGAGTAAAGTTAAGGACTAAGATGGGTCATCTCCTTGACATGAAACCTGCATACAAGTTATTCCAAGCCTCACCTGAACCTGTGAACTTCTAAGTGTCTACCAAAATATCTTGAGTAATTGGATAATGGAACAACTTGGTTTCAAACCCTCTTACTCTACTCTTGCTCAGAAACTTGGGTTTTTGCTTGATTTTAAAAATGTAAAGGTAGCTTATGTTCCTAGAGTGATTCTCTCATGTCACTTATATATGTAAGTGGTTCCTCACCAAGCCATATCTTTGATATTTGCCTTCTTTTTTATCATCCTACATCTAAAGGCTTATATGGAGCTTGGTAGGGATGAAATTTTGTGGCACACTTACCTTATATATGTTGTAAAGCCAAATTCCGGATCCACTAGAGAGAAGTGTCATACTCTTAGATCAAAACTATGCAAGTGTGTGGAATATTGTGGAACTATATTCCTCTATTTGATATGATCTTTTCTCTATTTTTTATTCTAAGACATGGTTAGCATTATATTCTTCTTTTTATGAGCCTTCATGTGCTCATCTTTTTTTCAATACCTTGGGACCTTCATGTGTCCCTATTTTTTATACTTTGGGACCTTCATGTGTCCTAATTTTTTTCAATACTTTTTTGCATAGCCTTCATGTCTCTTTTTTCTAAACCACAAATTTAGATAGTAGTATTTGCCTAACAAACATTTTTTGTCTACTCCCTAGTGTAGGAGCAGAGTTTTTGGTGAATGGAAGCATGTTTTAGCGTATTCCTAGTGTAGGAATAGCATATGCATGTGGGTGTACGTGAATTTTGATCTTGGGAGCATGAAAAATCTCTTAGCAAGGGTCACAGAACTTGACAAAACTCAACACAAAATAAGTGGTATATGTAGAAGGTTTAAACGTATAAAACTAAATAGGGCTTTGGTGGGAATATTGCATGTCATTCAAGGAACATGCTATTTGAATTTTGTTTTTCAAAGATAAATCCCAAGTACTTTGTATGAGAGAGCAAGTTTCATATCATCCTACTATATCCCATATTCCAATTACTTAGATAAATTGGGGTCCCTATGATAAGGTATTCATAAGTTATAGGAATATTAGCTAGGAATAAAGAGTATGCAAATTTAATCATAGGTTAGCATGGAGATGAAGCGTCATTTGTTTTACATTTTTAATATGTTTAAATTTTAAATCTTAAAATTTTGGAGAGATGAGGGGTAGTGTTGCACAAACTATCGTTGAAGATGAAGGAAGCTACGGAGAGTTAGAGATGGTTTGCCTAAACCAGAGGTTCTGCCAATCCTCTCTAGGGCCATCCGTTCTGTCCTTCTATACGTTGGATTGCCCTGATGTTGTGTAACGTGTCGTGCTTGAGAGATCTCCCCCACACTTATTTTTGTACCTGTTTTATTCAAACAAAAAGAAACAAAGGTGTAAACAAACAAGGACTCTATCAGTTTGAACATCGGGAAGCCTAAATCATTATTATTATAGCAATTTTTTATTTTATTGTTCATCCAACTTTTATCTCTTTAGCATAACTCAACAAGGCTAAAGTAAAGTTTGCAAAATAATCATAGCCTTGATTCATCTCTATTTTGGATTACTTCCATTTTTATGAAGATAATGACTCAGATTTCATTAATCAAAATTCAACACCATGTTAAAATTTGATTAAAGAAGGCTATTTTAACCTAAGCACCATCCTTAATTAAAAAATCCTATGGATGTACCCGTGAGAGTACACCTAAACCAGAGAATATATCATAAACAAGAGAAGCATGTATGAATAATCACCGGTAGGTTTGGCCCGGTAGTGTACGTTTTGTTGTGTTTCTTGTACACTTTTGGCTCAATTTTTGTGTAATCCCGACATGTCCTCCTGCAAATGAATAATCACCAAAACTCGTGGAATTGATTAGTTATAAGCCCTAATTCTAAGTTTGGTGTTTATTTTAGCAGATTTTACATGAAAGTTGGTGGTTAGAAATTGGAGTTAAGGACCGCTAACACACGCGTTGTTCTATCGGTAGTTTGTTGGAGGTTACCTGACCTTCTTTGCATTGGAAGTTCTGACATTTGTCAGAAGTTCCAACAAGTTCTTTTGTGCAGCCTAGAAGTCTTGATCGTATTGTTTACCATACGAAAACCATATGCGTTGGAAGTTCCGATGAAGAGCATCGGAAGTTCCGACACTGCTCTGAATGGCTAGATTTATCCTTGTGGTATAAATACCACCTCTCTCTCTCTCTCTTCTAATGTTAACCCACTCATTTACTCAACACCAACCATCAGACGAAACACTTCCCTAGCATTCAAAACCTTCTTCTCATCTCCTCATTGCTCCTAGATCCAAATCTTGCATGAGTTTGAGTTGAGAGAAGGCTTCTTGGTGAGAGAAACATCAAAGCAAAGATCGAGCACTTGATTTCTTCATCAAGCCGGTTGGAATTGTGTTTGTTACTATTGGGGCGTTGCCCCTAGCTGATGGCTAGGCGTCGTCCAGAAGCTCCCGATCTGGAAAACCCTAGGAAGTTTGCATTACCCTTGAAATTCTAGTGAAGAACTCATGTTGACCTTTGTGGTTGCTTGGGAGAGGCAAGGAGGTGAAAGAGACTCTGACATTTGTGTCACCTCGACAACGAGAATGTAGGCACTTCTTAGTGGGGTGGCCAAACCTCAGGATAAATCCTTGTGTCCCGCATACTTGTTGTTGTTGTGATTTCTTGGAACTACTTGTATTTGGTTGTCTCTCCCTCAAGCTTATTCTTAGGGTTTGGTCTGATCTACCATTTGGCGATGCTCCAAGGATAAGGAAGTGGTTCAACATCTTCATCTAACTCTTAAAAAGTGGGCTAGAAAGTAGATCTAAATTTGAAGTTCATTCTTCTCTGATTTTGTAGCCTTTTGTAGGTGTGGAAACTTCTGACGAGTTTGCGTCGGAACTTCTGACATCCATAAGAAGTTTCAGCCCAAACTGTCGAAACTTCTAACAGTTGTTAATCCGTTGCTTCAAGTTTGCGTTTAAAAATTTTAGATACACATGTTCACCTCCCCTCTAGGCATTAACTGTAGATCCTTTCAATTGGTATCAAATCCTACTGTGCGAGGAGAAACAATGTCGGAGACCGATAAGTGGAAGAGTGAGGCGATGGACCTTGCCAAGATGATTGCCAAGGAAACGATGGCTAAGCAAGCAAAGATGTTTGAGGATCAATTGAAGGAAGTGTAAGATGAGATGGTATAGATGAAAGAAGAGTTGAGCAAGAAACTTGATGATGCTATAAGTGGCATAAGCAAAGGTGAAGAATCAAAAGATAACACAAGTGAAGGTGGAGGTGCCAAGGAAACCACTCCCGGTGGAAAGGATGGATTTACAAGTGTAAGCTTTGACTATGCTCAACTTAACAAAGGCCCTAATATGCACTTTCCCACCGTCAATCCCGCTAAGCCACCTCACTTCGATGGAACAAGATTTACAGATTGGGCTTACAAAATGAAGATGCATCTTATTACCGTAGACCTTGGGTGATTGTGGATGTTGGTGTATTCAAGATCTGGTCATGTATACAATTATTTTCCTTTGCAAAATGAAAACAATTCAAGATCTGAACGTGCTATTGTTCCCATGCTTGATAGGTGCAGGCAAGACACTATACTGTGGTCCGTACGTGCGTCATAAACATGTTACTAGAAGAAAGCGTAGAGGTTGCTTTCAAGGCATCAATAAGACGGCAGTACTTTTGAGATCGTATCGACAACGCCGAAAAAAATAAAAAAAATGCGTCTATCTGTATCGATCAAGAAATAATTTGACCAGGATGTTTAGCAAGTAGGCAGCAGGTCACCATGTCCGATCCAGGCCGCCAGAATCTTCATCTTGTCCATGATGCACCCGGGCGCCCATCAGTGGTACGTTATTAATATAAGCGTGGATGATCTCTCTGTATTTAACAGTCCAATCGATCTTACGAAGTCCGCCCAACAGCAATATCACATATCGTCTCTTGATCGTGAAAGCGATATATGATGATTAGGCTGCGTTTCTTCTTCTCTGGTTATTCTGTACATTTCGCCTGCTCTGAAAATGATGAAAGTGTTTCTAATATATGTTTAACTTTCCTGAGTCACGCAGCCTCTGGTTTTCGGCAACTGATGGAGCCGTCCGCTCTAGCTGGCGTCTGCGGTTCTCGGAAATCTTCATTATATTCTACGGCAACTAACAGTTAACAGGCATAATCTACAATTTCAATTGGTCGTGCAGACTAACTTACTTCAATCTGGCCAGACACTGATGCTAGTGCCACCCTGAGTTTCTTCACTTGCTCGCTCGCCTCCTCGTCCTCCACCACCTCCATCGTATCCCTGCGGCATACAAAGGTCCGCAAAAGCTGAGGAGGAGGATCCCGGGTATTTGGCGCTTCACGCTCAATTTCTTCAATCACCTCGGGGGACTCCCTCGCCTTCCTTGGCCCTCGGCCAGCTCGTGGTCGGACGGAAGGGACAAATTCTATCACTGGCGTCTGAGCCCGGGGACTGACCCTTGGCTCTGGGCGACTGGTCGGCTCGGTAGCAACCTCTTCATTGATTTGCTCCGGGTGCTCGGGGACTTCGTCTTGGGGACCAGCCTAGTTTTTTGGTATTTCTGGCGTTTCTTCTGGCTGTCCCGCCCTAGCACCTTGAGCAGCAGAAGCAGCCATGGCACTTGGCTCGGCGTCCAGCCGAGCATCACCGATGTCAACCGAGTGCAGTTCCTCGGTCGACGTTTCTCTACAGCATGATGTCGTATCATCAATACTTCCATTTTGATTTTGTTTGGACTAAGTCTAGAGCAGAGACACTTACTCGTTGGACCGCCTGCGTGCAGCTCTGAATGGCCGGGGCTTGTTGGAGCTCCCCTTCCCTTCAGTTGCCGGCATGAATCTTGAGAACACCGGAGGGGTCCGGTTCGCCTCCGGTGCTTTTGTCCTCGCCGCGGTGGCCCTCCTGGCCGAAGCCTCTCATCTTGGCTCGGGGACTTTGCCCCGAGCGGGTCTCTGGCCGGCTGCGCCTTGGGCTGGCCGGTCGGAGGCTCTGGTAGTCGGTGTCGGAGCGTCCATCCGCGCAGCTCGCTGCTGCAGCGTCTCGCATGCGTCTTCACCATCATCCGACCAGTCCGTGATGGCTTGTTGGCTTGCCGAAGGCTCTCTAATCGAGATCCCGCCACTCTTGTGTGGTGGCGGAGTGTTCGGTTTCTTCTTCTTCACCGGCTCTGGTCGGGCCGGTTCTTTCCCACGTGGTGACTGCCGACGCTTGGGAGCTTTCTCCACCACGTCCTCGAATGAGGACAATGAGCTGCTCTCCGATGGCAGACCAGCCGGAGCATTGGTCGGAGGGGCATCTACGCCCTTCGGCCAGGTACCATCCGACACGTCGGAGACATACACAGCACGATCATGTCCACAAGTTTTCATGAAGACGTTTCAACATCAATAAGATTTGATATTACAAGGACTACACACGGTATATTCTTACCAGTGGTGGTGGATTCGTGATGTTGTATGCTCTTTGCTGTCCTATGTTGCTCAGTTTGGTGTTACTTGAAAAGAGCTCCAGGAGGCGACCATAGGCGTCGTCCTTATTTATCTTCTCAGGGGCTTCCCGAGCGGTATCTTCATCCCCTGTGTACTCATATGAGTGGCAGAACCTCTCCTTGCTCGGTTGGATCCGGCGTATGACGAAGTTGATGGCTACACCAACTCTGTCAAGATTGTTACACATCTGACCCAGAATCTGCATAAGCTCATCGACTTGAGTCATATCCGAGCTGTTTGGTCTTGCCGACCAGTTTGCGCTTGAAATTCATCTCATATACAATACAATACAATACACCAAAGACACAGGATGTAGGGTATTACGCCGATCAGATGGCCCGAACCTGTCTAAATCGTTGTCTCTGCACTTGTGTCACCATCTGGTTCCTATTACGCGCACCTCTACCAATTCATCTACTACTGTGGGCATACCCCTCGGTAGATTGCCGACTATATTTCGTCGATAAAACCATCTCTAAAAATATGATTTTTAGAGAAGGTTGTTTTATGTCAAGCGCTCCTACAAATAGGTAGATTTTTAAGAGATGGTTTTATTAAGCCAACCGCTCTTAGAAATCGATTTCTAGGGGAGGTACAAAGGCTATAATGCGGAAAAATATTTCTAGAGACGGTTTACTATATAAAGTGCCCTTAAGAAAAGGGAGGCCAATGAAAAAATCATCCATGCAGTAGTAATGGGAGGTGAAAATATTTTATTTTGTGTGCCCACGTCCACTTGTGCTAATATGCATTGCCTATGTTGGTGATGTGCCTAAGAGGCAATCGTACACTTTGGATTAGATTCATGCATGGACCAAAATAAGACATTGATCCACAAGAAACATAATGACTATAGGATAGAAGCCTATTAGCGGAGTCTATATATATATAAAGTCCACTACTAGAGAACAGACTTTAGAACGATGTCCCAATTTGGCATTATCCTTGGTATTTTTTGCCCCCGGGACTAAAGGGCCCTTTAGTCCTAGTTGGTAATACCAACCGGGACTAAAGGTCCCTGTCCAACGGTCGTCCGCGGGGCAGGGGCCTTTAGTCCCGGCTTGTATTACCAACCGGGACTAAAGGTAAATCTTTAGTCCCGGCTGGTAATACCAGCCGGGACTAAAGCTTTTAGTCCTGGTTTGGGTGATGCCCCGGGAATAAAGATTAATCTTTAGTCCCGGTTTGAACCCCTAACCGGGACTAATAATCCCGGCCTATAATTCAGCTCATTTCTTCCTCCCCGAGCCCGAGCCATTCCATTCAAACTCACTGCCTCTGTTTTTTAGCTTGCTGTTGTTCTTGCTCTCTCCCCCTCCATTGGTGTTGCTCTTCGATTTTGGAGGTAACAAACTTAATCCTCATATGTTTTATCAGTAGCTTATCTCATTTTGCGATGTAGATGCATGTGTAACTTTATATGTTGGACTTTATTATGCTTTTATATGTCATTTTTAGCTCAAAATCACATGATGATTTGCATATATGTTTGGATAAACAAAAGTTAAATTAGTTCATGAAATGAGAAACTTAGAAAATAGTTAGAAAATTGTAGAAAATCCGTACTAGTTGAACTTGCGGACCGTGTTCAAGTCGGCGAGCATGTTCTCTGCCGAGCGGTAACGGACGTCAAGGAGGAGCTTTGATTCTACGAGGGAGAGCGGCAACGGTCGTGGAAGACCGTGTTCCCTTTCTCGTAGAATCGGAGCTCTTCCTTGGCCTAGTACGGTGCCGTCCGGTGGAGAAATGCTCGCCGAGTTGATCACGTAAGCAAGGTCAACTAGTACGGATGATTATTTATTGAAACATGTTTTTGAGCTATAATTTGATGGATATTTGATAACTTTAGACCTATAAATGTCATCTACAAATGTTACTATCCTCGGCAACCTAAACGTCCGCGAGCTCACCGATATCGAGCAGGTCACTTAAAATTATTTTTTCTATGAAATGAACTACTTAGAAATCATGCCTTTTTTTAGAATTAAATTTTCCATGAAATGAAAAACTTAGTAAATAGTTAGAAAATTATAGAAAATCCGTACTAGTTGAACTTGCGGACCGTGTTCAGCTCGGCCAACATGTTCTCTGCTGAGCGGTAACGGACGTCAAGGAGGAACTTTGATGCTACGAGGGAGAGCGGCAATGGTCGTGGAAGACCGTGTTCCCTTTCTCGTAGAATCAGAGCTCTTCCTTGGCCAAGTACGGTGCCGTCCGGTGGAGAAATGCTGGCCGAGATGATCACGTAAGCAAGGTCAACTAGTACGGATGATTATTTATTGAAACATGTGAAATCCATACTAGTTTTATTTAAATATATCATTTTAGAAAATATGAAATTTATACTAGTTTGCAAAAATAAGTATAGAAAGTAGATGACAACTGGTACCGGATCATCGGCCTCTCGTTCGGTTGCGAAACGACTGAGGCCAGAACTCCCTCTCATTATCTGCGGCAAGTGTAAGCAGAAGATTGTGATGGAGTACCGAGTCAAGAGACAGGGACCCAACAAGGGTCGTGTTTTCTACAAGTGCCCGGATCGCGATGTGAGTTTCTTACGCATTTTATCTTTATGGCTAATTGACCTGCTTTTCTTGAATATTTTTGACTAAATATTTTTTGGCTTTAATTACAGTGGGAGGGCAATGGATGCGATGGTTGGTACTGGGAGGAAGATTATGCTACATACATGCAGAATTTGGGTGCGCTTGAGGTAGCGGCTGCTGCTGATGAGGCAGTGAGCCAGCAGGAGAAGCTTATTGATATTCAATAGAAGAATGATTTGTCTGTTTTAGTTGCGTACGATCACAAAATAATTATGTTACTGAAGTGCATTGTAGTTTTAGTTTGTTTAGTGATAGTTGGGATTGCTTACATTGTAGCTAGACTTAGTTAATTAATCAACCGTGTGTGTGTCATTTATGTTGTGTAATAAAATACTAAATTATGTTCAAGGTTTTCATAATTTGTCGTGTAATACAGATTATGTCACGCCATTGGATGTACAATGCCGATCGCCGCTCCCAAGACTTTATTGAGGGCTTGCACTATTTCTTAGGTGTGGCCGAGGCAAATAAGCGGGATGGTTTCATGTGCTGTCCATGTGCCCTATGTAAGAATTTAAAGGAATATTCAAGCTCAATGAGTCTTTATTCACATTTGCTTAAGTCAGGTTTCATGTCAAACTATATATGTTGGACTAAGCATGGAGAAAGCGAGATCATGATGGAAGAAGGTGAAGGAGAAGATTTAGACATTGATGACATTATTGCTCAGTATGGTGCCTTTGATGATACTACAATGAGGGGAGATGAAGAAGAGGTAGCGGTAGAAGATGATCTCGGTGATGCTCTTGGCGATGCCATTCGTGATGCACAACAAGAATGGGAAAGTGAAAAAGAGAAAGTTAAGTTCGAGCGCATGCTTGAGGATCATAGGAAGTTGCTATACCCGACGGCCGAAGAGGGGCAAAAAAAGCTGGGTACAACACTGGAATTGCTACAGTGGAAGGCAAAGAATGGTATATCCGACAAGGCATTTGGGAATTTATTGAACCTCATAAAGAAGATGCTTCCGAAGCCAAATGAATTGCCCACCACTACGTACGAAGTAAAAAAGGTTGTCTGCCCATTGGGATTAAAAATCCAGAAGATACATGCATGTCCTAATGACTGCATCCTCTACCATGGCAATGAATACGAGAATTTAGATGAATGCCCGGTATGTAAAGCATCGCGGTATAAGATCAGGCGCGATGATCCTGGTGACGTCGAGGGTGAACAACGTCCTAGAAAGAAAATCCCTGCCAAGGTTATGTGGTATGCTCCTATAATACCACGCTTAAAACGTTTGTTCAGAAATAAAGACCATGCAAAGTTGTTGCGGTGGTATAAAGAAGACCGTAAGGTAGACAATATGCTGAGACACCCAGCTGATGGGTCCTAGTGGAGAGCGATAGACAGGGAATTTCCAGAGTTTGCAAATGAGGCTAGAAACTTAAGGTTCGCCTTAAGTACAGATGGTATGAATCCTTTTGGAGAGCAGAGCACTAGTCATAGCACTTGGCCAGTTACTCTATGTATCTACAACCTTCCTCCATGGTTATGCATGAAGCGGAAGTTCATTATGATGCCGATCCTCATCCAAGGTCCGAGGCAACCTGGCAACGATATTGATGTCTATCTGAAGCCATTAGTTGAAGAACTTCTAGTTTTATGGAACAAACCAGGTGTACGTGTCTAGGATGAGTACAAACAAGAACACTTTGACCTACGAGCAATGTTGTTTGTAACAATCAATGATTGGCCTGCTTTAAGTAATCTTTTAGGTCAGACAAACAAAGGATATAATGCATGCACACATTGTTTTGATGACCTTGACAGTATATATTTGAAAAGATGTCGAAAGGTCATGTACCTTGGCCATCGTCGATTCCTTCCATTGAATCACCAAGTAAGAAAGAAAGGGAAGCATTTTAAAGGTAAGCCAGACCATCGGAAGAAGCCTCATAACCGAACCGAGGAAGATGTACTCGCAATGGTCAAGGATGTGAAAGTAGTATTTGGAAAGGGACAAGGCAGTGAATCTGTTCCCAAAGATGCTAAGGGACACGCACCCATGTGGAAGAAGAAGTCCATCTTTTGGGAGCTACCCTATTGGCAAGTCCTAGAGGTCCGCAACGCAATCGACGTGATGCACCTAACAAAGAATCTTTGTGTGAACCTGTTAGGATTCATGGGTGTGTACGGGAAGCCAAATGATTCACTTGAAGCACGCCAAGACTTGCAGGGCATGAAAGAATGAGACAACCTTCATCCAGAGAAGACAGATGATGGACGTCATTACTTAAGTCCTGCTAGCTACACGCTTAGCAAAGAAGAGAGGGACAGCATGTTCGAATGTCTAAGCAGCATCAAGGTCCCATCGGGATTCTCCTCCAATATAAAGGGTATAATAAATGTGCCAGATAAGAAATTCCTAAACTTAAAGTCCCATGACTGCCACGTGCTTATGACGCAATTGCTTCCAGTTGCTTTAAGAGGAATTCTACCTCCACATGTACGTCTAGCCACCGTGAAGCTATGTGCATTCCTCAATGCAATTTCTCAGAAGGCAATCAATCTAGTGGAACTAGCTACTCTACAGAACGATGTGGTTCAATGTCTTGTCAGCTTTGAGTTGGTGTTCCCTCCATCCTTCTTTAATATCATGACACACATCCTAGTTCATTTGGTGAAGGAGATTAGTATTCTTGGACCTGTGTTCTTACATAACATGTTCCCCTTCGAGAGGTTTATGGGAGTCTTGAAGAAATATGTGAAAGTCCGTTCTAAGCTTGAAGGAAGCATCGCCCAGGGCTATGGAACAGAGGAGGTCATTGAGTTCTGTGTTGACTTTATTCCTGACCTTGCCCCGATTGGCGTTCCCGAATCACGACACGAGGGGCGACTCAGTGGTAAAGGAACTTTAGGGAAGAAAACATATATCGGCATGGAAGACGATTATTTCAATAAAGCACACTACACAGTTCTTCAGAACTCGTCATTGGTGCATCCGTACATCGAGATACATAAGGAGTTCTTACGATCCAAATTTCCAGGGAAGACTGAAGCTTGGATTAGGCGTCAGCACATGGAAAGTTTCAGTGGTTGGTTGCGAAAAGAATGTCAAAGCGATGACAATATTGATGAGCAACTGTATTTGTTGGCTAGACAGCCATCGTGGCATATCCTCACGTACCAAGGGTACGAGATAAATGGGAATATATTTTACACAGTTGCCCAAGATAAAAGGAGCACCAATTAAAATAGTGATGTTCGCATAGATGAAACAGATCTAAATGGGAATATATAAACATATTATGGCCGCATAGAAGAGATATGGAAACTAGATTACGCACCTAATTTTAAAGTCCCTTTGTTCCGGTGCCAATGGGTGAAGCTGACCGGAGGAGGGGTAACAGTCGACAAAGAGTATGGAATAACAACAGTGGACCTCAACAATATTGGGTACAAAGAGGAACCATTCGTCCTTGCTGCCGATGTGAGTCAGGTGTTCTATGTGAAAGACATGTCTACAAAATCAAAGAGAGGAAAAAACAAAGACATCAACTCAATGATCAATGAGCCAAAGCGCCACATAATTCTTTTTGGGAAAATAAATATAGTGGGAATTGAAGACAAGTCAGACATGTCCAGAAGATTACGAAAGAAATGTCCGAATTCCACCCTTCATAGTGAAGAAAGATCCAAGCATCATGTTAAATGATGAAGACACTCCATGGTTACGACAAGATCATAACCAAGGGTCATACGTCAAGAAGAAATTCACTGTTGTGCCCGCATGATACAACGATGCATGTTTAATATATTATGTTTTAGAGACGGATATTATGTAATATGTTATGACTTCACAATTGTAGATCTTGCTGAGATGATCAAACTTGGTATTCAGAGTTTTTTCATCTGAGGTCATTTAGTGTCTCATTTGAGCAAGTTTGACCAAGTCAAATTTGGTCAAATAAAAAAACAACACTTTGACTCTAGTATTATGAACTCTAAATGACTTCAAATTGAAAAGTTTTGAATACCAAATTTATTAAACTCAAAAATATCTATAATTGTTGTTTTGGTCAACTTTCCATTTGAGAAAGTTTGGATGGTTCAAATTTGTGATTTTTAAATTTTGACGCCTACAAACTAGTTTTCGGGACCCTAGATTGTCTCAAATTGAAAAGTTTTGAATACCAAGTTTGTTAAGCTCATCAATATCTACAATCCTTATATAGGCCATTTTTCATTTGAGAAATCTTGAACAAAATGTAGTTCAAATTTCACAAGTGTGTGACATAGTTTTAGAAAGTATATATGAGATTCAAGAAGTTGTGACTAGTGTTTGATAAAAATTTCTCAAATGGGAAAATGAGCTATGTAACAATTGTAGATCTTGCTGAGATGATCAAACTTGGTATTCAGAGTTTTTTCATCCTGAGGTCATTTAGTGTCTCATTTGAGCAAGTTTGACCAAGTCAAATTTGGTCAAATAAAAAAACAACACTTTGACTCTAGTATTATGAACTCTAAATGACTTCAAATTGAAAAGTTTTGAATACCAAGTTTGTTAAACTCAAAAAGATCTACAATTGTTGTTTTGGTCAACTTTCCATTTGAGAAAGTTTGGATGGTTCAAATTTGTGATTTTTAAATTTCGACGCCTACAAACTAGTTTTCGGGACCCTAGATTGTCTCAAATTGAAAAGTTTTGAATACCGAGTTTGTTAAGCTCATCAATATATACAATCCTTATATAGGCCATTTTTTCATTTGAGAAAGCTTGAACAAAATGTAGTTCAAATTTCACAAGTGTGTGACATAGTTTTAGAAAGTATATATGAGATTCAAGAAGTTGTGACTAGTGTTTGATAAAAATTTCTCAAATGGGAAAATGAGCTATGTAACAATTGTAGATCTTGCTGAGATGATCAAACTTGGTATTCAGAGTTTTTTCATCTGAGGTCATTTAGTGTCTCATTTGAGCAAGTTTGACCAAGTCAAATTTGGTCAAATAAAAAAACAACACTTTGACTCTAGTATTATGAACTCTAAATGACTTCGAATTGAAAAGTTTTGAATACCGAAGTTTGTTAAACTCAAAAATATCTACAATTGTTGTTTTGGTCAACTTTCCATTTGAGAAAGTTTGGATGGTTCAAATTTGTGATTTTTAAATTTCGATGCCTACAAACTAGTTTTCGGGACCCTAGATTGTCTCAAATTGAAAAGTTTTGAATACCGAGTTTGTTAAGCTCATCAATATATACAATCCTTATATAGGCCATTTTTCATTTGAGAAAGTTGTAGAACAAAAAATACTACATTTTCTCTATTTTTATAGGTTTAACAAAAAAATTCCTGTCAATTTTGGTCAAAAACCGAGAAAAAATTAAAACATTGACGTTACAATAATGTGATAATAAATTTCCTATCGAATAATATTAGTTTTATTAATTTTAAGTTAGAAATATATTTTTGCATTAACAAAATACTTAGTATTAGTAACATTTATATTCTATATTCATAAAAGAAATTAAAAACTTTAGGTTACAAAATTTTCCTATTTACAATAAATAATTAGTTAATCAATAGTATTTTTTAAAATAAATATTGCAAAGTATTGAAGTTGCTATGGAATTAATTGATTAACCTAAGTATTAAACAAAAACAAAATCCCAGGCCTTTCCAATTACGCTGGCGGGTTGGCAAATTTTTCAGGGCTTCAGTCCCGGCCCAGACCAAGAACCGGGACTAAAGGGTGGGCGGCAATTTCGGTGCCCACCAAAAAATACCTTTAGTCCCGGCTGGCAACACGAGCCGGGACTAAAGGACATTTAGTCCCGGCTGGTAAGACCAACCGGGACTAAAGGGTTGGACCTTTAGTCCCGGTTAGTATTACCAGCCGGGACTAAATGTCCTTTAGTCCCGGCTGGTGTTACCAGCCGAGACTAAAGGGTCGCGGGCTATATATATCGAACGTCTGTTCTGTTCATCTTCGATCTCGCCTCCGTCGCTCAGCCCCGCTTGGCCGCGCCATCCGCCGTTGTCGAGCTCGTCTCTGCCGCGCCGCCGTCGTCGTCTACCCCCGCACGGCCACGCCATTCTCCAGGCCCGCATCGCCGCATCCCGTCTCCGCCGCCGCACCCGACCCCACCCTCCGTCGCCGACGCTTCTCGCGCGCCCACGCCGTACGGCCTCCGTCGAACTCGATCTTGATCTGCTGCTCTCGATCAGCCAAGTTTTTTAGATTTTTTTTACAAAGTCTCGGCTGTATGTTAGATTAAAATGTATTCAATTTTAATTAGTAGTTTATTGTTAGTTTTTTAGTTATTTTTAGATAGTTTTTGATATATTAGATTTAAATGTATTAAAATTTAATTAGTATTTTATTTAGATAGTTTTTTAGATAGTTTTTTATTATAGTTTTTGATATATGTTAGATTAAAATGTATTATCTTACTAGTTTATCTAATTTCATGTTAGATTTATTTAATTGGATTTAGTAATTATATATTCTATCTCTCTATATATATTATATCTAGAGAGAGATTCTATATGTATACATATGTACTTAATTATTTCTATATGTATATATACATGTACTTATTTTCATGTGTTGAGAGAGAGAGAAAATTGTATCTAGAGAGACATTCTATGTGTATCACATGCATATCTAGAGATATAGACATATGCACTTATTTCTATGTGTTGAGAGAGAGAGAAAATATATTGTATCATTCTATGTGTATATATATACATGTACTTATTTCCAAGTTGATGAAATATTATGTGTTATTATATTTAATTGGATTTAGTAATTCTATATGTGTTATCACATGTACTTATGTTATGTACCATAGTAATTCTATCTATGTGTTATCTTGAAGATACAAATGGCTGCTCCGAATGATAACTTGAGTGATGACATAATGGCGGATATTATCAACGCCGGCACCAATGTGGATGTAGATGACACGAGTCAGTACTTTGCTGATTATGAAGATATCCTGAATATGCCGGTGGTTGAAGATCAACAAATTGTCGCGCAAGAAAATACTAGCGAGGTATATTCGATTATCTATCATCTCTTATAGATGCATGTGTACGTATATTTGTTGTTAATCGTTGTGTTTCTACTCATGTAGCCGGTCTCTGGATCTACATCAACCACCGACAAAAGTAGAAAAGTCCGAGGGCCAAAAAAGCCATTAGAGGGCCGTTTCATAATATCAGAATTCGACACCGACACCGGCAAACCATTGGGACCACATGCTCAGACATATATCAATCAATGTGGGTTCGTTGTAAGGGATAGGATCCCAGTTAGTGCTCGTGAATGGAAGCAGAAGATATCCGCTCCTAATGTTAGTTTTGTATCTGATCGTGACAAGAACCTAGCTTGGAGAGATATCACTCAGCATTTCACATTACAAGCAGATGATGCTTTGAAGGAGCTAGTGAGGGATTGGACAATGAAGAAGATGGCAACATTGTTCCAGAGTTGGAAGAAGACATTGTATAAAAAGTTTATCTTGAAGAATGCTACGCCGAATTTCAATGCTAAGGTGTTTGTCAAGTTGGAGTCCCATTGGGACGCCTTCGTAGAATACAAGACATCCCAAGACAGTGAGGAACGTGTGATGAGGAATCGGCAGAATGCCCGACAGAAGCAATACCATCATCACATGGGATCATGTGGTTATAAGAGTGATATTCCCAAGTGGCAGAACCTAGAAGCAGAGATTACTGCCAAGGGAATCATACCTGAAACAATAGAGAAGAACTGGCCTCAACGCGCGAAGAATTGGTTCTACGCTCATGGGGGAAGCCTAGACCCAGACACTGGCAAGCTAATTTTCGGCCAAAAAATTGAGAGAGCAACACAGAGACTAGCTCGTGCTAGGGAAGAAGCTGATAGTGGTGTTTTCAAGCTCAACAGAGAGAAGGATGAATTGACATATGCCCTAGAGAATTCCTGAACACGGTGGTCGAACAAGAGGCTATGGGGCGGTTCCGTGGCTACACGCATTCCCAGCAGACAAGGATACCTACAGAAGCCGCCAAAGAAAGAAGGATGAGGAGGCAGAACGAATCCGTGCATTGGAGCAATTTGTTGATGAGTCACGACAAGCATTGCTTGAATCACGTGAACGAGAAAAATCTCTTGAGGCAAGAATGCAGGAGGAGATCAAGAGGCAAGTGCAGCTAGCAATGAGTCAAATGCAATCACAATCAATGCCGGGAGTCACCATTAGCCCCGTTGGTCAGATGAAAAGCAGTTGTGCTTCTACGGAGCTGCCAGTTATTCAAGACGACGCTGGGTTGTGCTTCCCTGTTGATGACATTACCGAGCCTCTAACAACATATGAGCTGCACATTCCAGATGGTAATAATGCATCAATCATGGTGGCTGTCGGGGTTGTATCTCCAATAGACCGAACGAAGATACCAAGAATCCATGGGTCAGTTATTCAACCTGGATATGCTAGCGTCTCGGTCGATAGAGTGCTCAAAGGTTACAGCAATGTTCCTCTTGACATTGAAGGCGGTGATGGGGAGAAGACACTAGGAGAAGCAGAAAAGACATTTATTCAATGGCGCAAACGCTTCATCATCATTCCTGGGACGCCACCGCTTCCCCTACCTCACCCTAGGTACGAATGAAAGTGAATGAAATATTATTTTCCATTAATTTTCTATTGGCTTAAAAAATAATTGACACACAACTTGTTTTTGTAGCAGGATCTCTCCCCAGCCTAGCCTAATCATTCATTCCCCATCTCATCACTGCGTTGCGGGGGGTGAGACTACTTCATCCCCACGGCGATCGCCAACTCCTACACCGGCCCCATCGCCTCCACAACGATCTCCAACTCCTATACCGGCCCCACCGCCTCCACAACGATCTCCAACGCCTCCACGCCGGTCTCCACCAACACCGGCCACATCGCCTCCACGCCGGTCTCCAACACCGCCCCCACCCCCTCCACAGCGACGCACTACAAAGACGTCTAAGGTCCCTGCGGCAAAGAAGACCCTGAGAAAAAGAGTTATTTCTCAAGAAATACTTTCTGAAAAGACTGATGAGCAAATAGCAGCTGAAGAAGACAAAAAAGTGAAAGATTTTTTTATAGATACCAAAAAGAAGAGTCAAGCGAAGCTTAAGGAGAAGCCGTACTTTTACCTACCACGAGAGGTGCTGAGGCAGAAGGTCGATGCTCATAAGAAAAAGATGATTGAACTTCGTAAGCCTTCGCCACTATCAGACTATGACCGCTCCCTCGTGAAGTCACATGATGCAGATAAGAAAAGGAAAAGAGCATCAGGGAAGGATGTCCCACAGCTCGGACAACAAAAGCAACCAATGCAAAATCTTGTTGTTGCTAATGAATATGGTTCCAACATAGAAGTCTATCGACCAGACAACTCTGGAGAAGTGTCGGTTCAAGCCTTTAATGCTTTTTTTCAAGATACTGGTTTAACCTTGGATCAATTGACGGGCAAAGCTCCAATCCAGAACCTGGAAGTTGATACCTAGAAGACTTATAAATATGGCAAAAGTCTGTACAACCCTGCGGCTCTGAATGAATTAGGTACGCAAATGTACTTGCTCAACAAGTGGTACATACAGGTGTGTGGCAGGGGTGAGCAGTGGATCTTTGTCAGATTTAGAGACCATCATTACTTCCGTGGCGATGACATCTTACATATTAGTTTCGAAGAATTGCATCAACTATACCACATGGACGCTCTGGACAAATCAATCATTAGCTCCTTTTGTTTGTAAGTGATTCTTACTTTTATTTAATAAACTCACTTCCATGCGTACGTGTATATAATTATCATCACATGTAACTTATATTTATATACAGATCCAGATGTCAGAGCTCCAAAGAATACAAGACACCAGTGTTGGCTTCATTGATCCTTATATCGTATTCAAAACCGGTATTATTGTCAAGGAGCGATGGGTATCTGAAGCACAGGAGAATATCATGATGTTCTTCGTGAAGCAGCACGACAAGACAACAATACTTTTCCCGTACAACTTTGAGTAAGTGTTAATAATAATGTAGTCTACACATTTTATGTAATATCAATACAACTTATATGCATGTACGTGTGTGTATAAACCAATGCAGTTTTCACTGGATACTCATTGTCATTGAGTTAAACTCAAGTCGGTTACTAATCTTTGACTCGTTGAGAAAAGAACGGGCACTATACCAAGATATGATAGACATTATCTAGGGGTAATTTCGATCTCTCGCGCACAACTATTATTGAATAGACTTTGCCATAATTTATTAACGATCGTACATTATTGGTCGCACAGGGTTTGGAAAGAGTTTATTCGGCAACATCGCAAGGATTGCAAGGCACCACTTAATGTAGTTGAAATACCAGTAAATTATACTATATACACTTCCTCACGTGTTTAATTACTATATCGTACTTCAATTTACGTGTGAGATGATGAGAATAATCTTCTTCTCGTACAGTGGTGTTTGCGGCAGGAACCAGGTAATAACTTGTGTGGATACTACGTTTGTGAATTTATCACTGCGCACATAAGAAGAACTCCTGAAGATGTCCTCAGAGTACGTATATATCAATTTTTATTTATTTTTAAATGAATATATATACATATATGTGTATTAATACTTTTCCTTTTATTTCAAATGCAAGACTGAATGGTTGAAACGAAGGGTCATGCAAAAAGACCATCTGAAAGCAGTTCAAGAGTCAATAGCAGGATATCTTCTAGAAAAAGTGCTAAATCCCAACGGCGAGTTCTACTTTGATCCTAAGGAATAAATGATGTAAATTAAATGTTTATTGATATCGTTATTTTCGAGAACAAGATTATGAAAGTGTTGTATATATACATATATATATCTATAATATATATAGTTTCATACTTTATTCGAATATAATAATGCTCAAGATGAGAATTAGATGTAATTATACGCATGCGTGTATTTATATTAGCAGCGTAGAATACGTACATAAAAACATATTATATATTAAACAAATACGTGTAACTGAACTGAAAACAAATTAAACAAAAAAAATGAAAAAGAAAAGGAACCTTTAGTCCCGGTTGGGGTTACCAACCGGGACTAAAGGGTACGCCAGGTTGCTCGGCTGGAGGGCCTTTAGTCCCAACTAAAGGTCCCTCTTTAGTCCCGGCTCGATGACCCGGGACTGAAGGTTCCACCTTTAGTCCCGGGATCGTTGTCCCGGCGCGGTAACCGGGACTAAAGGCTGTTACCACCCGGGACAACAAGTCCATTCTGTAGTAGTGGTCCTAGCCGCCACCTCCTCTTGCCCTCCCACAAAACCCTAGCCACGAGCAGGTACTATGGAGACATTGTTGTCACTGCAGTATTGAGTGACAGCGAATGCGAGCCGGCAGACGTGAGAGGATGATTGGCATGCTCGTTCTCCTTCAGCCTAATACGACAAAATCTAGCATGCTAGAGCTATGTTGTAATGGGTCTATTTTGAGCATTGTACAAGTCTATATTAACTGCACTATATATGACAAGCAAAAAGGCCGTATATACGTTAGTTTCTATACTATGCATGAGTGATCGAGGTGGAAATAAACAAATACTCCTATTTTACACGTCTAATCTAATATATAAATTGAGCTAATTTGATTTAACCACAACTCGATTTAAAAGAGCACGCACTCCATTTGGTTTGAGGACTTGTATGTTACAAATACAATACCCTTTTCAACACAACAGTTAAAAACAAAACAGAGAAACCCTCGCCCCAACAACAACAGCAAAGGACTCAACTGTGCTCAAACTGAAGTCTGAAGGGGACGCACAATATAGTTTCGTTTTAGCGATGGGAGGACCTAAAATTTGTTTCAGTTTTTTTTTTAGATGAGAAAGAACTGGGCTAGGTTTTCTCGCGAGCTGCTTCATTTTTATTTTTTTATTTATTTGAGGGAGGCGAACTGCTTCAAATGGGGAGCGATCTCTCAATTTGGTCTGTTTACACTCGGCCCCAACTCTACAGTTCCATGTGTTCTTTGGGCCGGGCTTTGTGTATATAACAGACTAACAGAAAGTTATCCGTTTCGGTTGCTGTGAGCCTGCTCTGCTCCCGTCCCGTTGATAAACAGAGTTTGCGCTTCATTATCTTTGATTGAAACGTCTACTTAATTAGTTCAACAAAACCACCTTTTCATTTCCCGATTCACCTAGACCATGCGCAGCGGCGGATCCAGGAAATATTTTAGGGGGGCTGAACAACACTGTTGCTCGATTTTAAGTCTCAGCCCCTCCTACACTATAGAACTTTGCCTAAAAATTCATGGGGGTTCCACTGTTCCGGTATGGGTAGGGGGGGCTTGAGCCCCCCGCCCCACCGTTGGATCCGCCACTGACCATGCGAGATGATTGATCGAGAGAGAAAAAACAAAAGGGGTAGAACTAAACATAACCCCTGAAACACTGAGCAACTGCCCCTGCACATTGACAAACATGCGATGCATCATGCATGCACATAATCCCAATCCAGATACAAACTTCTAATTAACACTGACATTGGAAACGAAAACCTACGATACATCACGACAACACAGATCCATCAAAGGAGTCCAACATCATCATCAGAAACCTAGTGAACATGAACAATTGATACTAGACAGCACACACATGGCACTCTAAGATTCAAACTACTGATCATGCACAATGTTTAACACCTAATAAACAACACAAACAGCCTCTGCGGTTGCGGTTGCTCAGATCAAACGAAACCGGCTGCCATCACCAGCGCCAGCGCAACGGCCACCACCAGGACGACGGCGTGAGCAGAGGAAGCCGCGACCAGCAGCGCGGCTGCGGAGTGCTCACCGGACGGGGATGGCGCCGACGACGACGGCGCCAGCACCCAGGACCACGGCCCGGGCGCCGTCCGATCCAATTTCGGTTGCTGTAAGCCTGCTCCTCCCGTGCCGTTCATAAACAGAGTTTGCTCTTCATTATCTTTGATTGAGACTTCTTCTACTTAACTATATATGGTTCCCACAAAACCACCTTTTCATTTCCCAATCCATCTAGACTTGGAGAGAGAGAGAGAAAAAAAAAGGGGGGGAATAGAAGTATAGAACTAAACATAACCTCTGAAACACTGAGCAAACTGCCCCTGCCCTCTGCACATTGACAAACATGCGATGTATGCACATAATCCGAGGCCAGATACAAACTTGTAATTAACACTGACATTGGAAACGAAACCTACAATACATCACGACAACACTGATTCATCATAGGAGTCCAATCATCAGCAGCAGCAACCTAATGAACATGAACAATTGATACTAGACTATGGCACTCTAAGATTCAAACTACTGAAGATCATGCACAATGTTTAACACCTAATAACAACACAAACAGCCTCGCGGTCGCAGTTGCGGTTGCTCAGATCAAACGAAACCGGCTGCCATCGCGAGCGCCAAGGCGACGGCCACCACCAGGACGACGGCCTGAGCAGAGGAAGACGCGACCAGCAGCGCAGCAGCGGCGGAGTGCTCACCGGACGGGGATGGCGCCGACGACGACGGCGACAGCACCCAGGACCATGGCCCGGGCGCCGAGGACGACCACGGCGACGACGGGGACGGCGCGGGAGCCGGCAGGCCGGCGGTGGCGGCGAGGACGCTGACCGCGAGGCGCTCCCCCATGCCGCAGTGCTGGAGGTCGGCGCTGGCGAAGTAGGCGTACCCGGGGGCGTCGAGGAGGAAGACGGTCCGGCCGTCGCGCGGCGCCGCGTCGCCCGCCGTCTCGTTGCAGTGGTAGTACCCCGCCTTCGACACCCTCAGCACCGAGTCGTTCTTGTACACGAACTCTGCCGCCGAAACGAGAGCATGCGTGCATGAGCAGAGAGCACTGGTAAGTTGCATGCAATGCAAATGCATGCGATCGATGGGTGATTCGGATAAGCAGGCATTTGCGCGAAGCAAGTGCGCGTGCGTACGTACCGAGCGAGTCGTCGACGTAGAAGGTGATGTTGGAGGCCCAGTTGTCGTAGTACTTGTCCTTGCCCTCCGGCGGCGGCACGCGCCACCCGTCCTCCCCGCCCACCCTGTACTGCTTCCCCTGCGGCGCCGCCGCCGCTGCGGGGAGGCAGCAGGCGGCGAGGACAAAGACGGCGGCGAGCGCAAAGAGACGGCGAGATGACGTCATCGGCGGCGCTGCAGCCATACCCAACTGAGGAACGCGCGCGGTGGTTATCCTTCTCCTAATGGAACAATTAGAAGATGAATCGGAAAGAGGTGCTTTGGGAGAGAAGGAACGGGCTTGGTGTTATAGATATATATGTAAGGAATGAATCGAATGACACAGGGAGAGAGAGAGAGGGGGGACGTAGTAGTAGATTCGACTGGAACTGGCGGCCATTGGTGATGGGTTGGCGGTTTCGTCAACTCGCGCGGAGCGGACGTGCAACGAGAGAAGGAGAACGTGGCGTCGGACTGAATAGCGGCAGTTCCAAACTTGAAATGGCAGTTCCAAAATCGACGATCTGATTTAGAACATAAATAAAAGCCCAAAAGGCCCAAGAATGACTGGCACAAGGCCGAAAAAAAAGCCCAACATGCATTTGACTGGCACGAGGCCAGTTGGCACTGTGTGTTCGCCCGTGTGCTTCGAGCACAGTGTCTACCCCCGTAAGGCTCACGATACATCTGCAGCTTTTTAGCCCCGAAAAAAATAGCTCTGTCTTGTATGTCTTTTTTTTAACTTACCTCTATCGTCCTGAAACGAGTCCTTCTACGGCTTTCCGTCTGTTTTCGCCACTTGACGGTGTTAAGTCAAGAATAAAAAGATTATCTTGCCCTTGACATAAAAAAAGTAAATCGTAGAGTTTTATTTGTTTGTTGTATATTTGGAATAATATTAAGCAAATAAAAATTCACACATAATAGTAGGGCATATTTGGAGTATGTAATAGTGTAATACACATAACACACATATTTGGAGTAATATTAAGCAAATAGGACACATAACAGTACATATTTGGAGTAATATTAAGCAAATAGGACACATAACAGTATATGATGTGCTCTCGCATAAACAAGGTCTCACATAAATTCACCATAGTTTCAGTCACACAGCCGTACATAAATAAGTTCACACAAGAGTGTGAATTCAAACATACATTGGTCTCACATACAACTAGCAAATTCAATAGACATCATAAATCAAAGACTGAGCCTTCTTTTGCTTCGCGTGCTCACGGCAGGGCTGCTAGGAATTACTGCCTTGCTTCTTGTACCCATGGATGTGCTGTCAAGTGGCGTCCTTCGGAATGTCTATGGCTTTTTTCTTTGGAAGGTCTAGCTTCTTCTTGATGGGTGTTCGCTTCATTTTAACTTGAGCAGGTGATCTTCACGTGAAGCAATAAAAAGTGCTTCTTGACCTACAAATGTTATACATTGACAACGATTTAGATAAGAGGGAAAATGGATTCATGTAACTGAAATTCAGAATTAGAAAATGTAGAATTTTGAACGTCCAGAGTTGGAGTTGGTGTGGTTTCTCTTTTTCTTACTTGAAACCTCCAGGCTATGGCTGTTATGGTAGTCAAATATTAAAGTTTTCAAAGCAAGATGTGATGATAGAGAGATTTCAGCAATATATAAATTACCTTTTAGAGACTTCAGGTGTACAATCATCACTTTTCCCCTTTTTAGAAGATGTTGTTTCCAAGTTTTGACTACGGTGGCAAATTAGTTGGTAGTTAGAATCCATCAGAAGTGCGAAATAACAATGTGAGAAGTGCGAAATAACGCGGCGTCGGTCTAAGTCGCTCAACTCGGTGTGGCCCCTTTAGAAACACAGAAGCGCAATTTCATCTTTTCGCGTATCCACCAGTGGATAAATTAACAGAGGTCACTAACAGACTTGACAGAAGGCCATAGAAGGAATGAAAGTTCGTGTCGGTGCAGAAAGTGACCAACACGTAAATATTTGTAGTTTTGTTGTACGCTGTGATCGGAGGTGGCCTAGCACTCAATGACACAGGTTTTATACTGGTTCAAGCAACGTGCCCAACGTCCAGTTTGAGTCGGTCGGTGACTTTATTCCTGAGCCCAGGTGCTCGAAGTTTGCTGTGGGGTTACAAACGGAAAGAAGAAAGATGGGGGGTACAAGAGGTCCGGTCGGACTCTGGTCTGAAGGGCCGAGAGTGATGGGAGCTCTGCTATGTGCTATGTGTTTGAGCGTGTGCTCGAGGTTTGAACCTCCTCGGGTAGGAGAACCTCCTCGAGGAGGTAGGCGAGTAGCGATGCTCGCCAGTCGGTTTGATCGAGTGCCAACACGGCGACGTCAGCGGGTGATGTCGTCACGGAGGCACTGGGGTCGGAGCCCCCGAGCTCAGGCTTGGCATCGGGGTCGGAGCCCCCGGGCGCCGGCTTGGCATCAGGGTATGTCTAGATTGGACCTTCCAGGGCGCAAGCAGATGGCTCATGGAGATCATTGATGAAGATCCCGCTTGGAGACGGATCTCGCCTAGTAGCCAATTTTGCAAGAAAATTGGCGGCATCGTTGTCCTTTCGAGGGACGTGATGCAGCTCAATCCCCTAGAATTTATCCTCGAGCTTGCGCACCTCCTGATAGTATACTGCCATGAGGGGGCTTTTGTAGGAGGACTCCTTCATGACTTGGTCAACGACCAACTCTAAGTCGCCGCGGACGTAGAGTCGCGTAGCGCCGAGCTCGATGGCGATGCGCAGCCCGTTGATAAGGGCCTCGTATTCTGTGGCATTATTTGAGGCCGAGAAATAGGAGGCGGATGGCATAGCAGAGCCTACTCCTAGTCCGGGGAGATCAGAACCACTCCAGCCCTTGAGCCAAGCACCATTACAGACCCGTCGAAGTACATTGTCCAGTACTCGTGGGTGACATCCGAGGTCGGTAGCTGCACCTCCGTACATTCGGTGACAAAATCCGTGAGAGCCTGAGATTAATAGCGGTACAGGGGATATACCTAATGTTGTGGCCTATGAGTTTCGAGTGCCCACTTGGAGATCCATCCCACGGCGTTCGCGGTTGTGGACGATGTCCCCGAGCGGGTACGAAGTGATGACCGTGACTTCGTGGTCGATGAAGTAGTGCAAGGAGCTTCCGGGTCACCATCAGCACGGACATATAGGAGTTTCTACACCTAGGAGTACCGGACCTTAGGGTCGGTGAGTACCTCCCCGATGAAGTATATGGGTCAGTTGGACCTTAAGGTGGTGTCCCTAGCTCCTCTCTTTCGACGACCAGGGCAGCGCTCACCACATGGTTGCTTGCCGTGACGTAGAGGAGGAGGGGTTCTCCTTGTTCGGGAGCAACGAGGATTAGGGCCGACGTTAGTGACGTTTCAAGGCTCTTCAGAGCCTGTTGAGCTTCCTCAGTCCAGATGAAGGCATTCGTCTTTTTGAGGAGCTTGTAGAGTGGCATCCTCCGTTCACCAAGCCAGGAGATGAACCGGCTCAGGGCAGCCAGACAGCCGGTGAGCCTTTGTATGCCCTTAACATTGCGTATAGGGCCCATGATGGAGATGGTCATGATCTTTTCAGGGTTGGCCTCGATGCCGCGCTCGGACATAATGTATCCAAGCAGCTTCCCCTTCAAAACCTCGAAAACACATTTCTCGAGATTCAATCTGATGTTGAACCTTCGAAGGTTCGCGAACGTTGCGGCCAAGTTTGCGATTAGGTCACAAGCTTGAGCAGTTTTGACCACTATGTCATCAACATAGACGGCGATTGTTGGTTTTGGCCACTCGGCTTGATCAGGCTGATCGAGCAGGTCAATTTGGTCGGTGAAACATTGCTGCATGCACCTTTGGTAGGTGGTGCCAGCGTTCTTCAGGCCAAAAACATGGTTACGTAGCAGTATAAACCATATAGGGTGATGAACGAGGTTGCGAGCTGATCAGACTCTTTCATCGTGATCTGGTGATAGCCCGAGTAGGCATCCAGAAAGGAGAGGATCTCACAACTCGAGGTGGAGTCAACTATCTGTCTATGCGTAGCAAAGGAAAGTGATCCTTTAGACACGCTTTGTTGAGGCCAGTATAATCAACGCACATTCTCCATTTCCCAGTCTTCTTTTTAATAATAACATGATTGGCAAGCCAGTCAGAGTGGAATACCTCTCTGATGAATCCGGCTGCCAGGAGTTTGGCGATCTCTTTGCCTATGGCCCTACGCCTCTCATCGTCGAAGCGATGTAGGCGTTGCTTAGCGGGCTTTGAGCCTAGGATGAGGCACAGTGCATGCTCGACGATGTCCCGCGGTATGCCCGGCATGTCAGATGGCTTCCATGCGAAGACATCGCAATTGGCGCGCAGGAAGTCAATGAGCTCGCATTCCTATTTGGCCAGGAGCTAGGTCCTAATCCGCACCATCTTGGTTGGGTTAGTGGGGTCGATCCCTACTGCCTTGGTTTCTTTGAGTGGGCAGAAGGCCATCGAGGAGGTTGGTTTGTTGCAGTCTAGGACTGCTGGGGTCGACGACTCCCTGAGTTGCGGGAGCTTGGACAAGTTGATGACCGCGGTGGCGAGCTCAAAATGCTCGTGGTCGCATGTGAAGGCGTGCGAGAAGGTGCTGCCCACGGTGATGACATTGTATGGTCCCGGCATCTTCAGCTTGAGGTAGGTGCAGTTGGGGATCACCATGAATTTGGCGTAGCATGGCCGCCCCAAGATGGCGTGATAGGACCCTAGGAAGTCCACCACTTCGAAGGTGAGGACCTCCGAGCAGAAGTTGGCTCAGTTGCCAAACGTGATGGGCAGGTCGATCTACCCGAGCGGGTACACCTACACTACCGGGATCACACCATGGAAGGGAGAGCTCACTGGGCAGAGTTCTGACCGGGGGATGCGCATGGCATCGAGGGTGTCGACGTAGAGGATGTTGAGTCCGCTGCCTCCATCCATCAGCACCTTAGTGAGACGCTTCTTACGGACGATGGGGTCGACGATGAGTGGGTAGCGTCTTGGTCTGGCGACGTGGGAGGGATGGTCCCTCTAATCAAAGGTGATTGGAGATTCCCACCAGCTAAGGAAGGAGGGGATGGCCGTCTCGACGACGCATGCCTCTCTATAGCGTACCTTGTGCTGGCACTTGGAGTAGATGGTTCGTCTCCCCGGTGTACTTGGCGATGTTGGTGGGCGGTCGGAAGCGTTGTGGGAACGGCGCTCTCCGGATACACCAGCCAAAGGCCTGTGGTCCTGGGCCATCCGGGCTAGGACTCCGGTCGTCTGGCCAATGACCATGCCTAGGGCGTGTTTCACCGCTCCCCTCGATGGTTCAGTCGGGGCCCGTGTCGCCTGCCCTCATCGTCGCTCGGTGGACGTTGTCATCGTGCCGGGCCTGATGCCGATTGCTGAAGACGCTATGAGCGTCTTGGTGTGGACTGAGCCGTTCGTGTACCGGCGGTCGGTGTGGAGCAGGCGCCAGGTCAGACCGCGACGTAGCCACGGCATCCTATGCCGCGCTTGGCAACTGTAGTGGTGAATGGATGGAGCGATCCATCTGGTGCATCACCACTCCCCTGGTGGGGAGAGAGGCCGCAAGTCAGATTCATGATGCGGAGCTTTTCGCCTGTTGAACGGCAGCGGCTTCCACCAACGCCCGGAGGTTCTGGTAGACCGCTCGCTCCTAGGGGTTGATGAGCTCAGGAACGCCGTGCAGAAGCATTGCCACAGCGATGATGTTCTGGCTAGCTCAAGCAAACTATGGGGGGTCATTCCCCTCATTCATGATGTCGCGCTGGACCTGGCAGGCACTACCCCAGGCGCCGCTCGCCGGGTCACGCGCATGGGGTGCAACGTGTTGCACCGAGCGCACCGACGCAGGCAGCGGCTAGTTCTGCCGCCATTTGTCATAGCTCCTCAGCGTGCTCTTGTGCGAATGCGAGGCCCCCCGCATACGTGTCCGGAGGGGTGTGAGTCTGCAAAGACTCCGCTACCACCGACAGCTATCCCGAAGTGTCCGCCATAGCGCACTCCCGAGATGGATGGTGGCTAGGTGCCATGTCGCCGATGCTGGAGCCGTCGCTCTCAACCTCGTCATCTAGGAGTTTGTGGAAAGTGGTGGGAGCATAGCTCACCATTCCCACAAATTCGGACGTGAGGGGGGGGGGGGCGGTGCCAGCATCCTTCGGAGCCGCCAAGAGTACGCGTCAGCGGGGGACATGAGGCCATAGGGGAACCGGTCGTACGGTGTTTGCGGTGCGGACAATATGGTCCCTCCGGATAATCAGCGGAAGATAATAAATAGCGAGTAAATAACAGCATGTACATTACTCATAGCAGGGTTTGAGCAGAGCATTTGCTCGGATTGAAGCGCAGGCACCTCATCGTTGAAGTCGTCGTGTGTCTCAGAGCCGATGGAGGGCGCCCCTCCGACGGGCGCTAGAACAAGTGCCTCCTCACGGAGGTGTAGTACGCCGAGCCGGTCGGCGATGAAGTTCAGGCTTCCGAAGAGGAAGGCCTAGGACAGCTCAAAGACGGGTGGAACCCACATCCCAATAGGTGGGAGTATGGGAAACTCCAGTGAGCCAAAGCGAGTCGTATCGCTTGAGCCCGCCATGGCGAAGGTGGCGGAAAAGTGGGTCATCCGATGACCAAAAAGTGTGAACGTACAACGTCTTCCCCACGGATGGTGTCAACTGTCGGTGCAGAAAGTAACCAACACGTAAATATTTGTAGTTTTGCTGTACGTTGTGATCGGAGGTGGCCTATCACTTAATGACACATGGTTTATACTGGTTCAGGCAACATGTCCTACGTCTAGTTTGAGTCGGTCGGTGACTTTGGCCCCATTCAGCTTACCCCATATCCGTCTTGTTCGGCTTCTTTTTTTAGCCAGAACAGTGTTTTTCTCTCACAACAATTTAGAAAGAACAGTGTTTTTAGCCAGTTTTAGCCAAAATTCTGCCAGCCGAACAGGGCCTTTATTCCTGAGCCCAGGTGCTCGAAGTTTGTTGTGGGGGTTACAAACGAAAGGGACAAAGATAGGGGGTACAAGAGGTTCGGTCGGACTCTGGTCTAAAGAGCCGAGAGTGACAGAAGCTCCTCTATGTGCTATGTGTTTGAGCATGTGCTCGAGATTTGAACCTAGTGGTTCTCCTGTTGTGTGTGTTGTTCAAGTTGTTGTGGACTGATCGATCTATCTATTGAGAGAGAGCGCATCCCCTTTATAGGTGAAGAGGAAGGCCTTACAAGTGAGAGAGAGTACGCATGCTACTAAGTCTTGCTGCCCACGCCGTTGGGTACAAGATGATTGTAGGCGCCCATAACACTGTTAAATGTCAGATGCATGTGGGAGGTTGCGTCGTCTTCTTCCGATATGGCAGACATCGGTGCCTGTCATACTGTTGATGCCCAGAGGCATGTACGGGGTTTTACCATATTCACCTGGTATGGTAAATGCCGACGCCCACAACACTATTGATGCCTAGAGTCATGTGGGGGGGAGTCTTACTGTGTTTGTCTGGTATGGGAGTTGATGGCGCCCACAACACTGTAGGGCAAATGTCGGCGCCCACAACACTGCTTGGGTCCTGACATGCCAGGAAGGTTGTGGGGTACCCTTCTGACATGCCCTGCTGGTACTGTCCTACAGGTGTACAGGGTACGGTCCTTGGTATTGCGGTTGGCTTGAGTGCCCTGCCTTACTTTCTCCGTCCGTTTCCTGGTCCTCACTGAGCGGGCGTCCTCGGTCGGTTGGTCCTAGTCGGCTCTGATTGCCCCCGTCGGAGAAGAGCTATAAGCAGGGGTTCGGCGCAGACGTGGGTCAGAGTCAGAAGTAGTGTTTGGCCAGGCCTTCCGGTCGAAGAGGCCGTCCGAAGGTGGGCCGGAGGTGGAAGCAAGCGTTGTTCCTCCTCAGTGAGGCCTTCTGGTTGGAGAGGCGGTGCCGGAGTCGGAAGCCGGCGCCATTCCTCCTCGGCCAGGCCTTCCGATCGGAGATTGGATTGCCTTTCTGGCCTATCGTTTAGGTTTTTAGGCCGGCCCATAAGTTGCGCGTCGTTCACAACGTTGTCTGCTGGGCCGAGCCTTTGTTGGGAAGCCGGTCCATGAGGGACCCTGGGTTTATGAACCCGATAGTTCATTTCAGAGCCATAGAGGTAAGTTCAAAAAAGGGGCCACACAAGGAAGAGCCATTTTTTTAGGGCCACAGGTAAAAAGCTCATACATCTAACGTGCCCAAAAGGCCCACTATATGTAACATTTGACGACGGACCTCAAAAGCAAAATGCTACGTATAGGGCGTCCGTCTGTCTAGACGCCCCTTCGTGGGTCTCCATACCAACCCAATAAACCTCTGTTGTGCGCCCACTCATATTTTATTACGGTATATATCTGCGTCTATCTCTTCCGTTGCACTAATTGGATAAGGAAAGGAGAAGGAGACGAGAGACCTACTCCGCTCTATTCCGCGCGAACTGGTGACCCCACCTGTTCCTACTCCGTCGGCCGCTCCGCTGCTCCTGCTCTTGCGGCCCGCTCCGCCGTCAGCAGTCACCCCACGCTGCTCCTTCTCCTGCTCCACTGCGCCGTCCTGCTGCTTCCTGCCGCCACTTTCTGCTCTACAGCCCACTTCGCCTGATGGCGCGGGCACCGCTGTGCCCACGTGTGGCGACTGCTCCCTCGACCGCCAGCTAGCCACTAAGGCCGCTGCGCAAGGAGAAGCGTCAGGCCCTGGCGCGGAAGCCCTCCGGCCTCGCCTCCTGTTACGGCTTCGACGCCCCTGATGCAGACGGCGAAGGAGGCCGCACCAAGATATGATGCATGTTGCAAGTGTACATTTCAAATGTTTCAGATGTTTTAAATATATGTTGCAAATGTTTTATAAGGATGTTGCAAAAGTAGACTGGATGTTACACATATTGCAATGGGCTATACATAGTGTATGTTCTAAATGTTTCATCTAGTTTCAGACATATGTTACAAGTGTTTCATTTGGATGTTGTAAAACTAGATCGGAATGTTGCATATATGCAAGTGTTTTTATACGTATGTTGCAAGTGTTTCATCTTGGGCAAACCTAGTGTCGGAGGCTCCCACGTGAGTGGGGTCTAGGGAAGAGAAAAACCGAGGCAAGCATTCCCCCGCAAAATCTGTGGAGAGGCTGTTTCGAACCCGCGACCTGATGACTCAGTGAGACAGCTCTCACCACTGCACCAGGCCTGCCCTTTCAAGTATTTCATCTTGATGTTTACAATTTCTACACACGTTTTCAAGTTTTTTATGGTATTATGCAAATGTTTCAGATGTACATGGCAAGTGTTTCAGCTATTTCGGACGTACGTTGCAAGTGTTTCATTTGAATATTGCACATGTTGCAATACACATGAGAAGCGGAGGAGACACGAGCTGGTCCCTGCACGCGGTCTGGCGGTGCAGGCCCCACATGGGCGCACGAAATGCAGGCTCGGGCGAGGCGTGTTGGCTGGAGCGCAGGAAATGGAAGTGCAACACGAGCATTCAGACACGTCCAGTCCAGACGCTAGCACTGCCAACTGACTTTCTGTGTACTTTCGTAATTCAGGTTTCATGCACAGAAATTCGGTTGACTAAAATAAAATTTCAAAGAAAAGATAATTTCGGGTTCATGTGTTCATTCAAGCCTTGCAAGTTTGATATACAACGCACAGATGTCTACATTCATAACTTACAGAAAAGTACTGCTAGCTGTTCCTAGCCTCATTTTTAAAAAACCGACACTAATCTACAGGGAAAGGAAATGCAACATCTTGAAAGTAGCAACATGGATGACAATCCAGCTACACCTCTTATGTTCAAACATCTACCGTTGATTATTTGGTTACCAATCACTATTCAGCTCATAGGAGCTCCTAACCAACGTCTTCGTCTCAACGTAGAGCAGAGTTGGCAATGAAAAATCGTAGACCACAAACAGGTGCAACCATTAAACAACTAGCACCACAATGCCTACTACACCTTGATGATCAAATAATGTCTATTATTCGTTCACAACTTGATTGCTGCTAATGACTTCCCCGGAAAACTCCAAGCCTACTTCGCCTTAGTATCTGTGCAATGATTAGCTAGTTTTCATGCTATGATATCTGAATCGATTTGCTCGAGTTTTGGAAATATTTTCTTCAACGTCGATGAGTAATCTGGAGTTTTTGCCTGCAACAAAGGGGGAAACAGACAAGGGTAAGCTCATCAAAAAGAGGAAACAAAATCCACAGGGGTCCTATCAGAGTATAGATTGATATCGTGGTAGTACCCTGGAACACAAAATATTGTACAAGCGTAACACTTTTTGTCAGATTTCTCTGATAGCAGATATTATTTTCATGGTCTAAGAGAACTTCAGTGCATGTGACTTCCTTCTCACTAACAAATACCTTTATTGTTTGTTTCCTGTTTCATTCAATAACTAGTGATAAAAATTTCAAAATTGTATAACACATCAAATAAATGGTACAATGGGTAGCACTTGATCCATGCAAAACTAACAATGGGTCAATATCTCAAGTAACATAGCAAAGATACTGCAAGAGTACAAGGGTCCAAAGTCACCCACAATCAATGGAGCAACAATCATTAAGGTCCCAGCTTTATAAGTACCTTGATTCAGTGTAGAGTTTTTTTTTCCAAACTGTTTCTGAGCAGAGTTTCTTTTTTTCAAAAACTGAGAGCAGAGTTTGTACTAGCTATCTTAACCATAGTAAAAAAAAAGATCTGTAGCTCAAGATAGCCAAAAACAAAAGGTAATAACTCATAGTTAGATTTTTTTCACTTTGGAATCACAGTACCACTGAGGTTTGGAAGACACTTCTCAAGACTTCCGGTAATCAATAGTGTTACTTTTTACAATACAAAGCAAACAGTTTAATTTTGGCAAAAAAAAAAACAATAGAGATACTATCAAGTATTAACATCAACAATAGGGAACTTGTAATAGCAAACTAGCATTATTTTTTTACAAAAAAAAATGTACTCTAGCAACAAGGCACACAGCAATGGATGACAACAGCTTAACCATAATAAACTGCGAATATGTTGAGCACATATGATATGAATCTTGGCTCTTTTTCCCATCTATATAGAAACATCAAGGATTATATATACAAGTTATGAAATACTTACACAGGGATTTCGTTCAAGATATATTGTCGTCAACTTCTCCCGCGAACCAGCCAAAGCAGTCTCTATCCCATCTAGAGATGGTATTTGGTTGTCATTCAACCACAGGTCCTCCAGCCTATATTGCAAGTTCACATGATAAAGAAGAGAAAGAAATAAGCATTTTCTCCAGCTGCTTATATTCTTAGAATAGCTAAAAAAAAGGCGTACCCAGTGCAAAGAGCTCCCGCTCTGTGCGGGGTCTGGGGAAGGGTGTCAGTGGCAAGCCTTACCCTCGCCTGTGCAATGCGAGGAGACCGCGACTCGAACCCGGGACCTTCCGGTCACAGGCGGTAATACTCTACCGCTTGCACCAGGCCCGCCCTTCATTCTTAGAATAGCTGTTTCTACTTATTTTGTTACTCTGAGAAGAAAAGGCTATAAGACACATGGTATCATTTACCTGGTTAAGGTTTCGATATTTTCTATAGTGGTTAGCTTGTTAGATGAAACATCCAAAATGCAGAGGTTCTGCAAGGTAGAGAGGCCTTCCATCTTTTGAATTCCATTATGGCTGAGGTACAGCTCCTCTAACGCAATACATTCCTGAGTTGCAAAACAGATATATTACCATGCAGCAACTACAACAGGCGAACAGGGAAGTTATGATAGAGTACCTGAAACCCATCCATTGAAGTCAATCTATTGCTTTGCAAACTTATTTTCTTAATTAGCTTCAAACCACACAAGTTGACAGCTCGAATTCGATTTCTTCCCAACCACAGTTCTTGCAGATTTGTCAAGGTTTCAAGATTTTCCATTACCTGAAACGAGATAAAACATTGTAAGGCTGTAGGAAATAACAGTATCTAGATATAAACAAATTACATACAGCATGAAGCATTACATATGGCTATATTCACTGACCATCCAGACAACATGCAGTCACCAGGAGTCATATGCAATTTACTCTGAAATTCTTACCCGTAATCTGTTGCTACCAAGTTCAAGAATTTCCAGCGCATGGAAATGCTCAAGCTCTTCCATCTTTGCAACTTCATTTTTTGAAACATAAAGTTCCTTCAATTTGCTGGAAACCTTGGACAGACCAGTCAAGGAAGTTATCTCATTGAAAGATACATCGAACACCAGAAGACCCTTGAATATGCCAGCATCAGGAATCCTTGTAAGTTTGTTATCTCTAAGGACCAACTCCTGAAATATGAAAGGGAGACAGTTAAATAGCATTGTAAAAAAGTTTTTAAAGAAAGCATCTATGTTTCTAAGGTAAATCAAATTAATTTGCCAGAACAAATGAAAAGTTCAAACATCACTAATACTGTGGCAGATGCAAAGATGTTCATGCATAAAATCTTAGAAGTGTGAGCATTTTTCCTACGGGGGCATATCTATTTTGATTAACACCAGCCTGTCAAGCATTCCTATGTATACAATGGGTTTCTACTGGTTAAAGGAGAGGTTTGATTCAGATAGAGGAAGGTTCTTTTGGGAGGTCGTGGGAAACAAAAGAAGTATCACATGGTTAAGTGGGGGGCTCTGGCTAAACCCAAAGAATTTGGGGGTTTAGGCTTCATTGACACTAGGGCCATGAAGGCAGCTCTTTTATGCAAATGGATTTTCAGGCTAGACAGTGCAGATGACAGTATGTGTATGAGGCTACTCAGAGCCAAGTATCTTCACGGCAAGAATTTTAGTCAATCACACAGCATAGGTGGATCTCAATTTTGACAAGGTCTTCATGCAGTTAAACCTTGGTATGAGAGAGGCAAAGGGATGATAGTTGAGTGTGGGTAACGGACAAGATTTTGGGAAGATGTGTGCATTGAGGAAGGTCGCTAATGACTCTATATCCAAACCTGTACAGGATTCCCTGGACCAGGGAGGGTCACTTGCAAATTTAGCACAAAGAGAGTGAAATTTGTCTCTAAGAAGAAATTTAGGGAATAAGGAGGTGGAAGAATGGGAACAGATGATGACTATGTTAGAGGGGATTAGTCTGACTGAGAGGACAGATACAGTTGTGTGGATGCTTGAGAAGTCTGGTAATTTGACTACTAAATCAGTTTATAAGATGGTCACTTTTCCAGGAATAGTTGACTTGAGAATTGAAGGACATTTGGGAAACCAAGTTACCATTGAAGATTAAAATTTTCCTTTGGATGGTAACTCATGAACGAGTACAGACCACTGAACAACTCAAAAAAAAGAAATTGTAAAGAGGCTAAAGATTGCAGCTTATGCGGAAAGAATGAGACTATTGATCACCTTCTTTTCAGATGCCGCCTGGCCATTTTTGTTTGGTGTTGGATTAGAGATAGCCTAGGGTGGGGACTCAATCCCAGTAGATAGAGGGGATTTTGAGAGTAAATTCACAACTCCGGGTAGTAGTAATAAGTGGAGCATGGTGATTATCATCAGATCATGGCGACCAACTCTTAGTCGTTGTGGAGAACTCGGAATGATTTAGTTTTCTCAAATCATATTATTAAGAGCCCGAAAGAAATTAGTTATAAAGTCTTTGGTTTTCTTCAGCACTGGAAGATCCTAATGAAGGGGGCGCAGCTGAAACTCATGGAAGGAATTCTGGAGAAGCTCAAGGAAGGCCTGTCAAGATGCTGAAGACAGGGATGCTGTGAAGATGTGGATATCCTATCTGATTGACGAATTAGGAAGTTGAAGATCAGTCTTTTAGTGTTTTGCTGTGCTAGTTGTGTTTGGCTCAGGAAGGCCTCAATTGTAATTTCTCTTTTCTAGGGAGTACTTTTGTGGCTGGTTTCCTTTTGGGTGCTGGGGTATTTTGTTAGACTATGGAGGGTGCAGTTTAAGAGAGGAGAGTTTAGCATTTGTGGTTGATTGTTTGGATGAGTAGCTTGTGTTGGATGTGCTAGATTGTAAGCTGGTTTTCCCAGCAGCCACTCTCTATTCTTTCAGTAAAAGCAGGGCTTATGCAAAATAAAAGAAGGTACCGATAGCCTATACTAAATATACTCGATACTACAGTGGCTTCCAGCTCACTGAAGGAAAAAATGGTGACTCAACTCTGTCTGATCTTGACAATCCCTCAGTTAAAACTTCAAAGTGAGGACTCACTTAATCCATCTCTCCATAAAAGCTTCTAAAAGTAAATGAATTGGGCACTTGGGATATGTTGTGAAAGTATCAGGACTGTAACAAATTACAATGCCCCCAGCTATTATGAGGTCCAGCAAATAATCATAAGAAATACTCCAGATAGTTGTGCACACAGCTGTCGATTTTCGTGAAGTGTATTAGACAAAAATTTAGTCTCCTCAGTAGGTTTACTTGTATTGTAGGAATAAATGTAATGTGATACATAAACAATATTACAACTGCTTGTTCTTACAGTAACTGAGCCAAGCGACGTACTGCATATCACAATATATTGCCTAATAATACCAATTACCTGACTTGATATCTCAGTGAAGGGAACAAGATTACAAGAGCACTAAACTTCAAGTTTCATGAAATTTCTATGTTTCACCACAAGATGATCATAAACAAACCCTCTCATTTTCCACTGATAAATGTTGCTAGGCTTTCTACGTAAAAAATGCAAATTACTTGCATTTAGTTTTCACCCATTTACAGCAAAGAAGAATTAATAATAGACAAATAGTTATTGACCACGCTACCAAGTATTATTATGTAAAATATGCGTTCCTGAATAACACAGGTTGGTAAGAAAGATGATTTATAATCAAAGAAACTGCAGGGATGATTTAACACAAGCATCTATTGGCCAAAATTGGGCATCACGATCGGAGCGATAAAACAACGACTCTCCACTACAGATTCCGAGTCAGTAATCACCTGCAATCCGGCGATAGTCTCCCAGGACGAGAGCGGCACGACGGCGTTGTCTTCCAGGAGGTTCTGGCGGAAGGAGAGCTTGCGGAGACGGGGGAGTTGGCCGATGCGTGGGTCGACGGAAGAGAGGCGGTTGGCGGTGAGGTCGATCTCCTCCACCGTGGGCGGGATCACCACCTCGCTCAGATCGTGCAGCTGGTAGCTCGTAAGGTCGAGGTACAGCACCGGCCCCTCCCGCTCCTCCTCCGTTTCCATCTTGGCCTCCGCCTCACCGCTAGCCGCCCCGGACAGCTGACCAACTACACCTTCGCCGGAGGCCATGGGGACCGCTGGGTGAGGGTGGATTCAGGATTTCAGGTCTCGAGAATGTTCTGCGCTCGAAGAACGGGGGAGCGAAGGCAGGAGAAGAAAACGCAATTGGTTTCGTTTGGGGAAAGAAGAGAGGTGATTTTAGTAGGCCGGGCCTGAATAGTATGTGGGCCAATTATATGGGCTGACAGTACTACCATTAGGGCCCATCTGTGTCTTTTTCTCAAATGGCAAGGTCCAAAACCCTAAAAACCCACACGGCCTCGCCGCCCCTCAGCCGCGAGCTCGTCACCTCCCTGTCCCCGGGTAAGCCATGGCGTCGCGCCTCCGCTCCTTCACCCGCCCCGCCGCCGCGGCCTTCCTCCGCTCTGCTGCCAGCCGGAGCCCCGCCGCTTCCCTACCCCGCGCCCTCGCTCCTGTCCCCAGGTAAGGGGTCCTTCCATTTTTGTTCAGCGGCCTGTGAGGATGTTTCCCGATTAGGCGTTGTTTAACTGGGTTTTCATGTGGCGCAGGGCTTCGGCCTTAGGGCGGCGGATGGCTCTGGCGCGGTCGCTGCAACCGCTGCACAGCGCGGTCTCGGCGGCTCGGCTGACGTCGCGGCTGGGGGCGGAGGTGGCCCGGGCCGTGTCGCAGGGTACGCTCTGCAGCTCCTACCCGGGAGTCTGAGTCTGATACAGTCTACTAATCTTTGCAACGCTACAGTGAGTTGTGGCTGCCCGATTGCTTGCTTGCTTGTCTATTATTGATCATGTGTTGTCTGTCTTGATTTAGGATGATTTTGGTTCACTTGGTGAGATCCGTTTCACTTGGATCGATGCAATGAATATTAATCTCTAGGTAGGAGTGGAGATGTGAAAGTTTGACATTAGTCACTGGCTACTTCTGTAGTTTCATTCACTCATTGCTCTACTGTCATATATGTCCTGATAGAGTTATAATGTGGGATGATTAATAGAACTTTTCAAGTTATGGGAACTGATCCTGATAAACTTTTATCAGGATCAGGTATCACGGGGAACATGGTATACACATAGTGCCACGTTCCTCGTCCCAGGAATGACAGAAGTCAGATTGTCAGAACATCATTCCCGTTGGAACAATGTCGTCTGGAACTTGGCAACACCTTTCTCAAGTGGTGCACCGCGTCCCTTGGACCCCTTTCCTTGACCCAGAAACGTGGTGACTATGGTCAGGATGTTACAACATAAACACTTTTTCGTTCATTAATATGTTAGAAATTGGTGCATGCTATACCTGAGACAGCCCTATGCAAGCTAAAATGGGTGTCAATAGCTTCTGGATGTCATCGATTCATTCTTAATTTAGGATATTAACCTATTTGGCTTTGGATACAGTAAGTTGACAATACATTTAGTTTTTTTGTGATTGTCAATTGTATCCTTTATATTCCTCAGCAATTGAGATTATCAACTTTGTCCTTTAGGTCTCGTCTCCTTTTCTCCTCCCATTTTGACAATGTAAGTTGATACAGGGTCAAATACCTATTTGGTCTCTTGACTAGTTGACCTTCGCCTTTGGTTCATTTTTAGTTCTAGGCCTTTGGTTACCAAAGTTTTAAGTTTGGCCAAATATGACATCATATGGATTATCATACTGCTTAGCATGCTTAATCAGCGTGACGAGTCTTTGTTGATTCAGCTGATGCATTATTATTTGGATAAAACTCTATTTTTCAACCTCCAACTTGCACTGTAGTTTGATTTTCAGGCCTTGAACCACGAAACAGAGTACCAGACACCCTCCAACTCCCAAAACCGGACAAATTTGTCCCTCTTGCTAGTTTCAAATGTGGTTTTCTATTTTGTAAAAATAATAAAAATCTGGTTTAGTGTCTTAAAATTCATAACTAATTTATTTTAAAGTAGAAAAATATGAAATCCGTGCCAATTTTGTAAAAATGGTATGTGCCTGTTTGAGATCTATTAGAGTTATTTGGCATATTTATTTATGTTGCAATGCTTTATTGCTTGTAGTTGTGCACTCATGCTCATTATTTATTTAAAACATATAAGATCCATTCCAAATAGAGCACCAACATATAGATAACATGTTTTGAAGAAAATTGGTGCTAGTTTCATATTTTTTCTGATTTAAACTAAATTACTTATGACTTTTTGGAGATTAAACCAGATTCTTATTATTTTTACAAAATAGAAAACCAGCCAAGAGACCAAACTTGTCAGGTTTCGATAGTTGGAGGGGGTTTCATAGTTCAGGGTTGAAAATTGGACTGCCATGCAACTTGAAGGTTTAAAAGTGGACTTTACCCGGACTATTTTATTATGCCATTATGCTATTTGCCCATTGACTTCAGTCCACCAGGCGCTGGCCTTTCCTGTCTTTACCCTCGAATCATTCAGGCAGAGAGTTTCTTCTAACGCTAATTTCGTGGAGGTGGCTTTACCCCCACCGGCCGAGTTTTTTTCCACCCTTTACAGGAAGAGATCACTTCCTTTGTGCCCTACTCTTTAAGCTATCTAGATACTGGAGCAACATCATCTGCCTCCCACTGGTTTCCCCAGTGTCGCAGTCAAATTTCTTGAGCATTTATTATGTTTTATACATATGGTTTGTCGTTTTTCATGTTGTCAGTTTTTTTGTGCTGAAAATTATATTTCATTCTATTTGATTTGAATGGGTTCAAATTTCTTGCACATTGGTCCCAAGGTCAGGCGAGGTGTGTTGATTTCAAGAGCTCGATAATGTAGATGTTAGGAAGCATAGCCTGCCAAGAATGAGATTCTTGCCTGACCAGCACTTCGATGTGAGTGGGTGGGTCTGGAGTCATCACTCAGTTGTCTTCATGACAAAACATGTCTCTTAACGGGTTTTCTTGCCAAGAATTGCTTCATGGTCAGCTCATTTAAGGACCAAAGTGGCCATATTTCCCAGACTTGGATCAAAGTGGTCGTTGACCCATAATAAAACACAAAATAGTGGAAATTAAGTAGTACAGGTATATACAACATGGAAAATTACATTGCTAGCATAATGTAATTGTAAATCAGTCGTAACTGCATGATAATTCCTGCCAATTTGTCAAGTCAAATTGGTGGTTGCTTAAGTTCTACCTGTATGTAGTATATTTAAGCTATGTCCTTCCTTACACATATCAACTATCGCATTTACTTTTGCTATGTCCATTTCAGTTTTGATTTCAGATCTTACTGTACTGAGAAGATCCTTTTATTCGACCCATTTCTTTTGGTTCTGATTTTCAACATACGTCTCAAAATTTGATTTTTCTTGTCTTTATAATTAAGGAAAAAACACTGTGCTCCTGTCATTTGTGCCCTCTGCACCGTTATGAATATGTCAATCGTGTTAAATCCTCCTCTGGCACTTTCATTGCGCATAAGCCCCAATACTAATGTGATGTTGCCGAAATGCTCCACTTGAACTCTATTGCTGAACTGAAGTTCATGCGATCTGGTTTCGCATTACCCAATCCACTCCCTGGGGAAAAGAGTTACAGTGACAAGGACATTTGGTTCTTGGTTTCTGAAGTCTGAACTTGCACTCTTAGGCCTTGTTTGGATGCGCATGTATTCTTCTCGATCCATATGTCTTGAAGTGGATTGGAGTGGAATTAAACTAAATTTCATTCCATTCCACTCCAACACATGTGGATTGAAGTGAATACACATGCATCCAAACAAGGCCTTATATGGACTCGTTCTATGGTAGCTTCACTTATATTAGCAACTTCATTGCTTGTGTTATCCTTTAGTGTACCTTGTGTGTGCATGGGTATGTTAGATAATTTTACTGCAGTACAACCAAAAACTCATGTTTTCCTTGATAATATCTTGCAGAGACAGGTCTCAGTGTCCCTCGATAATGAAAGAAACTGCTCCACATGGCAGCGACATCAGCAGCAGATAGTTGGAAGACTTGGTTGTCATAATAATCATACTTGTTAAATGGTTACCTTATTTATTTAGGGGCACTTATTTTTTGCTACGTGCCAGTGGCGCATGTTTGACTTATTACCGTAATGCATTCCTGGTAACGGCTATTCTTTTGAATTCCATGTGAGGTCGAGGTTTTAGAGAACATAGTCATTTTTCTTGCAAGTGTTCTTGCACGCCGTCACCATCTATGTGGAGATATGGGCATCAGTTGAAAGTTGAGAACAAATTTCTGGGCGGCATCTCGAGAAAATGTGATATGTTGTTGCAAATGTTGTTTCAGTACGTTAAAGTGTTTTTCTTGAAATGTTGCGAAGATTGAATTGTAGTTGATGTTGGAACATTCAATCTCGCGGCATCTCCAACTGTCGTTTTTTGGAAAATAAAAACAGCTGTCATGAAAAGATCTCCAAAATTTTAACATTTATTTAGATCATTTTTACTGGAGATGCTTGACGTCATCTGACTGCAAGCCACAGAAATACACATGAGGGTGTTAAGACGAAGCACCATGAAGGCATGGCATGCAAAGCTGTGTAGATGAAGACATGTAATTAGCTTGGGATGGGAAGATGGAGCTTTTTACACTCCCAGCTCAGCTCTCAGCTAAAAGAGCTGAAGAAGGAAACAAAAGCCCATCCAAAAAGTTGTAAACTCCAACAGGCACTGAACCTGGAAACAAATCAATCTATACACAAGGTGTACCTACGTTACGTACACCCTGAAGTCGCAAACGGCTTACTGTCTGGCTGTACACACTTTAGCCAGCGATCTAGTTGGTGACCACCTGATCATTGCGTACGCCGGCAATGAGCGCCATGCCGTCGACGGCGGCGGTCTTGGCACCTTCACCGATGACGACCCTCGTGCCAGCAGCAGCGCTAGACTTCGTCGGCGACCTTGGGCCCGACCCCGCCGAGAGCTTCCTCACGATGTCAATGACGGCGTCGGCCTGGAACAGCGCGGGATGCGTCCTCCCGAAGCCGTTGAACCGGCGGCACACGGCCATGTGCGCCGCCAGCGCGGCGCCGCGGTCGCCACCGTTCTTGGCGGCCTCCTCGGCCACGGCCTCGGCGCACAGGCCGCACACCCAGCGGCCCGAGAAGCGGCGGCGCACCGCGGCGATGTACGACGGGGTGCACTCCTCCGACATGCCGCAGCACTCGCACTCCGCGTCCTCCACCTCCGCCGCCGCCGAGGCCGAGCGCGCCGTGGCGCCGGCGTCCCGCGGGCTGGCGTCGTCGTCGGGGCTGAGCATCAGCTCCAGTTCCTTGTCGTGGTCGCCGCCCGCGACGCAGCTGCGGAGCTCGTGGCACGACGGGACCATCTGCTGCCGCCTGTGCTCGCCGCTGCCGAAGCTGCCGATGATCGTCGCCAAGAGCGGCGCCACGGTGGTCATGGCCGGTGATTCTCCATTTGGTGCCATGGACTGACTGAGCGACTACTCTAGCGGTTTGCTTTCTTGACGTGTGTTGTGCTTCGTTTTTTATGGAAGAGTCGTACTAGCTAGGCTACTACACCATGGCACCTATTTATAGAGAGGCAGAGAGAGCTTAGAGAAGAAAGTGACCTTGACCTCGTGATCACGATTAGTATTGAGGACGAGATTGTTGCAGAAAACCAGGTACCGAGTCGATCTTGGACGCCTAAACACAGGATTTGATACGGGCACAACTTGTGGTTGAGGTGCGCGGCGCGTGCTTATCAGTTATCAGCTTATCATTACTACGGTCGTATCCGTTACCTCATCATGATTGGTGGCACACGAGTAACATGAACATGAAGCTATCTTTGTGCCAAGTATCTGCTTTATTTCGACCTGGGGTTAGGTTTTAATCTCACGTATGTGATGACGCCAGCTACGGTGTTGCGGGAGGAATATGCTAACATAGATGCTCAGATACTTCTTCATCACCAGGTTGCGTACAGGTCGGTATCGCTATACGTACTGGATACTCCGATACCCCGATACACCTTACCTCCGATATGGTATCGGGGACATATAGGGAAATATCATCAACAAAAATAATTCAAGGTCTCGTTTACACGTCGTCGAATTCATCTCAATACACATGTGTTGGGATGGAATTTAGCTGAAGTTCCACTCCAATCCACCTCAATACATGTGGATTGATATGAATCCGACTACATCCAAACAAGGCCTAAAGTTTTTTTACAACCATCACTCCCAGACAACAGCACTAGAGAATGCCGCCGACTTTTTTTTGTTTTTTAGCCCTTTTTTGAAAGATATTCACAAATACGCCCTGTAGGTATCCTTTCAAAATATAGACCTGGGTTCGGCGGCGCCGAAGTTGCACATCCCGGCGCCATGGTGCCGAGGTCCAAGGTCATTTTTGCGTGTCGTTGACGTGGCTATCCTACGTGGCACAGACGTGGCATGAGCTCGGCGTCGTAGACCTTGGCACCGAGCTACGGAAATTGACAAATTTGAATTTTTACCATGACTTGGATATTGAGAAATGTGGCTAACTCTAGAGTTTTTACCGTGACTTGCTGTATGATCACTTAAAACAGTCTACAAATACTTAAGATAAAAATGATCTAGGATTTATGTTCATGAACTAACCTAAAATGCTTCTAAGTGTTGGATCAATAGTTAACTCCTTTCTTTATGGTGTTGTTTTGACCAGGGTAAAACTATAGTTTCTTTTCTAGATATGAAGTTCGACCTTTAATAGGAAGTTGTAGTTTGAGTTGAGTACAACAAACTTTGCTTTTGGACCTAAATCTAAATCAGTCTTTAACATGGCCGAATAGTGACCACAAGTTTGAATACAGTGATGTTTTGGCCCCTCCAAATCTTTCTAATTCTCTGATCGCCAACAGGGAATTGACATGTTTACGACTATTTTATCTTCCAAATTTGTATAACAACCCAATTTGATACCGTACTACGAGTTTGAATACTCTCAGAGGAGATGACAACAAAACAAGTCTCGTCAAGTTTGGACTTAGCCACGATAAAAATCCAGACTTAGCCACGGTCATAAATTCTAGACTTAGCCATATTTCCATGTGCTTATAGGTGAGGTGTGTTGCGTCCGTGCTTGCATGCCTACACATGCACGTACGGTTCGTTGCATGCACGTAGTACGTACTATTACTCCGGTTAGCAATGCAACACAGCATGGAGTCGAGCCCTGCATCGTCCGGTCGTGCTGTAGGAGCCAAGCTCTGCACTATGCCGCCCTGGACGTGATGTAGTTCCATTTGATCAAGGCAAATTTTTTATCTTAAGTATTTCTAGACTGTTTTAAGTGATCAAACAATAAGTCACTGTAAAAACTCTAGAGTTAGCCCCATTTCTCAATATCCAAGTCATGGTAAAAATTTAAATTTATCAATTTTCATAGCTCGGCGCTGTGGCAATTGGCACCGAGCTCGGCCCTGTAGTAATTGGCACCGAGCTCGGGGCCAAGATCTACTGGCGTCGAGCTCATGCCACGTCCACTGCCACGCAAGCAGCCACGTCAAGGACACGCAGAAAATGATCCTAGGACCTCGGTGCCAGAGCAATTGGCGCCGAGACATGTAAGCTCGGCGCCGATGTCAGGGTCTATTTTTCGAAGGATACCACCAGGGATGAATTTATGAAAATCTTTCAAAAAAGGGTCCGAAAGACAAAAAAAAATCGGAGATTGCCACACGTGTCCAAAATTTTCAGATGTAGGAGGGTAAGTTTCACCAGGCACGATATAGCAAAAGCGTTCATAAATTTATTCAGTTTTAAATATAATATATTCAAACCGGAAAATGGTAATCAAACCTATGAATTTAATTGTTGACATATATTTTTGCCAAAACATGTATTACTAGTTTTGACATGTATGTTTTGAGCCATTAGGTCAACCAAATTTCGCTAAAAATGGATTGGAATGGCATGACAAGTAATTAATTCTTTTTTAAAAACAATGACATGTAATTAATTCAATAGGGGAAATGAAGGTCTTGTTTGCATCCTGGGGCCTGCCTATGCTACTGGCCTCTCTTTTCGCATGTTAAATAGGAGAGCTAAATATGACCTAATTGTGGTGATAATGGGGGGTAAATGGTGATTAGAAGGTTCTGGAAAAAAAAAAGATACTCATACACACCCTAAATACGGCCTCTCCAGTCCAGATACTCATACATCCTGAAACCATGCATCCTGCGTGTATGCGTGGTTTAGAAGGTTTATTAGAAGGTTCAGAAAAGAAAAAAAAGATTCAGCAATTCAGTTTGCGAGACTAATAAATACGTACCTGATCGAGTGATGTGATCATCAAGAAGATGTTCATGTTCTATCTAATAAGGGCGCTAGGTGATCACAATTGTGTCAGCCATGACCTTATCAGGTTTGCCTTTCTCATGACTTATCACTTGAACTCTCTACCAAAAGTAGTGCTAGCCACTGCGCGCAAGCAAAGCTGATATTTTTTACGGTATTACTCCTGTGATCCATCAACATCAAGCACACCTTTAATTTGATAGTCAAGTCACGTGGAAGCTATTCCGACCGGCCAGGTGTGCGCCCTGCTTGTGTAGTATCAAATGATGATCATCGCTCCATGGTTAATTAGCTGACGATCGACAGCGTTGCTTTCACGGTCACGGTGGTGTCGCGTGTCTCGTGACATATACTACCACGGTGACGGTGGTACATACGTATATTATATATGCAACGCAACAAGTAAGTAACTTGCAATTGGAGTCGACGACGTACAGACGCTACCTGATGCTGGAGTCGTATTACTACCTCCTACTATATTGGAGGCTTCTGGAAATTAAAGAAGAGAGGTACTGCAGCTACAACTAGTGATAAGCTGGTAGTGATCTCAGCTCGAAAAAGAGAAGGAGGCCATCGTCCATCGATACATCATATGGGGTGGATCGGATCTCAGCAGTCATATTAACTGTTGCGACTGTAGGCCTCCGATCCATGCATGTCATTTGGAACTTTCACCCAACGTGACGATCTGGGCAGCGTACTGTGTTTGACTAACAGTAATCGCCGCCCAGTTTAATTATGTGATACAGTGATACTAGTACACACGGTCACGACAGCGTAGGTTGCATTGCAGTACGTACAAAATAGCTATAGAAACTAGCTTAGTTTTTGAGTTGGGCCTCGCTCGCTCTCGATCGTGTGCTCGGACGAATCTAGTCAACGACGTTGTACATGCCAACCACCACGCCGTTAGATGGCGTGGTCGTGCTCACTCTGCTTGAAACCGGCTGGTCGAGTGTCCTGAGCGTGGTGCCAAGCTTCGTGTTTCTGTTTCATGCCCGTACGTACACCATATATAGAGAGAGAGAGGGCTAGCGAAAACGCAAAACCTTGCCCCTCGTCTCCGCGGCCGGTAACCACAAACCCGAGGGTTGCTTCACGTGTTATTATGGAATGGAAATGGACTGGGTCGCTACTCGCTTAGGGCCCGTTCGTCTTTCTCGGAACCGTGGCATGTAAGATTTCCACATGATTGAATAGCTAGAACGAATCCTGACCTCATTATTCCGGAACAACCGAACCAGGCCTCAGTGGGCCTTCTCTTTTACGTGACGTTGAATTGTTCAGAGCGGTAGGCTTCCGTCCCGTCTCACGTGGGTACTGACTTTTTTTTTTTTGCGAAACTCATGTGGGTACTGACTGGATCGAACATTTTCAACCTTTGCGCACCGCACCTATATATAGACGACCATACATGTTACGATCCACACAATATTTGAGGTCTCAATTCGATCGGTTTTATATTTGGCACATGCATTGCATTTAGATTTGAATTTTTCATAAAAAAATATATGTCCCTTTTTTAAATCAGGTGAAATTTAAGCCTCAAATCTTACATAGAACAACAACACACATGTTGGTGATGTACCCAATAGGCAATCATGCTCGTTTTGGATTGAACTCATAAGTGGTCTAAAATATAATGATAATCTATTAGCACAGTACTAATGGGCTTTTTATGAGGGCAACTTTATCATTTAATTAAAGCCCATGAGTGGAGATAGGGAGTTCTCCTCCCTGTATAAATGTACCAACACACCCATGAAGAATAGAACGTGGTCATTCTAAGGCTAAGCTTACTTAAGCACCCCCCCCCCCCCCCCCCCCCCCCCCCCACCCCACCTCTCTCTCTCCCTCTTGGACACACACCAAGAGTGCTAGCACAGCGCGCCCAGCATTCTAGCTCTGCACGTGTGGAGACGTTGTTGTTGTTGCTGGGATGTTGATCGGTGACGAACATGAGGTGAGCGGACGTGTTGCTCGCCGGTGTGGTAGGAGGTACACCTACTTTCACTATATCGGCGCGCACGATGTTGGATCTTACTACTTTAATTAACTCTTCTTCTGCTCCGTTGAGGCAACGAGTGTAATGATCCATGACCCTTTACTCACGTGTTTTTATGGTCGAACTTGGTAGAAATAAATCGTTATATGTGTATATGGCTATCCGCTCGCGTACGACACCGTGGTGCATATTTGTACCAAATATATGCACCCTGTTCCATCTATGAATTGATGAAGGAGCTGAACCCGGCCGGAACCCATCCCAAACTCACGGGCATGCTCCTACTCTATGATAAGTAGATGGAACCATGGAGGGAACCTCCATGTAGCACTGTTGGTAGTTGGTAAAGATGCCGTAGCCTGTCATCGGCCGGGCGGGCGAAAAAAGGTGAAGCTTGGCTTGACTCCAGTACGTACCCAGCCAGCCAGCTTTATGGCCAACTGCCCGTCTGCCCGTGGTATAATAGTACTCGTATACGCCGCAGCGATCGAGTCAACCTGTTCGCCGGTCTGCCACTACCACCGGTCCGTTCCGAGTCCAAGTCCAAGCGCGTGTAGTCATGCCAATGCCATGCATGTCACGGACCGGCATCCATATCACTTCGTCAGCTCAGCTGTTTTTTTTTTAGCATTGGTCAAAGAAGAGCAAAGGCACAGAGTGAGGCAGGGAATGGCCGTCTCGGCCCATGGCCCATGGGATGGGAAGAGCGAGCGCTTGGTATGCAACGACCTGTTCAAACGGCAGGAGCAGAGGACAGTACGAGTACGTGGTGGCACCAGCACCAGCACCAGCACCAGCACCAGCACCATCGCTCAGCTAATTTAGGGGCCAAATCCAATCGTCGGAGCTTAAAGCTGGACTCGACAATCTCGTGCGTTCATAATTCGAGACGATCTCGAATAGGAGGAGCCAAACATGAGTAGCAAGTGAGCTTACCCTGTTTGATAACACTAAGCTTAATTGTACTAGTAAGTACTGTATGGCGTAACTAGGATTTAGACCGGGTGGTCCCGCATGTCATAGGCCGACGGGGCACCGCCGCGTGGTCGGGCTTTGAATCTGTCCCAACTCGGATGGCCCATGGCCCATCCACCAGGGAAACGATCTACTTACTACTACTAGTAGTGTATTATTATGCACAGATGAAACCAAAGAGCACGATGTTTCCTTTGTGGTGGCGTTGCGCTGCCAGATGTGAGATCGATGCCACGTACTATGCCAGAGTGGTACACTGTACTGCACACTCCGTATTTATTTGTGTGGCCTGGATCAGATCAAATGGCCTTTGCGATCTCACCAATCATAATTGGGAGGCAGTAAATAATTACGGAAATACTATACAACAGGTGTTTTATCACCCGGTGGCACACGAATTTTTTTTTTTGCCGCGGAACCGCACGTCCGCCGCACCTGCCCCGCCGCGCCCGCGTCGCTGCAGCGTGCCTGATCCCGCCCGTCCCCACGCCGCCGCTGCTGCCGCCCCCGGCATCTTCCTCAAGTCCGATGAGCTTCTTCCCCAACTCCGGCGCCGCCACCAAATTTGTCTCTATCCTTTCATAGAAAAAAATTGTCTATGGGGAAAAAATTCAGGTATTACCGGGGGCTAAAACACCCGTGTTAGATAGACAAGCTCAATAATTAAATCTATGAACATCACAGCTTGCACACTTTTCTACCCTTCATTGGTCGTCAGGTTGACGAAACCAAACGCGCCATGGACCGACCTTGTATTGCTAGCTTAGGTCACAACATACAGTATATGCACGCTGGAAACTTTAATTTGTTGGGATTTTTTGTTGAGAAACAAAATGAGACTTGTATAGTACTGTGCAGACATGGCATGCCGGATCTATCAAAATCAATACAGATCCCAAAGCTAGTATCAGAACGTACGTGCTGTACAGCAAACTAGCTAATCGCACAGCTTTGCAAGATCGAGATTTATTGTGACTAGTACGTAGTAACGTTTGACGTTTTCTGTCAACACGAAGATTAGCAGCAGGCCAGCAGCTACCCGTCCGTCCTCTTGTACGCAGTCAACACAGGTTACAACCATGTACCATACGATAAAGAAGGACCGGTGGATGGAGATGGATATGATTCCGCATTCCGGGCGCCAAAGAATATTGGTGTACCAGCCGAGCCGACACACCACAACCAACGTACTAAAAAGCCAGTGTGCCCACTACTTGTACCCGCGCAAAATCCCAACCAAATTGGTGGCCGCTTGTCCTTAGCTTGCATGCGCTTCGTCAAATCACTTGCGTGCGACATGGCGTATACATTGCCCCTGTTTGTTATTCCTAATAACGAATGCCGCATATTTTAACTCCTTTCATTTCATTCACTGTACAAGCTAGTCTAGTGAATCAACAGAATTACCAATAAGTAGTAGATTATATAAGCAAGACAAGATGGTAACAAACACTACTAATATATTGTGTACTAGAACTCCATAAGAGCAGGGACAGAAAAACCCGTGTGTCCACTGTCGTTATCTACTTGCAAAGAAAGACGATTAAGCTGGTTACGTGGATTTTAGCGGTTGGGTTGGGCGTAGAAGCAGGGCCGGCACCGGGACCCGGGAGAGAGAACACGAGGAAGGGGCTCATGCAGCTTGGCTGACACACTGGAACGGACCACGGACTGCGGCATCCTTGTCGAATCGATGCCCGTCGGCCGGCCTGCCCGCGAGCGCAAGTGTTGCTGGGGAGCTACGAGATGCTGGCGGTGACGGGCCGCGGCGCGCGCGCCGCGCCGTAGGGGCTGGCCCCGGCGTAGCCGTAGTAGTCGGGGGTGGACGTGGCGCTCCTCTGCGCGCGGAGCTGCTCGTAGAACCGCCGGATGAACTCGTCCGCGCGCCGGTCCACCTGGGCAGCGCCGCCGTCCGCCGGCGACGACCCAGCCGCGATGCGCGACGCCTGCTGCTGCTGCCCCTGCCTGCTGCTGCCCGCGGCCGCCGGAAGACGGAGCAGATGCGCCTGCGCGGGGGACGGCGTCAAGGAGGAGGCGCCCGGCACCGGCACGGCGTTGTCGCTGAAGAGGCGGCGGTCGTCGCCGCCTTCCTCGTCGCTGAGCATCTCGAACACCCGCGCCACCTCGGCCGCGTCGTAGTCGTAGTAGTACTGCATCAGGTACCCGTTGCTAGCCTCCGCCTCGTCCCGGTACTGCTGCTGCTGCTGCTGGCGGCTGCTCCGGCGTCGGCGCCGGCCCCTGGCGGCTGCGCCGAGGAGGCCGAGGGCGCCCCCGCCTGACGCCGACGACGGCGTGTTGCTGCAGCTGAACTCCACCTCGCGCCGCCTGCGCGAGGGCTCGTGCACCGCCAGGCTCGGGTCCAGTGCGCCGCACGAGAACGGCCCGCCAGCCGCGCTGGCCCTGGCCCCGGAGGCGTACGAGAAGGCGTGGCCGTGGCCGTGGTGGGAGGCGAGGAAGCGGTCGCCGAGCGCCTTCCCCGCGATGATCTTGCCGCGGTGGAGGAGGAGGTGGAGGTCCATGGCCAGCTTGCGGCCCGACGGCAGGCCCCGCCGCAGCATGTACAGCACTGCGCGCACCACCCGCCACAGCCGCCGCGCCACGCTCGGCTCCGTCGTCGCGGCAGCCACCGCGCCCTCCTGCTTCTGCTTCTTCTCGGTCGCCATTGCTTCCTCTCTTTCTTTCTTCTCTGCGACCGACCGTGGAGCTGGACGGACAAGGTCAGGTGAGGAGGGAGGGAGGGAGGCCAGTACTTGAGCTAGCGGGCGGGGGCAGCTGCGCCTTGTGGTGGAAGCGGAACTATCCTGGCTGTCTCAAGCCTGGTTGGAAGAAGGTGGAGATGGGACACGTATTTAAAGGCCCGGAAAAGGATGGTCGGAGCTGAGCCTAATGGCACTGGGTGATCTCATTATCGGCTAACACCCAGCAGCTAAAGAATGTTTGCCGGATGGGATGCTCAATTGCTCATGCTGGTTGATTTGATTGCTGCCGCGGTTTGGTACAAGACCAAGAGAAGAGAAGGAAGCAACAAGGGATGGCTCATGGCTCATGGCTGGTAGATAATGGTGGGTCTGCATTATTGCCTGGACAGGGTCCAGCTCCAGCTCCCATGGACGATGGCAGGGCAGGTGTGGTGTGGGGGCGCTTGGATGATGCCCAGATGTCCTCCTGCTTTGCTGCTGCTTTGTCTCTGCAGTTTGCACTTGCACCTTGCACCTTGCACCCGAGTTTCAGGCTTTCAGCGACGGTTACCGTTCCATTTCTCGGAGAAAACTGGTGAAGATGTTTTTCATTTGGACTTTCAGCTACATGCCTCCAGCTTGCAGGCAAAGAACCAGGGAACTTTGTCGCATGACAGACATATGTTTCTGGACGAACTCTCTTTTATATACTATAATATATATTACTACCTCTTTAATATTTTTTTTTATAAAAAAGGGTAAAAAAAGAGAGAGATAAATGGTCGTCTCGCCGTTTGGAAGCAGGGGACCGTATAAGATTTTACCTTTGTGCAAATGTACATTTTTTCTTTGAAACTTTGTGCAAATGTACATCACTAAATGAGAAGTACCCAATCAGGCATGAAGCATATGCCCAGGGGCACAACTGCAGAGGCCTCTGAACAAAGCTTAACTAAAACATGTCTCCACAATAAAATTTCGACTGTACAGTGTACTAATTAAATTGACGTCCATACCTGTATTTATTACGGTTCCTAGTATATCTATCAAGCTTGCCATCAAATTGGTAACTGCCGGTTGTAAAACATCATCTGTCAAATTGGCTTGCACACAAAACATACCGAATCGCCAAAAACGGGTGGAATTCCAGGCTTCAGGTTAGATACTTAGGCCTTGTTTGAAATGCTAGAATTTCATGAGATTATTGACAAAAAAAAGAATTTCATGAGATTATATACGAATTTCAAAGAAAAAAATGTTGGATTTAGGAAAAAGAAAATCTGGCATTCCAAGGGAGGCCTTAGATATGCTTCCTTACAACCAATTTTTTAAGAAAAAAAAGAATGCTACAAGAACAATGGAGACAGGTGCATTCACTGTTGGTCAAAAACACTTTGCGAGTTAATTTTCGTTTGATTGGAAATAATTAGTTGACGCCACCAAGCTCTACCTGCTCCCAATTTCTTCCACCTTGGCATGAATTGCAGTATAATATCCATAAAGTCGTGGCAGATAACGCGACGATGGGTGCTTTCTTGACCTGCATGTTCCCCAGATTCATATAATTGCCGGTCAATCAGATCTGGGGCGGACAAAATACTCGTGGCTCGTCAACTTGCTCGATTCGTGTCCGGCTCGGCTTGGCTCATTTTAACTTTTTCATGAGCTGAGCTGGAAGTCTAGCTCGCTGTTTTAACGAGCCAGCTCGCGAGCTGCTCACGAACACAAACGAGCTGAGGCCTATTAGCCCACGACCATGAATCCAGAGAGATGATGATGCTGACCTAGAAGTGTACACATATTTCATTGATATGTAATCCTTATTTTCAGCTCTTTCGTATGAATTTTGATTTTATAATTGTTATGGTACTTAAATATTGATTTATGGATTATTTTTCAGGGAAAAGATGATGATGCTGACATTGAATTTGTGGACTTTCCTAAGTCTGTGGTGGCAAGCAACTAGTAAGTATGCTGGAACTGTATGGATTATGGATGGACCAACTATATTGCATGGTTGATACTTTTGATGAACCTGATATGCGTTAATCATGTATGGTTGCTTAATGGTGGAGGTCACATTTTGGAATTATTGTGGCATGAACATTATAAACATGTGTGTCCTATTTTTTAGTAGCTCACGAGCTAAACGAGCCAGCTCGAGCTCGATAACGAGCCGAGCCGAGCTGCCTCTCTAGCTCATAATATTAACGAGCCGAGCCGAGCGCCTAACGAGCTAGCTCGAACTGGACCGAGCCGAGCCGAGCCGAGCTGGCTCGATATCGAGCCCTAATCAGATCAAAGGAAATAAAAGCAACAAAGTGCCCCCCTATATCACTTCATCCGTTGTTGCCCTACTTTGTGACCGAGAGCTGCGTGGCATGAGTCCAACACGACCATAAGAGTGTGAATCTGTCATCAGAATTGAACCCGTTTTACATTATTGGATATCTCCAGTTTACTTTGGATAAGGACACTTGTCGACAAAAGAAGCACGCCTTGTATGTGCCACGTGGCAGGCAAAACCAAGGTCCCGGGCTCCGGCCGCCGGCACACGCAAATGCCTCCACGGTTCCACCTAAAAAGTTTGTGTACACAGTTCGACAATACGAGCTTATCTATAGATAAGAGACTACATATATGATGACCTTCTAGTTTTTAACTTTCGATTGACATTATAATTTATTTACTCCATGAGAGAGAGAGACCATATACTCAGCGTCACAGCGTGAGTATCTCTGTGGTTTCCCAGATGGCCCGATATGCCATAGCCTCGACAGGTCGTCTCAATTATTTCCCCAACAGAAAGAGCTCGCGGATCGCGGTAATTACTTAGAAGCTGAAAGAGGTTCAGCAACAACTCCACTTCACTAATGGAGCAGATTTTTTGGTTTCCGCTCCACGAATAGCTTCACAAGTGAAGCTAAAGTGGTCTTGGTAGAGCGTTTGATAAAATAACGTCAAAAGGTAGACGAAGAGAATAAAATGATCATAATATCCCTTTTTATTTTATTTTTTCTCCTTAATTTTTTTATTCTTCGTTTCTCTCCTTAATCCTTGTGCCAAAGACCCCGCGGGCGCCCATTTCCACGTCGTCCGCCCTGTCCGACGCCCGCCCCGCGTCACGAGCGCCGCTTGCTCCGCCTCCAGTGCCACGACAAGGCCCACTGCCCATGTTGCCACCCAGGGCCACTCCAGCGCCACCACCTAAAGCATCGTTGAGGAGGGTGGACATGCCCCCCCCATCAATGGCCCTTCCGAGCCGCGAGGAACGCCTTGGTTGCTCTCTTGTCGCAAGGAAGAGGAACGAGGTGAGCGAAAATCGTGGGTGCGTGGGGGGAGATCGTGGGGGGTTGGCAAATTCCTTGTAACGTTTTAGTAAACTCAAGGCAAATACGTATTTTGGTTGGTGGGCCAGTCTGAGGATCCGGAGGGGACTACATTTTTCAAATTCCTTGTAATTTTTGGATAAACTCAAGGACAAATATGTACAGAGATGACATGCATAGGGAAAATATGGATATAAATGGAAAAACATATATTGATAAACTTATCATAATTTGATAAATATTAAGATTGCGGAGTATCTATATTTGTATTCTGTTAGAAAATTAATATAGAGAGAGAGCGTGTGTAAAGGTACATAATTTTTTTAGTTGTAGGTATTAAACACGAACTTCTCATGCTTATGTCAGCAAAGATCATAGCCCATGCAGGGATGCACTAGTATATGCTAATTTCACATGGATTAAACTCTATGCTAGCCATACAATTGCATGGACAACTCCTCTAGTTCTATATGGAATAATCATCCTAGTCCTCTGCAGAGGGCCAGAGGAGCATGGTATGGCGGTCGTGTTGGGGGAGGGGGAGGCACGCCGGTCTCTGAGAGACAGAGAGAAGAGGTGGCGGCGACCGATATTCTGGTGGATGGAGAGAGAGAGAGAGAGAGAGAGAGAGAGAGAGAGAGAGAAAGGTGAGGATGGGAAGAAACCCTAAGTGTGCGTATATATACTCTTAGTTTGGTATCGGGCTGAGATGGGCCATGTAGATTGGTAATGGGCTTGACCTATTAATAGGCCCGTAATTTTTAGAGGCGGGTCTCTTAATAGGCCCGGCTATATTAATTAATTTTCAGAGATAGGCTATTTTAAACTGCCTCCTAAAATAGATTGGGTGCCTCAAAAATTGATTATAGATTTTGGGAGACACCAAAATTCCTTGTCCGCCTCTAAAAATAAAAAATGGTCGGTTTCCTAAAATTATTTTTACAGCAGTGCATGTTGCTGCATACCATCTTGTCTTTTGTTTGAAAATGAGACGATGCCACCAAGTTCTACCTCTACGGCTGTACGTGACTTTACAAAGGGGGAGAGAGATAACACGATCAGGTGTTCTTTTTTTGACCTACAGAGTCAGAATCCCATTGGGGGCGGATTTGTTGGCCGGAGGAGACGTAGTTTATCTATGTGTTAAAAAAATCTCCTCGTCTGTCCCACGTCAAAGCACAGGTCTAAAGCCAGTCCAGTCTCATGAGAGCTGCGGTGCCGCTGTGTATGGGTGGGGCTGAGGTTCGGGGGTTTTCTCGACCTGCATGAGGAGGTCTTCTTCTTAAACATAGAGCATGTTCGCTGGTTAGTTTCTGGGCTGATAAGCTCGGCTGCTGCTGGTTTGTTGTGAGAGGAAAACATTGTTGGCTGATTGATAAGTCCTGGCTGAAACCAACGAGCGAACATGCTGATAATGCCGGGGGCTGTCCATGAGTCGAGTTTTTTTTATAATTGTCAGAGATAAGCAACAAAAGGCCTGTTCGCTTGTCTGAATTCTGGAGGAATCTGAATGATTTGGAGGAATACTGTAGGAATTTGTGAGAGAAAAACACTATTGCGGATGGAAAAAATAAGCGAATCAAGCCGGGTTTAAGGGCACGCGAACGGGGCCAAAGTGCCCCCTATCACTTCCGTTGCCCTCCTGCTTTGTGATCGATGATCGATCTACCATTGTACCCGTACTATTGTCAATTACATATATAGGACTTCCACCGTTGTACGGAATAAAGTTATTGGATTTTCATTTACTTTTGGATAAGGACAGTTGTCGTCCAAAGAACCACGCTTTGCACGATCCACACATCTCGAAGGAATCATTGTTTATCTACATTAAAAATTACCTTATGTTATCTTACTATCACGAACTAGAGTCTCCAAATTTCTCATGAGATATATTATGAAAAAAATAAATCTTAGAAGTTCTCACAATAGTTATAAACATTTAGCCTTTAATTTGATAGATAGTTTCTAATTATCATCGCCAAAATAACAATTGGATCTACTCTGTTTTATTATTTGGAATGGAGGGGATAATAAAATATATCGAGCAAGCATGACAAAAATCACCAATAATATAACTACTAGTATATGTCATATGATCTAAAAACCTACAAGACTTGTTGAAGGAAAAAAAAACTTTTTATGCCTCTAGTAGCTAAATGGAGAAAAGCGCCCAATTATATACCTGCAGAACGAACATTATTGTAGCTTGTAGAGCAGTGAAATTTTTGTGAACACAAACGTCACTTGCATTGCTTTTGATCGATAGAGCCCTCCCTGTATGCTGTATGGTTGTCCATACAAGAATCACAACTAAACTAGACACCGTGCTTAAACGGGCACTTGTTTATGTCCAGTATAGTGAAATAAGGCTAAAAGCAAACCCTTCTCAGCAAAACCCTGGGCTAGTTTCTTAGGGATTAAGCATGGCAAAATGTGCTCACAAATGTGACGCATATATAATAATAATAGTCATCAGCAGGCGGCAGCATCCGTGCCACGCTTGCGGCCAGCAGTCAAATCCCCAAAAAGCTGCGAAGTTTTTGGGCCATCGATATAAGGCCTGGTTTAGATTGCTTCAAAATTTAGGTTTTTCACTCTCTTTCCATCACATCAATTTTGGACGTATGCATGGAGCATTAAATGTAGGTAAAAAAAATAACTAATTGCACAGTTTGGTTGTAAATCACGAGACGAATCTTTTGAGCCTAGTTAGTCCATGATCGGACAAAGTTTGTCAAATACAAACGAAACATGCTACAGTGTCCAGATTGTAAAAATTTGCAATCTAAACGAGGCCTAAGGCCGCGTTTAGAAGCCAAAAAATTTTGGTTTTGGTACTGTAGCCCGTTTGTTTGTATTTGACAATTAGTGTCTAATTATGGACTAATTAGGTTTGAAAGTTTTGTCTCGCGATTTCTTACCCAACTGTGCAATTAGTTTTTTTTCGTCTACATTTAGTACTCCATACATGTGCCGTAAGATTCGATATGACAGGTACTACGCAAAATTTTTTGGAAACTAAACAGGGCTTAACTCATGCATATAAGGGCACGTACAACGCATGTTTTTTTAAGGCTCCAACGCATGTTGTGATGCCGTCTGCACGCACTAAACTATGCAAATTTACCTGATTAAATGAAGAAACAGAACATGGCCGTCGTCTGGCGAGGCGCCGGCCGTGGCTCGTGCTCCGACGCTCATATTCTCGTTGTACAGATCCAGTGTGCGCACGCTATGGCCAGTGCCATGACAAGCTAAAATCCAACCATTGCAAGCTGATAATCTTCCTTTGCACACCTGCTGGGTGCAGTGTCATCCCATGAATCAAAATCATCCTCAAATTGAAATGCTTGTGGACTCTCAAATAAAAATAAATGCTCTTGTTTGTACTTGATCAACAAACTTTTTATCCGGTCACTAAATATAAAATAGAATCTCTCACTTTATTTTTGATTCTGGAGCAAAAAAGTTTATATTATATAGATAAATATATTACTATATTATTTATTTCGATGGTTCTAAAATATTGTATTATGTTTATATGTTCATCTTATTGATGCTCGATTTATTTTGTATTAAGAAGAACACAATAATATCCATGAATTATATTCATGTATGATCATTGTTATATGTAATTATTAAAAAGTTTGTAGAAGCCTAAATAAATAACCTATTGTATAAGTTGTTTATTAAGTTGTCTATTATATATAAATATATTAATATATCATTTATATTCATGGTTTTAAAAAATATTGCAACCATGACCACCTTATTATGTCTGATCTTTTTATCATTGGGCAACATAATGGTATACACGAATCATATTTACACTTGATCATGGCTACATGCAGATATTAAAGAATTAATAGACAGCCAAACCGACAGTCAATTGTATTGTATGCGCTGTCTGTTTAGCTCTCTATATGTGTTTTGACATCATTATATATATGCTCTGATAGAACACCAGAGAGCGAGAACTCAGAACGGGGAAAAAACAATGCTGGAAAAAGCAGCGCCACTTCTTATTGGATAAGGACCTTCTTAAAGGCGTTAAAGCATCCATGCATCGTCGTCTTGCACAGACATGCTTGCATGATTGGCGTGCATGGCCGCGCGCCCGTCGGCCGTCGCTTTGCTGCACTTAACAAGGTACGTCTACGTACCATCGTTCGCCAAAGACGCCAACCGGCTCGCGGCCCTGGCTGTGGAGTGCCCAGCGAATTAGATCGTGACCGGACAGACGAAGAACACAGGTTTTTTCACATTCGTGCAAGAGAAATCTGAATGGTACGCCAATAAGTCAAACCTGAAATCGATTCTTTGAATCATTCGAAGGCACGTGGGCTCGACCCCACCGGTCCGCTCGCGAGGACCCGAAGAGAGTATGGCCGTGCAGAGTCTCGGCCCTGGACGATCGAACTGAGGGCTCAGGGGCTTCACGCGTCGTCTAAAGCCCGCGCGTCTCCGGTTGGAATACCCCAGGCTAAAACAAAGAGGACAACGAGATTTGTACTCTCACTATCACACAGAGCGCCAAAGCAGGTAACGTTGGCCGGATATATGAAAACAAAGACCTTCAAAGGGAAGAATTATGCATGCAGCAACAAAGATCTCATGGGAAGGGACGCAGTCCGGCTCTCGACTGGATCAATGTTGATGCCAACTCCACGCTAGAGAGCAGTTTTGTCTCCATCTGTAGGAGAGTTTGCCCCACTACCTTATACCGCCATCCAGCCTGTTCGGTTGGCTGGTTCGTATCGTTGCTGGTTCGTGAAGAAGTACTGCTGACTGGTTTGTGTAAGAGAAAAATACTATTCCAGCTGAAAATTTACGATTATTTACGACGGGCCACGGTCAGACGAACACCAGCGGGCAATGGGTGGCGTACGGGGATGGCAGGCGCTTGAGGACACCTCGATCATCTTTTTCTAGCGGCCCTGTTTTTTTTTACTAAAAACACATAAGCTAGATCAAATTAGTTTGTGCTTACCATACTTGTCCTCAATTATTTACGCATTTTTTTATTGAAGCGCTTCTCTCGAAAGATGTACCAAATACAGGCCCTAAATCTCGTTGCCTAATGGCGAGTGGCTTTTGCTGTATTAAAATTTCAAAGCCTTGTATATATGGTGACGACGTTTGCGGGCGTCCTTTTTCCCGAGCTACTATTCATGGCGATTCTCAAGCTTTGGCGACCGTAAATGATCAAAGGAAGAAGACAACCTCTTTATTTTAGTATACTTTTATTTTTTTAGAAATTATTTTGTGTCAAGTTGTACACTCTTGTTTTTTCAAGGAATTATTTTGTGTCAAGTTGTATACTTTTATAAACAACTTTTATATTGGCTACTGCTTTTCTTCTAATTATCAGGTAGGACTTAGGAGACACTCATTTGATCGTAAAAATAACTGCCGGCTACTTACAATATGTAGTCCTTGTTTAGCGCAGGAACGGATATGACAAAACTGTCAGGTCTGCAAATCCATTCGCTACAAGACATTCGGAACAGTGTTTCCACTGTCGGCTACTTACAAATCCTATATGGTGGAGATCATAGTATTATCATAATAAGCACGTAGTAGCAAAGTTTATATGCTCCCTGCCTCCCTTTAATCCCTTTTGTCCCTGAGACATTGAATAGTGCTTCCTAAAAGCAAAAAGCCCGAGCACTTGATCTCTCGTTCCATCCACGGCGCCGCAAACTTGCAGCAACAAGCGAAAGTCCTGTTCGCTTCGCTGAAAAAATAAACCAAAACACTGTTCTGGCTGATTTGTTGTGTGAGAAAAAATAAACTAAAAAGGACGGCGAACGGGCCTATACTGGGTCTTTTTCTTTCCTTCTTTCTGAAACAGGAGTACTACTGTATTGCAGATAATGCCGTGGCGAGTGTCATGTCACCTCACCTGTGAACTATTGCTGCAACCAGTATACTACTTAATACATATAAGCATTGTGGAGAACCATATATAATTGCATGCAATTATTACATACACCTGAGGATATGCTATAAGCTGTTTTTTTTTAAATTCCGTTTGCCTTTTTTCACCAAACAATTCACTGGTATTCGGGTGTGCGGCTTTGCAGGCTTGCAGTGCTCCAGCTGCTGAGGATATGCTATAAGCTGTTTTTTTTTTAATTCCGTTTGCCTTTTTTCGCGCGGCAGCAGCAGCAGATGTTTTTTTTGGGTACTGGATGTTTTTGGCCAGCCGAGACGTACGTAGTAGTGCAAAAGTCGTGCTGCTTTAGCATATGTACAGCGTCGGTCAGAAACAGAAAGCATACATGCATATCCTCTCCTGACCTGTATGCATATCCTCTCCTGACCTGATAAACACTGCTGCTTGTTGTTGCAGTGCGGGCGGCAAAGGGGCATCATGATTCATGAGCTCCCTCCTCCGCCTTTTTCCAACGGATCGGAAGCTAGGCAAAGGGCGAAAGGCCAAGGCAGGAAAGCGACCACCACCACCAGAGCAACAGCACCGGTAGTCATGTTTGTTTCTCTTATAATCCGTATTTTTCAACTTATTTTTTCAGTCAAAACAGTGTTTTCTCTCTAGCAACAGATCAGTCGAAACAATGTTTTGATTTTTTTTTTTCAGCTAAGCGAACGGAGCTGCCTGCCTGCTAGAGTGCTAGCGCTGGCTACTCAATCCTACTAACGCAGTGCAGTGACCATGAGTAGGACACCACACCGCCAGATGACATGAAGATGCAGCTAAGCTGAGATGGGAGGCTGCCGCTTTTCCGGGTACGGACTTGCAGAAATAAAACGCAGGCAGCGCCGCTTTCCGGCTACGGATGGTGCCGGCTCCGCAACAACTAGTATCTACTAGGATGCCATGCAGGCAGGCGGCCCATTCATTCGTGCCTTTGTGTGTGTTTGTAGTGCTGCTGGTCGTTAGGCGAGAAAATAGCGTCCTTTTTCTCAGGCTCGATCGGCGTATGGAAGATCTCCGGATCGGATATCCATTGCGTCCATCTGTGTGTGTCAGCATGTGCTTTAGCTTTTGGAGCAGCCAGGGCGCGCAACATTAGCTGCAGGCTTGGGGAGGAACAGGCCGGGGATAACAAGATAGATGACCGGACGCTGCTTGGAGAGTGGAGATGCCCATTGGAATTGGACGTGATGACTGATGACTAGTACATGATTCATGAGGATCAGGTCAGGTGTCAGCTAGCTCTGCGTCCTTTGCATCTTCATCTTCTCCATGTGCCCCAAGCCCCCTGTCGGAGCACAAGGCTCCTGCACCTGCACAAAAGGGACAGGCAGAGCAGAATAGCAGAGCCTGGTGCGGTACAGTCAAAGCGCCCTCCGCCCCTCTCTGACGACTCACGGCGCTGTGCACTGCACAATTTACAGCTTCGCACAGTCGCTCACCCGTGAACATTATTATTATTGCTGCAGCTTTGCTCTGATGCTTTCAAGAGTCGTCTCGAGGGCACGCAAAGCCTTTCTTCATGGTGCATGCTAATATGCCTGCTTTCGATCTGGTCGTCCGAATCATATACCACGTGACTACTACAAGTTATGACAAAACGCATCCGTTTTCTTGTTGCCAAATTTCAAACCACGGGCTCTTCTCTCTCTCAGTCTCTCTGCACATGCGAGCGAAATGGATCCCAGTTTCGAAAGTTAGCGCTGTATTGTACTGCATTTTGTCCGCGGACTTCATTGTACCGCGGCAATCCGGCCGCCAAAAGGAATAAAAAACAAAGAGCAAAATGTTGTCGTGTTAATCAACCAACTCAAATAAGTGCCTCTTTAGTTCCCAAAATTTTGCAAAATTTTTCAAGATTCCCCGTCACATCGAATCTTTGGACGCATACATAAAGCATTAAATATAAATAAAAAATAAAACTAATTACATAGTTTAGACGAAATTCACGAGACGAATCTTTTAAGCCTAATTAGACTATGATTTGACACTAATTGTCAAATAACAACGAAAGTGCTACAGTACCATTTTCCAAAAAAAATCGCCAACTAAACAAGCCTAAACATAAGTCTTTTAACCATCTTCAACTTATGGATTTTCCTCTCACCTATAAAACCAGTTTTCGAACCCCCTGACCCCCTCAACTTTTAAAACCATTTTGTTCACTCTAAACGGTTTTCATGGTAATTTTACTGACGTGGCTACCATATCATCGGTCCTACGTGATGGCATGTCAACCAGAAGAGTAAATCAGACTAAAGTTGAAAGTTCAGGAGGTAATCGGACTAGACTTTTTTTTCAAAACAATATTTTTAAATCATTAAAAATTCGAAATTTTATTCAAATATTTTTACATGGAAAATAATGCAATTAAAAATCCTAAAATCTAGCTTTGAAATTCAGAATTTTTTTTTTTCTAAAATCATGTTCTATCTTATGATGCATATCTTGGAATTGTTTAGATCTTGATGGACTCATTTTGGCACTTAGTATTATTTGCTATTAAAAGCTCTTATTATCTATTATAATTAGGCGATGTTGATCTTCGAACTACGTAGAATTACGTAGAATCACTGGTGGAGCGTTGTTAGACTGTAGTGGGCGGTGGTCCTCTATCCTGGATAAATTTTTAAAATAGTTGTGTTAGCCTGCGTGGATGCGTGCATCCTACCGCACATATGCATGCATGCACCCTTCTATTTAATTAAGTATTACAAATCATTGAATTTAATTAAATTTTAATACAACGAATTATGGAGCGTAGTGCGGCAGGAAAATCTAAATGGTAGCACACGAATCATGATGTTTTTGTACAGATAGGATCAAGCGACACAGACATGATTGAGTGACTGCTTATATTCATACTAAATTGTATCAAATAGGATATGGTTACATGCCACTTGTGTCGTCATCAAAGTCACTTAATCGCCATTGTAGACCAATTATAGTAGACAATGAGTGCATCTACTAGCAAATGAACACCAAAAGAAGTCCTATATAAGGTTCAATTAATTTTAATTTAGGCACTCTAAGATAGATAATTATTCTAGAAAAAATATAAAACTATTTTCATACTTTTTTGAGCTAAATCAAAATTTCTATGATTTCTTAAAATTAAACCAGAGTGCAAAAACACTTATAAAAATACTCAAAGTGCAAAAGCAAACGGTTTTAAAAGTTTAAGGTGGTCAGAAAAAACTAGTTTTGTAGATGAGAAAAAAAAATTGGACCACTAAGAAAGGTGAAGCAGAGGATGGGTAGCCCTCGGAGGGTCGACTTTCTCCACCAATCAATTGCAGATTTGCAGCTTCACGGACGAGCCGGTGCGTGCAGGACAGCCCACGAAACTTTTTTTTGAAACAGACAGCCCACGAAACTTCAGTAGACCGATTGGGATTCGTGGGCTGCAGGACTGTCCAAGATCGGCCCAAAACCAATCGTGCGGCTGTGCGCCACTATCCGACCCGAGGCCCGACCCTGGCGCGCGCGAGGCGGTCCGCAGACCGCAGCGGCCAAGCCGGCGGCGCTGCCCCGCCGTCGACGATGGAAGCGGAACCAGTCACGTCGGGTTTAGAAGCCGCTTACCGCCACGCCGGACACCCCACCCTCCCCCTACCTGCGCCTCCCGGGCTCTCCCGGCTCCTGCTTACCCACGCGCTGCGCGCCGTCCCGGCTCCGCTCCGCCTCCGCCACCCGAAAATAGGCGGAGCCGGGAGACCGGAGGTTGACGGAAGGGAGATAGTGGGCCGCATCGGCACACGCGGCCGAGTCCTCCGCGCCTCCCGCGCGCCCCATTCCCTCCCGACCTCACCTGCCTCCCTCCCTCGCCCCCGCGTCCATGGCAGCATCCTTATATCCCTCGCGCGGCCGTCACCGCCGCTTCGTTTCCACCCCTCCCCCATGTTCCCCCGCGAGCCCAATGCCGCGCCAGACCCATGTAACGATCGACACTCCCTGATTACCATTTCTTGTTCATCACTGCTTCGTGGAGGTTAATCTGTCGACTGATCGGTTACTTGATGGTGACGATTGCTGCGCGCAGCGAGGCGGCGGGTGGACGCCGTCGGGTGGCTGCGCTCCCTGTTCCCGGACCTGCCGCTGCCGCCGGAGGCCACCGATGAAGACCTGCGCGCCGTGGTCGGCAATGGTAGGCTGCTCTGCGCGCTCCTGCGGAGGCTCTTGCCCGGCGCGCTGCTGGACGACGCGGCCACGGACAATGTCGGCAGGTTCCGCGCCGCCATCCAGCGGATGGGCGTGCCCACCTTCAGCGCCTATGACCTCGAGAGGGTTAGTCGCCTTCTCGTTCCTCGTCCGTGCCACGGCGCCACGGCATTAAATTCTTTTCCTTCTTCATTGACGTTGCCGGCAATTCATCCGTCGTCCGTCCGTCCGTCCAGGGGGAAATGTCAGCTGTCATTACCTGCATTCTTGCTCTAAAGGATCGGTTCCCATCACGCCTCGGCGAAGACCACGGCAAGCTCTCCCTTCCTCACCAGATGTGACAGCGAAGGAAGCAGGAGGAACTTGGGAGGCAAGCTGCAAAGGGTACTCACAAGCCCCATTATGTCAGGTAAACATTGCCTTGTTTCGATAATGTTAAGGCAATGACAACTGCTCATTTACAGAGTAGCTTCAGATTGCTGGTTCAAACATTTCTTTTTGTCATGCTTGTTTCCAGAGCCATACTCTCCTTCCTTTGGAGCCGATGCCTATTCTCCATCACAGGTATTTCAGCCGAAACATGGATATTCTGACCCACCTGGCTGTAAACTTTCTGAATTGATGAAATCCTCGAGCTTGGAGGTAAGAGCCGTGCTGTGATCTTCATTCAAACAATAGACAGGATTTATTTCATCCTCTGGCACCGACTTCACATGCTAATAACATTGACTGCGTTACTTATTTGTGCAGAACGCTCCCACCCAGTCACTTTTGGGTGTTGTGAACAGCATCCTCGATGAGAGCATCGAGAAGAAGAATGGACAAATACCTTATGTAGGCTTCTCAAAAAATCAATGTAGTCATTTTGTTCTTTCCACATTTAAGAAAATTAAGAGCTGTATGTGTTAACACCTTTCCTTGTATAAATGAATGTTCAAACTTTCACTGTAGCGCATTGCTTGCCTGCTGAGAAAGGTCATAGTGGAGATTGAAAGGCGTATTTCTACTCAGGCCGGGCATATACGAAATGTGAGACCAATTACTATTTGGCTTCAGTTTTGCCACTATTTTTCTTTTTTCCTTTGTGATTTCTTACTTGTCTGCAGCAAAATAACCTGATTAAAGCTCGTGAAGAGAAGTATCAGTCAAGGATAAGAGTGCTAGAAGCACTGGCTGGTGGGTCAAGTGGACAAACACATGTAAATTCTTGTACCTTCAGTGAACCAACTATCTATATGCTGCTTTTCCCAGAATTTTTTGCACTGTCTGCACTTTGTGAGTATTTTTTCCCATGATCCTGGCATGACCGTCAAATGGTTAAATAATTGGGTAATTCATCTGTTTATCTTTGTTGTAGCTTAAAAATAGTAGCTGAGATGACTAAATTTTCTCTTAAAATAATGGCAATCCATTCATTTGAATATTTGCGGCTTGAGAACCAATTGAGTGATTCAATTCATGGAAGTTCACTTTAATTATGCAGGTGGAGAAAGACAAACTTGAAGGCAAGGGCCAACTAGCAGAGGATGATATGGCTAGATTAATGCAGTATGAGGAAGACTTGGTAAGATTGATGAAAGAAAAGGAAGACATGGTTAGTTTGCTTAAAGAAAAGGAAGATATGATCAGGTTACTGAAGGAGAAGGAAGATATTGTTAGATTGTTGAAGGTGAAGGAAGATATGGGCGACTTGAATAATGATAAAGTAGATAGGTTACTTAAAGAGAGGGATGATACTGTAGTTAGGTTGACACAAGAGAAGGAAGATATGATTCGGATGTTGAAGGAGAAGGAGGATATAATTAGGCTAATGAAGGATAAGGAAGACATGGTTGATATGAAAGATGTCACATTCGAAGATACACAGCGTACAACAGATGAGAATAAAGATAGGTTACTTAAGGAGAAGGATGATGTTGTAGCCCGACTGACAAAAGAGAAGGATGAAATTGTTGTCCAACTGACAAAAGAGAAGGAAGACATGATTAGGTTGCTAAAGGAGAAGGAAGATATAATTAAACTAATGAAGGAGAAGGAAGATAGGCTCAACTTAGCCAGTGGCAAGGTTGAGGATAGGAAGCAAGCAATACATGACGACAGAGATAGGTTGATCAAGGAGAACAATGATGCCATTTCCAAGTTAACATCTGAGAAGGCAGAGATTGCTAAGTTGCTGCAAGAGAAGGAAAATCTAATCAGATTGATGAAGGAGAAGGAAGATAAATCTGATTTGAAGAAAGGTAATGTTGAAGACTCAAAACAATCAACAGGTGAAGAGGCAGACAGGTCGATAAAGGAAAAGGGTGAGATAATTAGGTTGACAAAAGAGAAGGAGGATTATAGAAATACTATTATGAAACTTAAGCAGGAATTTGAATCATTAAGATCATCATATGAGGAGAGCTGCAAGTTGTTAGAATCTAAGAAGGAAGATGTAGTTAAACTTGTCACAGACAAGGAAATGAATGACAACATAATTTTGCAACTCAGGCAAGAACTTGAGGAAACAAAAAAGTTGCATGAGGCAGAGACAAAAGAGGAGGATTATAGAAATACTATTATGAAACTTAAGCAGGAATTCAAATCATTAAGATCATCATATGAGGAGAGCTGCAAGTTGTTAGAATCTAAGAAGGAAGATGTAGTTAAACTTGTCACAGACAAAGAAATGACTGAGAACATAATTTTGCAACTCAGGCAAGAACTTGAGGGAACAAAAAAGTTGCATGAGGCACAGACAAAAGAGGAGGAGGATTATAGAGATACTATTATGAAACTTAAGCAGGAATTCGAATCATTAAGATCATCATATGAGGAGAGCAGCAAGTTGTTAGAATCTAAGAAGGAAGATGTAGTTAAACTTGTCACAGACAAGGAAATGAATGACAACATAATTTTGCAACTCAGGCAAGAACTTGAGGCAACAAAAAAGGTGCATGAGGCAGAGACTCAACAATTAGAGACCAAAGCTGCCAAAGTAAATAAGGAGTTCGAACAGAGGATAAAAGAAATAGAACTCATGTTAGAAGATTCTACCAAGAGGAGAAGAGAACTTGAGGAATCTACTGAATCTAAAATCCAATTTTTGAAGCAGAAGGAAATAGTGGTAAACAAATTTGTGGGTTTGCAAGTAAAGAATGCTCAGGTATTGGTCAAACCACTCCCTCCCCCCACCCTTCTTTTTTATCCCTACGGTGAATATTTGTGAACTCAAGTGTATAGCGCTCTTTTTCTTCAGGAATTGAGGCTCTCTTCTGTTTCCGTTAGGCTTGAAATACTAAATTGTCAAAAAAGATGGTTTGAAGAACTTGCTGGCCTTGGTGAGCATGAATCCTTGTGACTAGTTATGGCCTACATTTGCATAATGTTATTTTCACCAATAGGTCATTCTAAAATTTCTATTTAATTTTCTACAGGACAAAATCTTAAGATGGTAACAAGTGCTGCAGAAAAATATCATGCAACTCTTGCAGATAATAGAAAATTATTCAACGAGATCCAGGAACTGAAAGGTGCCTATTTGAACTGTAAACATCAGTTCCTTTTGTCTGGTTTATCTATGTCAAACATAAGACTGCAACCCCAAAAATAGTAGCTTAACGTAGTATTGTTGAGCAGGAAATATCAGAGTTTATTGCCGGATAAGACCTTTTCGACCCTGGGAGGATGAGAAGTCCACTTCAGTTGAATATATTGGTGAGAATGGTGAACTGGTTTTATCAAACCCTACAAAGAAGGGAAAGGAAGCTGGCAAGAATTTCACTTTTAACAAAGTTTTTGGCCCTACAACTACACAAGGTGCTCATGACAATGAAACAAAAAATATATCTTTTGCTATAAGTACTCATAAAATAGCACTGAGTTATACATTTGTTGTGATATCTTTCTTTCCTTTTTTGTTATATAGATATGGTTTTCAAGGATATTCAGCCATTAATTAGATCAGTTCTTGATGGCTACAATGTTTGCATTTTCGCATATGGTCAAACTGGATCGGGGAAAACACATACAATGGTATGAAGCCATCAGGACTGATTTTTTTTTATCTGTTTAGATTCCTCTACAATGGAGGATATATTCACAATACTTTGTTTCAATGAGTTGCTCAGATGGGACCTGAAAACGCAACTGAGAAAGAATGGGGTGTCAATTATCGAGCACTAAATGACCTTTTCAATATCTCACATGATCGGCGAGACACAATTAAATATGAACTTGGTGTTCAAATGGTTGAGATCTACAACGAGCAAATCCGTGATCTACTTGGTACCGGTGGCTCGCAGAAGAAATATCCTTCTTATTCAAGGCTTGTTTCAGTACATGTTTTTTGTTATGAACTGCTATTAGCCCACTTTTGCTATGCATTATAGTTTTATTTTTTCTTGAATATGAAGGAAAGGTATGTATTCATTGCATTAATGAAATAAGAGAATTACTAACACCCCACCACCCCCATCCCCCCGGGCTCCCCCAACTTATAGGACAATTACATTTGCGTCTGTTAAAAGGAGGAAGACAACGACCCAACCTACAAACTTAACTACCTGTGGTAGAGGTGGTAAGGAAGGAGAGCCCCTTAGCTCATGCCATAACCCAAAGCTGTGATTCCTCTCATGGAGAGATAAGACCTTAGATAGGCTCGGAGTAGCACCATTAAACAGAGTCATTTCTGTATTTCCACAAACTCCATGCACCTGATATGATGAGCGAGTTCAGGTGCTGTTGGATGGGACCACCCACAGCAGAACAAGCTCTACACCACCTAGTCATCAAAAGAGTTCTCCAAGGGTTGAGGGGAGAGGACAGCAAGCCTGACTCTTTGCAAGAGAAAATACTAGAATTGACGGGCAAAAACGCATGGCAACTATTGGGTGTTGGATAGTCTCTGACTGTTGATCACAAAATTGGCAGGTCCCAAGATGTGGAAGACCTCTCTGTGCCAAGCGGTTGGCTGTCCAGAAGCAATTATGAGCCACCAGCCAGAGTAAGAAACGGCATTTTCTGGGTGACCAAGATTTCCAGATGCACTCCCAAGGACTAACAGCACCTTGAAATAAAGCATTGTAAACCTACTTAGCTGAGTATTGGGCTGAGCTTGAGAGCGCCATATATGCTTATCTGGAACACCCAATTGCAGCTGCACTTAAGCAAGTAAATCGCAGAGAGCAAGATTATCGGCAATAGCACCAATTGATAACGCACCCTGGATATCAAGGACCCATGGCTGGTTTGTGATATCTTATAATACTGTTCTCTTAGTGGCACTTCTTTTAGGCACGAGAGCATATAAGCTCTAAATCCTCAATTGCTGCCCAAACAACAATCTATCTTTCCAGAATAACATGGTGCCATCATCACCAACCTCTGCAACCACTGCTAGAAGGAAGAGAGATTGAATGCAGCCACTTATGTGAATTGAGAACATCAACCATGGCTTGTTTCGGTCAGTCTTTGCAGCCACAACCATTTCACTTGTAATGCACATCCAAGACATTTGTCAGAAATACCAAGCCCGCCAAGCTCCCCTGAGCGAGTGAGTGGCTCACCTTGGGCCAGTCTATTAGGCAGTGACCTCCATTGGCTAACTTCCTCCCTCACCAAAGGAAACTTCTGATTTTATCAATAGCCTTAATAACCCAAGGAGGAAGATCAATTGCCATTGCTAAGTAAACAAGCTGAGTGGTTATAACGTACTGAAGCTTAACAGCCCGACCAGCTCTTGTCATGAGGTCTGCCCTCCACCCTGGGGGTTGATCAGCTATACAATCAATGATGGGTTGAAACTGGGACTTGGTTAGCTTCTTCAGGGAGAGTGGCAAGCCTAGGTACTTGCAAGGGAAATCCATCACCCCACAAGTAACTCCTGTACTCTTGCATTGTCATCACAAGAATACCGGATAGGCAGCACATTGTTTTTTTTTTGTATATTTATTTTAAGGCCCAAAGCTTGATCGTTTCAGAAAAATGCCCAAAGCTTCCCCAAAAGGATGTAGAATACCAAGTGTTAAGTTTATATCTGTTGCAGTTGGTTGAAGGAAGATGACTGTGTCATCAGCATACAAAGACAGCCGCTGTCTGATAGGCTGACAAGAGTGGGGTTGGAGCAGCCCACCCTCTTGAGCCCTCACCACCATCATGTTATAAAGTATCCGTGATCAGTAGAAACAGCATTTGAGAGAGAGGATCTCCTTGTCATAGTCCCCACAGGCGATAGATGAATTTCCACGGTATCCCATTTAGGAGCACTTGGGTGGAGGAAGACTCCAGTCAACCACTCAATATATCATGCCAAAAAACTGAGTTTCTCTAAAACCTCAACGAGTTAAGTGATACCATATTAAAACTTTCAAATTTCAGTTGGTTACACATTGCTATCCTTTTTCAGATTCTACTGCCATCATACTGCTTGTAGGAATCCATTGCTTTTTGCTGACTGAAGTGATGTTACAAACCACTCGTTTTCCTTAACTTGCGCACACTAGGGATCCAGAATACCACCCAGCCCAATGGACTTGCAGTTCCTGACGCAACAATGTGTCCTGTTGATTCGACCTCTCATGTTATTGAACTAATGCAAACAGGGCACAACAATAGATCCATGAGTGCAACAGCCTTGAATGAGAGGAGCAGCAGATCTCACAGGTAAGTTACTTGTGCTGCTTGTCTTTTGTATAAAGAGACCTTGCTTGTGGGCAATTAATTAATTAATTTATTTATTTTGTCCAGTGTTGTGACCATTCATGTCCAGGGCCAGGATTTGAAAACCGGTAACACTTTGCGTGGTGCTCTGCATCTTGTGGACCTTGCAGGAAGTGAAAGGGTGGACCGATCTGCAGTTACAGGAGACAGGCTGAAAGAAGCACAGCACATCAACAAGTCTTTGGCTGCACTCGGGGATGTTATATTTTCTCTGTCACAAAAGAATGCTCATGTACCATACAGAAATAGCAAGCTTACACAAGTCTTACAAACTTCTTTGGGTGATCTTCTTTGCTAGAAATTTAGTTTGCATTACATCATAATTTTGTATATGGTTTCTTGATACGCAGAAGTTTTCTTGTGTAGGTGGGCATGCAAAGACTCTAATGTTTGTGCAAGTCAACCCAGATGTTTCGTCATACACTGAGACTTTAAGTACACTGAAATTTGCTGAACGTGTGTCTGGTGTAGAACTAGGTGTTGCAAGGACCAACAAGGAGGGCAAAGATGTCAAAGAATTAATGGATCAGGTAATCATTTATTTTTCTTTTCCTTCACTTACATCCATGCAAGGGCGATTGATATGAAACAGTAGATGCAATATGTCAAGGTCATGACTTGACTTTTAGACATGCAAAGAAATCAAGAATGTCATGTTCAAAATATGTCATCTAGGTGGCTGAATTTGATCCAGAAGGAAACATACAGTTATTGACATCTAACTTTTCACCTGCAGCTTTCACTGCTCAAAGATACCATTGCAAAGAAGGATGATGAAATTGATCGGCTGCAACTAGCTAACAGTAGCAACTCCCTACTGAAGTACACGAAACATGGTGACTCCCTGTTAAAGCATTCGGCCTCTTCTCCAGGAATGACATCCCTAGGAAAGGTGGCAAGCTTTGGTAGCGGGGCAGCTTCTGATCTTGACAACTTCTCTGACACCAGTGATAGGCATTCAGAAGCTGGGTCCATGTTCTCTACTGATGAGGCCCAACAGCTGGGCCAGAACTTTGCTGATCCTGGTGGTGATTCAGATGGAAGGCCAAGTGATGTATCAGATGGCAGTATACCCGCGGGTGCAGAAACTGACAGTTCAGTTAACAACGTTGTGGACCAAGAACAAGAGAAAACATCCACTGCTGGAAAAGAGCGGTTGTGAGTATTACCAATTCTCCATAATCTTAGATCTAATAATATTTTCGCTCATTTGTCATTTAGCTCTTGCAAATTCTGCAGAATGGTTTCTGGCCTTGGCTGTTGTCTGTAACTTCTTCGTTCTTTCTCATGCAGAGCCAAAGCAGTAAGTCGAGTCCAGAAGCTAACAGTACCAAAAGTTGGCCAAGCATCAAGCTTACGGCCTAAACCAAGAGATCCTTCTGCTCCTAAACCTTCAGGTAAGATACCTCTAAGCTTGCACTTCTGTTACAACTTAATTTCATGGGAATGCTAATCTTGAGGAGCTGATGTTTGTTGTAAATGGATCTGAGTCTGACTCATTAGTTTTAGAGATGATTAACTTGATATGAATAGGAGAACACTCATAGAATGTACCAAACAGATGTCTATGTCAACATTTGTTTGTACATGGATTTGCCTCTAGTCTGTGCTTGCATTGCCGAACATTATGATCATCTTAACAAGGTTTTTTAGAACAAATTATCTTGCCTAATTGAATTAAGCTATCCATACTAAAATGGAATAAAGCAGGCCATGAAAGAATGATATCCATATGGCAGTGCAACTTACCAACTCTTGATGCAAGCAATCTAATATAGTACTGTGATACAATTTTATCGAAGCTCTTCAGTTCAAAAATAAAGAAATAATATTGGAAGTCTTAAAGTTTCTTGTAGACATGTGACTCTTCAACAGCTCACAAAAACCTTGACAAAGAACGATGGTCATGGCATTTTTACTATTACTCCCTGGGGCTATTCAATTCCCTTTATTTTCTGTGCAGTTTAATTTTTCCAGAGTGCATGTTGCATGTTGTCTCATGCACATACCGTTTTGTTAGTTTTACATCATATTTTCCATAATTGCAGTCACAACAGGTGCGCGTAAAAGTACTACCACTCAAGCAACTCCACCAGCAAGAGCTAGCAGCACTTCAAAACGAGTACCATAGATCAAGATAATCGTTTGGCGAAGCCACTTCCCAGTCATTTTTCTTTTTCTATAGCTTTTTCAGAAAGGCATATCCTCTTGCCACGATGTATGTAACCGTGAGCATCTCAGGTGGATATGTTCTTTTCTTTTCATGTTTGCAATGAGGGTGTTGACTGCATCAGTATGTGATGTTAGCATGTTATGAGATACCATTGTTCAATGTGTTAGTACAAACAGTGAAGGAATTCGGATTGATCAAATTCAAGTCCTTACTGTTTTTCACAATCTATTCATGTTGATATTGTGGCGTTCAGCAGTTCCTGTAATTTCAAAGCAATGCAACAATGCAGAGCCGTTTTGTTTCAAAAAAACAAAAATGCAGAGCTGTTCACCCTAAGCAAACAGTTATTTTCTAAGATTCAAACTAGATACCTGTTTTGTTCTTCACAGGTACAACAGTTTTCCTCTGTACTCAACTGGTGATTGGATCCTCAACTTAATCCATAAAACTTAGTGTTGCAGTTTGATGATTTCACTGTTTTTTCCCCATCTAATGACAGCGGGCCTAAGTTGCTCCTGTACCTCTCCCATGGACAAGCAGGACTTAAGAGACACCACGGGATGTTATGATCATCTAGTAATCTAGATTAATTTAAAGAGCTCATACCAACGGCCCGAGATTGAATATTGCAGGTGGTGCGTCATGGCAAATTTGTGGTCCATGCTTAGGTTTTTGGACCTAGGTCTGTGTGGGAAAAAATGCAGCTTGGTTCACGAAGTTTTTTTTTTTAATTTAAACCGTTGGGCTACAAACAACGAACTGAAGGAAGAGTTTTAGTCGAAAGAAAGTTTAAATTATGGGTTTAATTCTACAATTTTCATAGCATTTTTAAAATATATGCAAATAAATATTATTGCCTAACAATAATGTGTAATTTTCACAATTAAGTTTTAGGCCATGTTTATTGGGGTTAAGCATGCTAGGGTTTTTTCTTCCATTGCGACATTCGCTAGTCAGTATTAAGGTATTGAAATGATACGTGACATACGGATCAGATAGAGAAGATGGTGCATTGCAGCGTGGGTGTGGCAACCCGCTTTGTTAAATTCATCTAATGACATGAGTACAAATTGTTGGGATAAAAGGATAGAAACAATGTACAATTAATTCCTCATCACGTGATGAATCATGATGAGAACATCTACCATCAGATCAATATCAGAATTAACAATTACATGCATAACAGGCACGATAATTTACCCTTAAGACGAGGAGTAAAAATCATGGGACCAACCAATCCACCCTAAGCTTCTACTATAATTAACAATGGGTATAAAGAGTCTTCTCTAGAGCATCTAGAGGATTACACCCACAGCAATACATTCGTCAAGTTACAAACTTGGCATCAACTATAACCACAACCTTCTAACAAGAGGAATAACAACAACTAAACGGAGAAGTCGTAGATTTTGTCCTCCTCGGCAATCAGTTCACATCTCACAAATTATAGTTTCACTGTGCACGAATTTTGGTAGGCATGTAGATCCACGAGTCCCCTAAAGGCCATAACCACTGAGTAAGTTTCTGCTCAATCGGACACCATTTCACCACAAAAAAGAATCATATACCAGAACTACTCTGTCCTGGTAACCTAAACTAACAAAACCCCTTTCAAATCTGGTGCTCTACTCAACCAATCCTCAAACCAATTAAACAGGTCAAAGTACTCTAACTAAGGAACGAGCTCACAAAGTTTGGTGCCAGTTCAACCACGTTTGAGCCTCCAATCACTGGCCTGAAGATGACCGGCTTAGAGCCACTAAACCTAGACAGATTTGCTTCTCCTTCTTCTTCCTCTCTTCTCTCATGTTGTGGTGTTCTTTTGTTCCGCTCTCTCCTCCCCCCTCTCTCTTTCAACAGCAGCAGTTGAAGCAATGGAGGCTAAGTTTTTTTTTATTCCTTCCAAGAATCAATGCCCACCGTTTATTCCAACCGAAATCAACGACTCACAAGAGCTGGGCTCGTGAGCTACATTTGGGCTGCATTGCTGGGCTCAAAATCACCCTTCATGTGGAGGAACACCCCAACACAAATAAACAATAAAAGGGGTCATGATAACTTCATAGATATATACAAATGTATTGAATGGATATTCATGCACTTAAAGGCTAGAATCACTCAAGGTGCATCCATCCAACCCCGGTTGAGCTGCGTGACAAGCTCCCCTATTAGGGCTTGTTCTGTTAATCCTCAATCCAAAGGGATTGGAGGAAATTGAGGAGGATTTTATCCCCTAAGAGTTAAAATCCTCCTCAATTTTTGGTTTCGCAAATGTCCACCAGGCAATAAATTCTGGTCACCAGACACTCAAAATCAAAATAGCCGCCAGGTAATAAATCCTAGCCACCAGACACTCAAAATCAATGGACTGAGCCTTTTTGGTGCTTTTGTAGTGGCATTTTGTTATTAAGGAGATATAAACTGGTATACAGTCACTTAAGCTTAATATTTCATATGATATAACAGGAATTCAACTTCTAGCAAATGTGTCCAAGGCAACTCCTTCATATGAAGAGAGTTTACAATATGAGCCTGCAATTGATTCTCTGAATGAGAACCGAGGAGTGTGGTAATATCAGAGTAGTGAAAAAGCTTGCAAAGGCGATATGAGAAACGGTATTTTCTTTATTTGAGATTTGAATATTATACCACAGGATCAGATCATTATTTTTGTTCTAAACATCTCTACTAACAAGAAGTGCTGAATAGCTTGACTAATACAGTACTAATAGGTAACAACATATATGGTAAATAACATTGACAACTTAACAACTGCTCTTTGCCATTGAGGGAATCTTGCTGTCGCTTGCGGAGCATGAGCAGATGTCTGTTCCCTCACCATTTATACAAATCGAAAGAGCTTCTTGGTGAGATCCCTTCAAGTTTATAATTCACAGTGCAAAAGTTGCAGGCAAAGGTACCAAAGGAATTAGGCTTTTGCAGCCGCTTGCTTCGCACCAACTGCAAAGAACTCAGTGATGACTTCAAGGGGCATTCCCTTTGTCTCAGGAACCTTAAGGAAGACAAACACAAAGGCAATCAAGCATACGACTGCATATATGCCAAAAACACCTGCTAGTCCAATAGCATTCAGCATCACAGGAAGGCTGTAGGTGACAATGATGTCTCCGATCCAAAATGTCAAGGAACAGATGGCAATGCAGAGACCGCGAACCCTAGTTGGAAAGATCTCTGCACATAGAATGTTGGGGATGGGACCAAATCCCATGACAAAGCAGCAGAAGTAGATGATGACACTGACTGTGGAGAGCGCAGCATGGGCCACTGTACCCAAGTCAATAACATTGGACACGACCAGGATAACTAAAGATGCTATCAAGATTGGAATTGTGCCTAGCAGCAAAAACCTGCAGAAAACGGTGTTAATATAGCATATAAGGATCCTTTGTGCGCATTTATAAATTTCTGTTAAGTGGTAATACTAATATGATGTAAACAAAAAGAAATAAATTACCTTCTTCCAGAAAGATCCATAAGTCTCATGGCTAAGCCAATGCTAGGAAGCATCAGTAAGGTAGTGAGAGAACTGATCAAGATGGATGCTGATGCCGAGCTGAGACCAAGATTGGAAAGAAGAACTGCCACGCCAGCTTGCTCGAGAATTTGTGGGGTATAGTACAGAACACCATTTATTCCAGCAAACTGAATGTGAGAAATAAAATAACTCAAGTTAGTGGAGTACTTTTAGGATACAAGTTAATAATCATACTTATTAATCTAAAACTTCAGAACTGCTAATTTAAAATGAATTGTATGACGATCTCTCTTCAAGAAGAATTCTAATTGAATTAGTTACTTGGATATTAATTACTTCATTTATTGTGTGCATAGCCACAAGAAACAAACTTCTACATGGTTAACTGATTAAATTAGCTCTACCTGTTGAAGGATCTGAATTCCAACACCGACTAACAGGGCACGCCTCACACCAGGTTCAAACAAATCTTTCCAACTTGAACCTTTGGCGGCTACCTCGGATGGGTGAACCATGGCAGCACCAGACATGCGTGGTTTGGTAAGATCCTTCGAGAAAAGTGCTGACTGGCTTACTAAAGCAGCAGCATGTACAAACTCGCCACCCTCAGGAACATCGCCACCACCAGGAAGTGAAAGAATTGAGCCCATTCTTGAGCCAGGAACTCCCTCTTGGTGTAAGTAGACTCTTTTGAAACCACCTTGCTTCTTACCATCCTCACCTTCCTTCTCTGACCATTTCCATGCAAGCTGCCACCCCCCACCAATATCAGTGCTGTTCACACCCTCTCCAGCCTCCCCCAAGAGGCTTTGCCTTCTCATGCTCAAAGCACTTCCACGGTGACCATGGTGCACAATGTCCTTCCCTTCCGCACTTGTTGTCTGCCTGGACAGCAATGGGCTGTGCAGATTGTCCTCATAATCACCTCCTGCACCATCAGATGCATACTCCTCATCATCCCTGTGAAGATTCTCTTCGTCCCACTGCTCATTTTTGGCATGCTGATCTGTGACGCTGAACATACTTCCAAAGTTTGGAAACAATGTGCTCCTCATACTTCCTCCAGCTTGAGGCATATTCTCATGGACACTCCCAAAAAGTGTCACAATTGGATCCATAAGGGGTACACTCTGGTTCACCATGCTGCCATGACGAGATGCGAGAGAAAGCACACTTCCAAGCATGCTGGGTCCCTTGGAAGGTCGAGCAATCCATGACTGGCCTTCTTCAGGCCCATAAAGTGTGATTTGTTCCTTATCACCATCAGTAACATGATCATCGGCTGCCTCAGTGGCAGGGCCAATGATGTACTCTTCAATCGAAGTGTCTCCTCCAACCTCCAACCCTTCAACAAGAAGGGACAATTCACCTGCGAATTGCATACTTGGAATTATCACATGGCCTTTTTGCATATGTCATTGTTAAATAAATAAATTTCAAATCAGAAACTAAAATATGTGCTGGATAAAATAGCTAAGTGTCAAGTTTGAAGCTAACGCTTTAATTACTAACAAATATATATGAAATACCAACGAGCTATAGCAAAACAACTTCCTTTATATGAAATACCAACGAGCTATAGCAAAACAACTTCCTTGATGCCTACAATTCAGTATTACTAGAGGGAGCAACAATTAGGCTCTAGTCAGCTAGAACAAAATACTCCAAGTAAAATGCGCATCAAATTTTTTGTAAAACAGACCTGAGACATCTTCTTTGCTGCGTAATTTTTGCAACACCTTCTTTGCCTCTGCCATCCGCCCTTTGCTAACAAGCCATCTTGGGGATTCAGGAAGATAAAATAATGTCAATCCAAAGAAGAACAATGAAGGTATCGCGAGCACCCCAAGCATAATTCTCCAATCAGGTGATGGCAACAGTGACATCCCAAACACCATGCAGTATGACAAGAACATTCCTCCTGATCCACTGAACTGCGGTAGCGTATTCAGCAAACCTCTAATCTCTGGAGGGGCTGTTTCTGAAATGTACAAAGGCACAAGCGTGACAGCCAAGCCAATACCGAATCCGTCTACGAGGCGTGCCAGCAGCAGGACATAGACATTAGGGGACCATAGCATGATGAGGCTGCTGAGGAAGTATAGAACTGAAGAGAGGATAAGCATAGGGCGCCGGCCGATCCAGTCTGATACCGGCCCAGAGAATGTAGTGATGATGGTGGCGCCAATAAGTGACATGGCCACAATTAGCCCCTCCACAGTGGGCTCACTTTGTAATTGGAATTCCTTCTTTATGTACAGAACAGCACCTGGAGGAAACAATTATGTTGTTAATAATCTTTAATCTTAAAACAAAATGACCCCACCGATATTTTCAGGACAAAACATAGCAAAAGGTAATAGTTCGACACCACATAACTGTAATGGAATCATTACAGTCCTGGGAATATATTTCTTTTCTTAATTGACAGCGTCAGTGCCAAGTTACTCTGATATTTTCTTTGCGAGGAAGTTAGTCTGATAAATGATAAATTGAAAATCAAACAACAACCAACTGAACTTCTCAGGTACTTCAATGAGAAATTGAGAACACTACACACGATCTGATAACTACCCAGCAACTACTACTGAGCGTGAGCAGCATCTGATCCGAGTGTCCAAGGATTTGATCTGATGGAACTAGAAAACTGACTCGACGAGAGTGAGAAACATCCCAGTAAAACCGATCTGCCGAGATTTACCTGCGATGGTGGCATTGTCCCACCCCTGCAACAGATTGCCGATCGAGGCGGCGATGGCGACAAGAACAGCCCCCGACATCTTGCCCTCCAACAAAGGCACGCAACAGCACGTCCGAGGTCACCGGCTCCTGCAACCGCGAGACCCAGTTCGAAATGGAACACACGGGAGATAACGCAGTTGTTGCAGAACTTGAGTGTCTTACCTTACCTCCGAAGAAGACGAAGCAGCCCAAGAACAGCTGATGGAAGGAGCTGCTCCCTCCGGTCCAGATCAGAGACGACGAGGGCCGTCTCGACTGAAAGACAAGAGCCGCTCTCCCAATCTACCCGTGCCCCTGCCCCTGCCGCTGGGCGCTGAGCCGCTGACAATAGAATAGTTGTAGAAGAAGGAAGCGGGCGACCAGGGTCCCTGCAAGTGAGGAAAAAGGGGCTCAGTGGGAGGCGAAGCAAGTGCCAGATGCCACATGGAGATGAGATGACACGAGAGCGACGCCGCAGCAGGTAACAGTAAAGAAATCTCATCTCAGAAGGGGAAAAAAATGCAACAGCGAACTAGGCCTCGCCTCCTTCCCAGCGCGGCCGCGGCAGCAGTGCGCCACCACCGTCGTCGCCCGCGGCTGCCAGCGAGGAACAAGGGAAAGAAACAGAAAAGGAGAAGGAAAAAAACGGCCTTTCCGCGTCCGGCGGCGAGATCCCTCGACAACGCGGGAGACATTGTATGTATTTACTATTATTACGCATATGCAGCCTATATTACTGACACATGACATTGATATAATATTTTTTATATTATTCATATTATAATGATGGTAATATGTAAATAATCCCGAGAACACACTCAGAGCGAGAGGAGATGCCCAAAAATCCCGTCCCACCTTTCCAGCGAAGGAGCACCGCGCAGCAGCTGCTCGAGCAGGAGCTCTGCACATGCACACACAGGAGGAACCGATCTGTCACGCTGGTGGAGCCTGGACAGTAGTAAATCAGTACTAGTTTTTTTTTATTGCTCGACCGTAGAATCAAGCTCTGGCCGCTCCTGCTCCTCCTCATCTGAATCTGTCCCAGAAAAATTAGGGAGGTCATCAAATCTCGACGGTGACTGAACTAGAGAAAGAGGTGGTAGTCCTGCACGCTCTCTAGCCTCCCGGTTGGCTTCACGGTTCTCCAACCAGTCCTGATATGCGGTCCTCACTGCATAGGTGCAAGTGGTGAAAATAACCTTAATTCATCTCTCAAACTTCTTTATCTTCTTTTCCTTGTGAGGCCTAGATCGGAACAACTCAGGCATGTCCTCAACTGATGGAGAGCGTCTCACTGCCCTGCTAGCACCTGCTCCTCGGGTCTTCTCTATTTTGTAGATGGTGTGAAGACCATCTTTCTCAAATCTGTAGCCAGAGATCCTCTCAATCATAAACATGAGATAGGGGGCATAGGGTATCCCCTTTCTCCCATCCTTCATGGCGTTCCTCAGCTCACGCCACACGAAGCGAGGGACATTAAACCTGTCACCTCTAGGAGAATCTGGCTAGCACATTCCTCATATATCCATTAAGATCAGAAGCTGCTCCATCATTGGGATTGATAGTGTGCCTGATCAAATTGTTCAGAATGTAATAATAGCTCTTCAGGCCATAGACCTTCCCATCTGCACTTCTCCTGTCAATTCACATATATGCAATGTCGTGGATCTCAGCTCTAGCCTCATCATGAATGTAAGTGAAGCCCCGTTCCTCCTCTCCAAAACCAAGGATCCGGCTAAAAGTCACAAAATCAACTCTATAATGCTGTCCCTCAGTCATCGAGTGAATCTCATTAGTGTAGATACTATAGAAGAAAGTTTCATAGAACTGGGCTAGCACTTCTTCATTCTAATTATATCTGAAGCTCATAATATCAGTGAGGCCAAATAACTCACAAGCCTTGATCACTTTATTGAATTCTGGCTCATTCTTTGCCTTCATCTCCTCCCAATCAACATACTGCATCTTGACAACTTTGGATTTCTTGGAGTTGAAGTTCACAGATGCATAGAAGTTGGAATGAAACTTATTCCAAAACTTGTAGTCTATCTCCAAATTCTTTGGCTGCTCATAGGGATTATTCTCCCATGCTTCTTCCACCATCTTTAGATTTCTCGCATAATTGAGCATGAGATGAGCACGTGTGTCAATAGGACGCCTCATGACTACATCCTCATAATACTTTCTGATGTAGCTCCTATCAAACTCCTCAAGATGAGGTGGAGTATCTGGGCAAGCACCTGGAGGAATGGTGCGGCCAACCCTCTCTAGGTTCTCCTCATCCTAGATCATCTGATCTCTCCTTCCCCTATCTCTGACAATATCTCTGCCTGCTGCACTGCTGCTGCCCCCTATGGTCCTGCCATGACCACGATGAGGCATATGTTTATCCCGAGGCTCAGTCATCTTCCTCTTCCCCCTCTGGTCATCATCACCTCCAGAGGACATCTATGCAAACAAATCTAGGTCCAAATAAGAAACTGTACATAAGAGGTATAGAAGAACACATGTAAAACACTCTGGATAGATGAGATGATTCAAATCTCGAGTTAGGAAAGCACTCTGAACTAATCAGGTCAGAGGGTGCGACACTGCTACACCCTAGGAGCGGCACTGCCGCACCTAGTGCTTCACCTCTCCCACGATTCAATTCTTCTCAACTATTCATACTATTTCTCAAACATTCTCCTAAACCACTAGACAATCTTAGAATGAGTAGACCTAAACAAATACATGGAGTTGTCTACAATATAGATAAAGTGGCTATATGTTTAAGATAGAAACAAATCTGGTGCATAAATCCAACCAAAATAGAGAGTCATCGATGGAACAACATCTGCATTTACAAGTTCAATTTGTTGAGTGCGGCACTGCCGCACCCAACATGCAGCATTGCCACGGGTACAGATGAGGCTCAACCAATGAATCATTGTTTTGATTCAATTCATCCATCAAACTAGTTTCTATCCTAATCATGCAGTCACTAGAAACCATCTTCCAACAAATATAGAACTCCATGGCATAGATCGGGATTAGGTTAGGATTTCACCTTGATTCACGCGGATTGAGGAGGAAAGAGATGAATTAGCTCCGTCCATGAGCTAGGGCTGCTGCTGATGACGACGTAGAAGAACAACAGCACTACAGCAGTGCGGCACTACCGTAGGGTAGGCACGGTACAGCCGCACTCCCTAGTATAGCAAATTTAGCTACTAACTAAATACCTCTATATATATAGGATATGGACACATATCTCAAGCACATTATGATCAGCAACAAATACTCAATACAAACAATGATCACAATGCACTTGTTTCTTATGATAAAACATTTTAAGCATAATATTTATACTTTTGTAATTCATTTATCTTATCCATGCTAGTTTATCAATCAAGGTGTGCTATAATTCAAACCACATTACGAGAATCAAGTATATTTAGCTCACTACGCAAAGCACAAAACCTTGACTCATCGAGAGGCTTAGTGGAGATATCGGCTAGTTATTTTTCGGTGCTCACATGGCGAATTTCGATATCTCCTTTGGCTTCGTGGTCTCTCAAGAAATGATGTCGAATATCTATATGTTTAGTTCTTGAGTGGCTTATGGGATTGTTGGCTAACTTTATGGCACTTTCGTTATCACACAAGAGTGGGATTTTTGTAAAGTGACATCCGAAATCTTGAAGGGTTTGGCTCATCCAAAGTGAAAGGTCCTAGTATGGCTAGAGGGGGGTGAATAGCCTATTTAAAAATCTATAAATCAACTAGAGCAATTTGATTAGTATGACAAATAGCGTAATGCAAACTTGCTCTAGCTCTACAAGGGTTGCAAGCCACCTATCCAACACTTCTAGTTGCAATGTTAAATAAGGCACACAAACTTACTAGTCTAAAGAGCTCAACTAGATGAATGTAAATAATAAAGCAAGCTCTCAATTCTAATTACACTAAAGAGCTTATAGCAACTAGTTTACAAGAATGTAAACAAGTAAGTAGGGTGATTATACCGCCGTGTAGGGGATGAACCAATCACAAGATGAAGATCAAGCCAATCACTGGGAGAATGCAAATGACAAGAGACAACCGATTTTTCTCCCGAGGTTCACATGTTTGCCAACACGCTAGTCCCCATTGTTGAAAGGTCCTTGTTGGTTTTGGTAATTGAGTGACAACCTAGGTGGACTAATTGTGTTTATGTGAGATACACAGGTGATTAGTCCATAGGTACATGTGTGTGAGCAACATATGCCATGGAGGTGAAAATGGCTTGGAGATGTTGCAAAGCTCACACATGTGATGATGAAGGAGCTTATTGCACATGAGACATGACATTGAGTCATGTGATCAAGGTGGAGAAGATCAAGACAAGACTTGGCTTGATGGACCGGTTGCAAGCGTGAAGGGCAAGTTGAAGGCTTTGGAGTGATGGATCGCGTGGCGGTGAAGCTTGAGCAAGACTTGGCGCCGATGGACGATGGCAATGGTGAAGAGCAAGTAGAGTCAAGATCGATGAACCAATATGATCATGTGATGATATGAAGTGGATCATATCATTGTTGATCGTGTTGGTGCATGTGTTGCATCGACATTGGAGGAGATGGAATGGAATGCGCAAGGCAAAGGTATAACCTAGGGCATTTCATTTCACCGGTCATAGGTGAGTAGAGAAGTTTATGACCGGGTTTAGGATAGATGGCCGTACTATCAAGAGGAGCAAACTTGTTTGCATATCAGTCATCTAGTGCCACTCGAGTGATCTAACTTTGCATTGTCGCTAGGATCGAGTGGCGTGGCAAGTTGAGTGGCTAACATCCTTTGGGAAATGATTGTGAAAATGCTAACACACATACACATGATGGTGTACACTTGGTGGTGTTGGCACATTTACAAAGGAGGTGGTGTTTGTAGGGGTGAGATGGGTTTTGGGTCCCTCTCTCCCTCCCGCCGAGCTTGCTCGGCGAGATTCGGCGCTTTCGGGAAAATGGAATGTCTATTCTCTATTGCGCCGGATGCAAATTCTTGTGGTTAGCACACTTGAGCAAGGGTGAAGAAAATGGAGGAGATGCCAGCGTTGGTCAAGTGACCGGACACTGGATCCAAATGCACCAGACGCTGACTGTCTGCGTCCGGTCGCGCTGACATGGAGTGTAGCAGTAGCTGGAGAGTGACCGGACGCTGGTGCTGCGTCCGATCGCGTTCGACCGGACGCGTCCGGTCATGCTCGGGAGCTTACTGGAAACGACCGGATGCTGAGGGTCCAGCGTCCGGTCAGTTGAAGCTGCTGCGTCCGGTCAGGTCAAGTGATCGTTGAAATCGGGACACGTGGTCGTCTACGGGCGACCGGATGCTGAGGTCCAGCGTCCGATCAACACGACCGGAGCGTCCGGTCGGCCCGACCGTTGCCCAGTGAAGGGGTAACAGCTAGTTTAGCCCTTGGGGCTATAAATAGAAGTGGCCTTCGGCCATGGCTGGTGCTGAGCACCTTGGGGGACTTTGTGTCCATGCTTGAGAGTGCTTAGGAGCCCTCCATCTCACACATACTTGATAGCGATCATCCGATTGTGTGAGTGAGCGATTCTACTGCGATTGCATCGTGAGGTTGCATCGAGTGGCACTAGGTGATCGAGTTGCAAGCCGGTGGTGCTTGTTACTCTTGGAGGTTGCCACCTCCTAGATGGCTTGGTGGTGGTCTCCGTCGAAGCCCGCAAGAAGCTTGTGCGGCGCTCCGGAGAAGTGCTTGTGAGGGGCATTGTGCTCGCCCCGCGGGAGCTGCGAAGAGCAACTCTAGTAAAGCGTGTCATTGAGCTACCCTCACTCAAGGGGTAGGTTCTTGTGGCGCTCGATGTGCGGGCTTAGCGGGTGATGCTAATTAGCCGCCGAACCACCAAGTGAGCGGTCGACACAACGGGGACTAGCGTGTTGGCAAACACGTGAACCTCGGGAGAAAAATCATCGTGTCAACCTTATTCTTCCGGTTGGTTTGCATCCCCGTTACACAAGCTTGCAATTACTTTTATACATATTAAGCTTGTGTAGTTGCTCTTGTAATTAGATAGCTTGTGTAGCTTGCTAATTACCTTCTTGCTTGTGTAGCATAGAAGTAGCTCCCATGCGTGGCTAATTTAGTTTATATAACCTTGTTAGTCACATTACTTAGTATGTGTAGCTAAGTAATTGCGCTCTCTAATTAGGCATTGGTTGCCTTGTTATTGAGCATTGCTAGTGAGCATCGTTAGCTTTGTGCTTTTGCTTACTAGCATGTGTAGGAGCTCTCTTGTTGCTTAAAATACTAGTGGCATAGGTTTGTGTAACCTTGCTCTTAGAATTGTTTAGGAGAGCTCTAGCTAGTCCGGCACCTTTGTTGCATAATTGTTATCTTTGCAAGGTGCTAGTGAACATATATAGTGGGGTATAGTCTTGGCTAGACCAATAGTTTTAATTCCGCATTTGTATCGGTTAGCCGACGCGATTAAGTTTTAGTAAAGACTATTCACCCCCCTCTAGTCGCCATCTCGACCCTTCAGTTGTGTCGACCAACACTTGGTGGTTTGGCGGCTAAGAGGTGTTTCACAAACCTCGTCCACACGATAGGACACCGCAAGAACTGACCCACAAGTGAGGTAACTCAATGACACGAGCAATTTACTAGAGGTACCTTTCTGCACTCCGCCGGGGAAGGTACAACTCCCCTCACAATCACCGAAGGCGGCCACGAACAATCACCGACTTGTGCCAATCCTCCACCGCTGCTCCAACCATCTAGGTGGTGGCAACCACCAAGAGAAACAAGCGAAATCCGCAGCGCAACACGAATACCAAGTGCCACTAGATGCAATCACTCAAGCAATGCACTTGGATTCTCTCCCAATCTCACAATGATGATGGATCAATGATGGAGATGAGTGGGAGAACTTTGGCTAAGCTCACAAGGTTGCTATATCAATGAAAATGTGCAAGAGAGCTCCCTTGAGCCGGCCATGGGGCTATAAATAGAGCCCCCATCAAATAGAGCCGTTATACCCCTTCACTGGGCAAAACGCGCTCTGACTAGACGCTCTGGTCATACTGACCGGACCCTGGACACAGCGTCTGGTCCACAGATGTAAGCCACGTGTCATTCTGAGTTAAACTTGAGCCGCCAGATCACAACGGCTATTAACTGACCGGACGCTCCGGCAAAACTGACCGGACACTGAACCACCAACGTCTGGTCGTTTACAGTAAGGGTCTAAATCCAGTTTTCTTCGATCGGACGCGTCTGGTCCACCTTGACTGGACACAGACCAGCGTCTAGTGCAATACCCTAGTCACTGTGTTGCCATGTCAGTTTGACCGGACGTAGAAACCAGCGTCCGATGCTTTCAGACCCAGCGTCCGGTCAGTTGACCGACGCCAGTATCTTCGCGATCAACTCGTTTTCACTTCTAACTTCTTCACCCTTGCTCCAATGTGCCAACCACAAGAATTTGCATCCGGCGCAATAGAAAATAGGCATTCCGTTTTTCCGAAAGTGCCGAATCCCGCCGAGCAAGCTCGGCGGGAGGGAGAGAGGGACCCAAACCCATCTCAACCCTGCAAACACCACCTCCTTTGTAGATGTGCCAACACCACCAAGTGTATCACCTTGTGCACAAGTGTTAGCATATTTTCACAAACATTTTCAAGGATGTTAGCACTCCACTAGATCCTAAATGTATATGCAATGAGTTAGAGCATCTAGTGGTACTTTGATAACCGCATTCTGATACGAGTTTCACTCCTCTTAATAGTATGGCTATCTATCCTAAATGTGATCACACTCACTAAGTGTCTTGATCACTAAAACAAAATGACTCCTACTTTTTATACCTTTACCTTGAGCCTTTTGTTTTTCTCTTTCTTCTTTTCCAAGTTTAAGCATTTGATCATCACCATGCCATCACCATTGTCATGATCTTCGCCATTGCTTCATCACTTGGAGTAGTGCTACCTATCTCATAATCATCTTGATAAACTAGGTTAGCACTTAGGGTTTCATCAATTAACCAAAACCAAACTAGAGCTTTCACAAAGTAGTTGAGCACAACATGCACCGGTTGAAACATACTCGGCCTCGACGGTGGAAAGGGCTACATAATTTTGCTTCTTAGAACTCCAAGACACTAGGGACCATCCAAAGAATTGACATGTCCCCAAAGTGCTTTTTCGATCTACTTTGCAACCGGCGTAATCGGAATATGAATACCCAAGTAGATCAAACCTAGAGCCCTTAGGATACCATAAGCCAAGGTTAGGAATGTGTACTAAATATCTCAAGATTCTCTTAACGGCCACTAAGTGACACTCTTTCGGGTTAGCTTGAAATCTAGCACACATGCACACACTTAGCATAATATCAGGCCTAGATGCACACAAATAAAGTAGAGAGACGATCATGGAGCGATATACCTTAGTATCCACGACTTTCCCTTCATCATTGAGATCTAGATGTCCATTGGTTGGCATGGGAGTTTTGATAGGCTTGGCATTCACCATGTCAAACTTCTTGAGCATATCATGGGTGTACTTCATTTGGCTAATAAAAGTTTCATCCTTCACTTGCTTGATTTGAAATCCAAGGAAGAACTTCAATTCACCCATCATGGACATCTCAAATCTCTTGGTCATGATCCTACTAAATTCCTCACAAAAAGAATGGTTAGTACTATCAAATATTATATCATCGACATATATTTGGCACACAAATATATCTTTGCCAACTTTGTGAGTGAAAAGGGTAGGATCGGCTTTGCCTATTTCAAAGCCTTGTTTAAGTAAGAATTCTTTAAGGCATTCATACCATGCTCTTGGTGCTTGCTTAAGCCCATAGAGCGCCTTTTGGAGTTTGTAGACATGGTTGGGAAACTTATGATCTTCAAAGCCCAGTGGTTGCTCAACATAGACAAGTTCTTGAATAGGGCCGTTGAGAAATGCACTCTTCACATCTATTTTATATAGGTTGAAGTTGTGATAAGCGGCATAGGCTAGAAGCATTCTAATTGCTTCAAGTCTTGCCATCAGTGCATATGTTTCTTCAAAGTCCAAGCCCTCTACTTGAGTGAAACCTTGAGCAACCAACCTTGCCTTGTTCCTTATCACCATTCCATTCTCATCTTGCTTATTACGGAAGACCCACTTGGTGCCAATGATATTGGTATTGAGTCATTCCACCAAAGTCCACACTTGATTTCTTTCAAAGTTATTGAGCTCTTCTTGCATGGCCATCACTCAATCTAGGTCTCCAAGTGCTTGTTCTACCTTAAGAGGCTCCAAAGAGAAAACAAACGAGTAATATTGACAAAAGTTTGTTAAATGTGAATGAGTTGTTACCCCCTTTTGAAGACTCCCAAGGATGTTATCAACAGGATAATCCCGTTGTATTGTTTGCCTTAGCCTTGGATGCTTAGTGGCCTCTTGTTCATCTTCTGGATCTTCATCATCTTCTTGCTCAAATATGGGTTGTAGGTTTTGTCCATGAGCTGGAGTCGAATCAGCTACTGCTGACTATGTAGGTGCAGCATTGCCACACTCTGGAGTTGCGATAGATGCTTGCTGCAATGTAGCATCAGGTACGTTAGCGGAAATAGGTGCAGCAGCAACTTGAGGAAACTCCACTTCAGTGACTTCTTCTTATGGTCTAATATCATCAATATTCAATTGCTTGATTGCTTCACATGGTGGATCCTCCTTTTCTACAACACTTGAATCAACTTGCTCCACTTGAGAGCCATTAGATTCATCAAATGTCACGTCTACTGCAATCTCAACTCTCCCAGAGGTTTTGTTGAAGACACGGTAGGCATGTTCATTTGATCCATAACCAAGAAGAAAACCTTCATCAACTTTAGGTGCAAACTTAGAGGTTTTGGGTTTCTTGTTAAGTATGAAACACTTGCACCCAAACACTCTAAAGTAAGACACCTTAGGCTTGTTACCGGTTAGAAGCTCATATGGAGTTTTCTTCAACTTCTTGTGTAGGTAGAGGTGGTTGATGGCATAGTAAGTGGTGTTGATGGCATCACATCAAAAGATGTCCGACGTCTTGTACTCATCTAGCATTGTCCTTGCCATGTCAATGAGTGTACGGTTCTTCCTCTCTACTACACCATTTTGTTGAGGTGTGTATGGAGTTGAAAACTCATGCCTGATGCCCTATTCATCAAGAAACTTCTCAACTAGAGTATTCTTAAATTCGGTCCCATTCTTACTTCTCACTTTCTTGATGGGAAGACCAAACTCCTTTTGAGCTCTTCTAACAAATATCTTCACCTTCTCTTGAACTTAGCACTTATCATGCAAGAAAAATACCCAAGTGAAACAGGAATAGTCATCAACAATAACAAGACTATATTTGTTATCCCCGATACTTAGGTAGGCGACCGGTCCAAAGAGATCTATATGTATTAGCTCCAATGGTTGGTGGTGGTCATGATGCTCTTTGGTGGGTGAGGTGCTCCAACTTGCTTTCTGGCTTGACAAGCGCTATAAATCCTATCTTTCTCAAAGTGAACATTTGTTAGTCCAAGGATGTGTTCATCTTTTAGAAGTTTGGCCAAGTTCCTCATCTCAACATGGGCTAGTCAGCGATGCCAAAGCCAATCCATGCTAGATTTTGCCACTAAACAAGTCTCAAGCTTAGCTTTACTTTTGTTGAAATAAACTAAGTAAAGCTTATTCTTTAATCGACCCGTAAAGACAATAGAGGAATCCTCCCTTCTAAAGACTTCCACACCCTTATCCGTAAAGAGACAATTGTAGCCCATCTCACACAATTGAGAAATGGACAACAAGTTGTAACTTAATGAATCAACATGTAATACATTTGTAATTGAATGCTCGAGGGTTATAGCAACTTTACCGAGACCAATCACATCCCCCTTTGAATTATCTCCAAAGATAATATTTTCATTTGAGTGCATCATCAGGGAATATGATGAGAACATACTCCTTTCTCTGGTCATATAATTTGTACATCCACTATCAAGCACCTCACTTTATCCACCAGAGGAGTATGCCTACAAAACAAGTTTAGTTGCTAGATTTAGGTCCCTAATTTGACTTGGGGCCTTGCATGTTAGTCATAAGAATCTTAGGAACCCAAATAGAAGTATTCCTATATATGTTGGTTTTCTTTCCAACATATTTTGCCACCACTTTCCCACTGTTGTTGTTCCTCAAAACAAAGCATGATGTCAAGCTTTATCGAGGTGCATAAGTCTTCGGTTGGTAGGCATACTTATTCTTGGTGGCCCACACTGATTCCTTAGGCTTCTAGAAAGCCTATTTTTCCTGGTACACCTTCTTCTTGGGCTTAGTTTGATCAGGAACAGAATTGGTAGTCTTCCCATTTTTATGGGGCGTGGCATGCCGCCCTTCAATGTGGCACTATCGCTATGTGGCACTATTGCTCTAGGATGCTGCACTGTCGCGGTCTGTGCAGGCGGATCTATACCAATTTTACCCTTCCTCTCAAACTACACACACTCATAGCCATTCACTATCCTTCTTCCATTTGTCTTTGCTCCTTTTGTGTGACCGAGCCCATGCTTGATTGAGGGATGCCTTCCTTGCTTCAATTGTGGCCCTTTTGATTCATCAACCTTCTTATCATTGGATTGGGTCACACTTATCCACAATTTTCCAATGACTTCATTAAGCCTAGCAATCTCCTTTCTCATAGCTTCCATGTTTGCAAGGTTAGTGGAATAAGCATTCAAGTCAAGATTAAAATATTTTCCGCAACCTTGACTAGTAGAGGGAGTAGAGGTTTCCTTTGCCTTAGTGAGATGTGAGTTGCTATCCCAAAGAATGCTATATTGCATCTCAAGTTCTTTGTGCTTTTCATCTAAGTCACAATACTTTTTTTTAAGAGCTTTATTTGCTTTCTTTGTGATAGCATGGTCCTCTTGCTCTTTGGCCAAGGCCTCACACAAGGATTCTACCTCACTTCTCTCTAATGCAAGAGCTTCTTTGTTAGCAATATAGAGATCCTCTTGTTGAATAAGAGTCTCTTCTCTAGATTCTAGCTCAGCTTGGACACTCTCTAAATCCTTCATTAGCTTGGTGATGAATAATTTGATCTTTACATCTAAATGTTTAGTTATCATGTTTATTTCTTCATCACTAGATTCATCATCACTAGAGCTATCACTAATATCACTATTAGAGATATCACTAGGAGGTGGAGGAGATTTGACCTTTGATTTGGATTTTACCTTCTCACGTTTTGCCATGAGACAAGTGTGAGGGGAGTAGTAGTCATCATCGGACATGTTGTTGAAGAGCCTTGGTGTAGAGGATGACTTGTGAATAGCAATGGTTGCAACCTTCTCATCCTCTTCACTCGTGCTCTCTTTAGTTGAGTCCCATTCATGCACAATATGAGCTTCTCCCATGTTTTCTTGCTCTTCCTACGTTTGGCCTTGTCCTCTTTCTTGTCCTTCTTGTATTTATTGTCCTTGATCTTATATGGACACTTGGCAATGAAGTGATCGGTGCTTCCACAATTATAGCATGTCCTCTTTTTCTTGTTTGGGAAGCTTCTCTTCACTACCTTGTAGCCTTGCTTCTTTAGCCCTTTGTAAAACCTACTCATAAAGAGAGCAACATCATCAATCTTCTCATATTGATCATTATCATTTTCACTTTCACTTGAAGATAATGTGGTCTCTAATCTTTCTTAAACTTGCTTGCTTGATTTGGGCTTGCTAGTTGAAGCTTGTTGGTTGATCTTGGACTTGCTTATAGAGCCTTGCTTTCTTGATTTGCTGGCCTTGAGAGCTACATCTTTGATCTTGATGCCCTCTAGCTTTGCTTGCAATTCTCCAAGTTTCTTCCTCTCATTTGCTTCTTCTCTTTGCATCTCAAAGGTCAAGATCCTCCCAAGTACATCATTTGGTGTCAAGTACTCAAACTCCTTCTTGTCTCTAATTAGAGTGACTATGGTCTCATTTCTAGGTGAATAAGCTTTCAACATAATCTTGACAACTTTGTGATCATCTAGCTCATCACAATCATAGCCTCTAATCTTGCCCACCATTGTCATCAACCTATCAAACATCTCTTGTGGCCCCTCTCCATCCAAGATTACAAACCGGTTGAGCTTTGATATCAACAAGTCAATTCTTGCCTTTCTCATTTTGTCAACCCCTTCATGTGCTAGGTGCAAAGTGTCCCATATTTGCTCGGCAACATCAACTCCAATCACTCTATTGTACTCATCACCATCCAAGGCACTAAGCAACACACTTATGGCTTGACCATTGAGGTGAATGATTCTCATCTCTTCTAGTGTTGGGTTCTTGGGATCAACCGGTGGCTCAAATCCATTGCAAACAATCTCCCAAATGATGGGGTGAAGACCTATAAGATAGACTCTCATCAAGTGCTTCCACTTGGCAAAGTTAGTCCCATTGAAATGAGGTAACTTGCCCATGGACACATTGATGAAAGATCTCTGATCATGGTTAGTCATAGGAATAGAAGAGTAGTTAAAGGATACGGCGGCATATTTGTTGTTGTTGGCCTTGCCCTTTCCTTTCTTCTCCGTATTGTTCCCCTCTGACACTTGGTATGACTCATCATCATCTCCATCTTTGGAACTACTTGATATGCTTGATGATGCACTTGTTGCCTTCTCTTCTTCTTCCTAGCTTCTCTTCTTTTTCTTCTTGCTTCTCTCTTGAGCCTTCTTTCTTCTTTCCTTTGCTTCTTCTCTAATCGCTGCTCCTTCTTCTTCTCTCTTGCTTCTCTTTTTAGCTTTCTTGCATCCTTCCTTCTTCTTCTCTCATTATCATTGAGAGCTCTTTCAACATCGGTAGCCTCAAGATGTGGTAGTGTGGTGTTGTTTGCTATCGACGTGCTCAGCTCACTGCTGTCCATGTCGACATCCACCTGCTTCACACCACTAGTTCCTCCTCCAGGCTCCATACCTCATGCGGTGAAGCGTATATGAGGTAACCTGCTGCGATACTACTTGTAGGATCTCTGGTTGGTCTAAAGGGGGGGGGGTGAATAGGCCTGTCAAAATAAATACTCAAACTTTTATCAAATTCACCCTATGGCACTGCCGCTCTGGAGGGCGACACTGTCGGACTTCAGCACTACGAACCAGAACAGCGGCACTGCCACACCTACAGACAACTTCGAGTTACAGTTCAAAATCAGTGAACGGAAACTTAGATCAGAGAAATTTCTTAGCCTACTACAAGTATGATAGTCACAGATCAAGAGCTATAAGTTGTAGGAACACCACACACAAGTAGATCGACTAGAAACCCTAGAAATCACCTCAACCAACAATATGAAATGCAAGTAATGTAAATCAAGCACAAGTGATACAATGATTTATCCCGTGGTTCGGCTCGCCTCCAAGGCTTGCTTACCTCCACGTTGTTGAGGTTGCCACTAAGGCTTAATGCTTTAGAACCCTTTCTCATTCTCAAGTCAAGAGACTTAACTCTTGAGATGAGGGTGAGTTTACTAGCTTTAGGAGATGGTTACAAACCTCTCGGGACTACCACACAAGTTGGCAAGCTCCACGGGTGATGCTCTAATCGGCTAAGAGCCAAGCTCCAAGAGTAACAAACACAACCACCGGCCAAAATGTGAACCAAATGCTCTTTTGAGTTGGGGAATTAATGGAGATGCTCTCTAATTGACTTTTGGACCCTTTTCTCTCAAGGATTAATAGGGAAATCAATGGATTTGCTTGAGGGCTCAAGGTCAACAATGGAGGGAGAGAGAGATGCTCCTTTTTGTTTTGGATGAGCTAGAGTGAGAAAGAAGAGGCAGAGAGCCATTGGGGAGGAAAGGGAAGGGTATAAATACCCCCAGCCCCCAACGATCACTTAAGTCATGGTAGTGCCACACTGTGGCAGTGCTTCTCTTCAAGTGCAGCACTGCACAAGACAATAAGGGTAAGAATAAAGTATAAACTATCTTGGCTGTGAATCTGAGGATGCATGTATATATTTGAGCACTTAGTAGCACATATTAGCTTAAGCATTGTGTCCCCCTTTATAGTATGACTTTTCCTATACTCAAATTCAAAATAAAAAAAATTTAAACCTCCTTTAAGTTTGAAGCCATCTATATTTGTAATTGGGGGCTCCTCCATTTCGTGTAGCTTCCTCGAACATGAATTCCTTGCTTGTCATCTTGATAAATCTCATTAGTTCTCTAATTGTGTGGTCATTATCACCAAAACCCACAATTAGGGCTTGATTGCACTTTCAATCACCCTTTAAACAGAATGTCTTTGGGGAAGTTGAGCCCACTGCCGTAGCCACTGAAAGATGCATCATAACCTAAGATGCCATTGTGGAAGGAGGATCTAAACTCTTGGCATCATCCTGCTCGGGGAACATATCCATTAGCTCTTGCACCAAATTAATCTACACAAACTCGACACATTTGTGATCACGGCTCCACTTGGCGCCACAGCGAACACACAATCATTGTGCACGACGAGAGGCTCTCAATGCTCTAAACTTGTCTTCAGCATTAGAATGTGGATTGTTGGCAGGACATTTGTGATCACCATTGACATGCTTCTATGGTGGTGGAGGAAGAGCCAACGCGCCTGGCCAGACATGCTTAGCCGTAGGGGCATGATCATAACGCCAAAATGGTCATTTACTAGCAGCCAGCGCCTCCTCCTAGAGTTGAGCCAAAACACAAGCAGTATCAAGGGTGGAAGGATGCTGAACGAGAATGACAGCTTTAATTTCATCACGTAAACCATCGATAAAGCGTCGTGTATAGTAGAGTGGATCAGGGTGCTTGGCATAGGCTTTGAGGTCATCTACGAGGGCAACAAACTGGTCTATGTATTCACTAACGGGGTCGGTTTGCCGAATTTGAAATAAGCGACACAGCAACAGCTCATGCTCATCTCTGGCAAAGCGCAACAACAACTAAGAACAGAAATCAGACCAAGTGATGGCCTCGAGCTGATCTTCCACCAAAGACAGCTAGCATTTGGCGTTGCCATGGAAATGCATAGTGTCAACCTACACCCAAACAACGGACTCGATGCTATAGAGCTCAAAGTAATGAACGGCTTGCTTGATCCACAATTTAGGATGACCCCCCTCGAACATAGGGAAATCAAACTTGGGAAGCTTGCCGGTATGGACGCCCCCAGATCCCCCCTAATGAACTGACTCATAATGACCTCCTGGGTGGGGCTGTGGTTGGTGCGGTGGTGGTGGGCATGGAGGAGGACATGGTAACAGATGAGGGTGTGGCAGAATCGCCTAAAATAACTCACTTCTAGAGGTGCTTGTCTTCCATTAGACACTAAACACCCCAAGAGTGAGATAATTTAAATAGTTCTATCAAACACACCCCATGAGAGAACATGAAAATCCATATTTTTCAATAGGATCATAAATGGGACAATAAAGTTTACAACATTTTAGTCATTTCTTACATCACTTTCCATGCAACATCAAAGTATAATATTTATTGTTTATAACAGTGGAATATAACCATGTTATCAGAGTTTTAGCAGAAATAAAATCATTTAATGACAAGTTAAACATTAACATGATGGTCCGTTATATACATCATAATAGGTTATAAGTTTTTCCATTGTAAACCATTTTGGGTGAAAGTTTCAAATAAACTCTATGTCCGCAACGTTAAGAAAATCCTCGCTGAGCCCACCAGGAGGTTTCCACACACAAGTGTCAGCTCCACATGTCCCTGTCACCTGCAACAGGGTAGAACAAACCCTAAGTACTCGATTGTACTCAGCAAGACTTACCCGACAGGAGGAAATTAAAAGACTCCAAGGATATGCAAGGCTATCTGGCTTGTGGGATATTGCATCTGTAGGAAGTATTATTAAGCGTGCATCCTTATATTCAATTTTATTAGCAATCACTATTAGTCCATTATCTAACCATTCTAGGTAAGCACCTATACTACTTTCAAGCAGGTGGTAAGCAATTAGAACTATTTTACCATCTTTCATATTCTAGTTCTTACTACGGTGCTAGATCGTAGCCAAGTCGTACCGTATCTCACGGTGATTCGTGAACCAATGTATCCTAACTGGGTACCTCAAAACACACGCCCCATTGTACCCCAGGCACAAGCAGGACCAATCCACCACTCTCCTGTCAAGGGGTCTAGGTCCTCGTCCAAATTTGGACTCCAAGCCCCCACACCTGAGTCCCGGACTTAGTGTGGTGCTTAGACCTCCACCATCCCCACCTCCAATCAATCGATCTGGAAAGAGCCAGAACCCATAACAAGAGAGCAACGAGCCTTCCCGCTCCCATAAGCAAGTATGTGTTCAGGATAGTAAGTCTGTGACCTGACTAGAATCCAATGCAACGGACGGTCCTCAATCGACACAGGCGGAACAAGTGCAATCCAAGCCTCGCTCGAATGCCAAACCAAGTCCGGATTCAAAGTACCATTCCGCCCGGTCTTCAATTATCATTCATATATATATTCCATGTGATAGTAATATAATAACAACAATAATATATTTCGTATCTCTCGCGAGTGACAGGCAATCACTCGACTTCTAGCATAGCAATCTATATGATCCTATCATACTAGTAAGACTCATAGGATAAAGATATATATATATATATATATATATATATATATATATATATATATATATATATATATATATATATATATATATATATATATATATATATATATATATATATATATATATATATATGCAAGTGGGTTTTCATTCAACTCCTTAAAACTTAATGCACAAACATAAAATAAAGTGCAGAATAATAGAGGTTATGCACCGATGCTTGCCTGGGTAAGATATAATCAAAAGTTAGCATTCCATCAAGGTGATACAATCATCAAGGCACCATCTTTTCCGCTACCTCGGTCGACTCCATGATCCATCGTTGTTCCTATTATGGTATATGTGGATGCAACGCAGAGACGCAATTAATCAACAGTAACCGCAACTCTTAAATATACGATTACGCTCCGCAAGCCAACGAGCTAGCTTTAATGACTAACGTGCTGGTCCACATATCCACATCGTCAAGTAAGGCTTTGTCTCTAGAAAAATATTTTAGTTCTAAAATCCCAAGGTATTTTGGCATTTAATTCATTAAATATATATTTTTGAACTATGGCTCATTTAGCTACCTTAGCAGACTAATTATTATGGAGCTCAAAAATTGCAGTGATCACCTAATAATGTTAGGGATTTACTGTGAAAGTTTTAGAGCCAACACTATCACCAATTTATCACAATAATTCCTACAAGTTTATATTTTGATAATATTAAGTATCTCAAATTAATTATATAGATCCTAAGAATATTATAAAACTATATGAACAAAATATACTAATAGATAGATCATGATTTTAGGAACCTGACAAAATTAGTTTCATAATTTTTGGTTAACTACATAATTTTATATTGAATTTACAAATTTACCTTAGAAGCTAAATTAGAAAATGCTTTAGAAATAGAAAAGGGTCGGCGGCAACCGATTCGGTCCAACAGCCCAAGCGGCTCACGCGGAAATGGTCATGCGCGTAGCAGGCCGGCCCAACAAGCGGCCCACGACGGGAAACCCGCGCGCGCACCCACACATTTGAAGAAGAACCCCCAGCTTCACAGAATATCGCGCGACGTTACGGAACACTATTACACTAGAGAAGAGCTTTGCACTAAGGACCCTGGAAAATGCCGCCTTCACCATGGGAAGACCCCTGCTCTACCCCCACGTTCACCGGCACGGTGACCAGCGGCATGGGCGGCTGCGCTAAGCACACAAAGCTCGCTAGGATAGGGATAAAGGAGCCAACCTCTGCCTACCGCTAAGCACGCATTCCTAGGTGACGGTTGGGATCCTAACGGTGACTTCTATTGCGCTGCTCATGGCGGTAGACTAACCACCATGGCAGCGTGAGCGTTCTGGCGAGCTAGAGCCACTAACGGACTAAAAGGGTGGTGATTGAGCATCAGCAGCTTACAACGAACATGATCGAGGTGATGGTTAAGTTGGAGATGGCCCCCGCAGCACTGGCCATGTGCGCCCACACCCCACGGCGGCATGCCGAGCATGGCACCAGCATGTCACCGCGCTGATGGTAAGCCTCCTAGACAAAATAGCACTAGTACCAAGTGGAGGGGGGTCAATGCGAGTTTATGGTCTCAAACAATCGAACTTCTATCGCTCCAATCCTACCTCTCTTCCTAGTTCCCGGTCACAGTGGCAACCATGTCCCGCAACGGCAAAATGCTGAATTGGCCGTCGATAGCCCTTGGCCGGGGATGGGAAAGACGGAGTGCTTAGTGGACTTCTAGAGCCACCTATCGGCACAAAGAATCAGGTCACAGAGGACCAGAGCTTAAGCGGATTGGAGGGCAACTAGACGAGCTCTGGCCATGCCATGTCGTGGAGAAGCACCCGCACATGGGCAGATGGCTTAAGATGGCCAACTCAGATCTCTTGCTGTGACATGAGCATGTGCACGCAACTGGCGAATAGGAGGTATTGGCACGATGCGCTTAACTCAGAGTGACCGGACCCGAGTCGAGCTCTCCATGGTGGCTAACGGGACAAGGCAGGGCAAGGGAGCGTCCAATCGCTTCTACGGTAGAGCCACCGATTCGACACGATGTCAAGGCTCCAACACATGGACTGCGTGATAGGTATAATGAGGGGCGGAGCAAGCCCCACGTTGACCACACACTACAGCCGCAACCATGGCATGGACCGACGGCCAGCAGCGCGCCCGCACCACCCACAACAGAGACCACGCCCAGGCGGCCAACTAAATAGGACGGCGCACATGCAACAACGGGACTAGCCACGATTGGCCCATGACTATCGCTCTGGCCGCAGCGCGAGCTCGACGCCCACAGTGCCTGCGCGCGTGGTGACCATGGCCATGGAAGCCAATTGTCAAAACGGTGATGAACATGCTTTTTAAAAGCATCACAAAGACTTCTAACGACTTCGGATGCAGTTCGACTAATTTTCCTAACCTAAAGCCAGTAGTATCAACTACCAGGCGAAGCAATTACCAAGGTCAAGGAGCAACTCAAGGAGGAGATGGTTTCCTGCCAGCATGGGTTCGTCACGCCGAACTCTAGTTCACGAACATGGCACTAGAACGTGATTCACCGCACGTTCTAAGGAGTTTTGGGAAATTTTTAAGGGTTCAAGTTGATATCCAACTCAACTACAACCTACACCTCACCCAAGTGCTAAGTTAGAAGCAACCAATGATACAAGAACATGATTTTAGTGCTTAACCATTTTTGTCGGAATTCAAATGCCAAAATGGCATTGCCTATGGCCATTACAGACATAGAAAATTTAAAGGCTTGGTTAGAACTAGCAACCACTAGCACTCTTGTCATGATTTTTAAAAGGCCTAAACTTTATTAACCTTAACCAACACCTACTTCACGCAATAGTCCATACTTTATACCAAACCATAGGAGCAAGATATTTAAGCACTATTTAACTATTTTGCTCAATATAATTCGCTAAAATGGTACTTTAAACATAAATTCAAGTGTTTGTCGACTTAACGAAAAGAGCTTATCTTAACGTCAAGTTTAATTTTAGAGCTCCCAAAACACTAGTTAACAACATCTATTTTCCAAAAGTTAAAGTTGCATTGTCATCTACCAAGTTTGTACTTCCAACTTTATTTAAGTGTCACATACATGTTCTATAGTATTTTTGCTTAATAAAAATTGGTTTTAAACCCTAAGTGATATAACATGACTATTGAATCAACTTTTGTTTAGCATTTTTGTTGATCATTTTGAGTTATGAAAATTGATCTACACGCTTTATCACATGCATTGACACATAAATATGATGCTCATGACATAGTTTAGCAAGTAGTTTAAGCGGTAACACCGAGGGTGTTACAGAGGGGAAGGAGGATGGCAAGGAAATGTACCCTTGCCGGGAGGTGGAATCAGAGTGGTGACCACTCCAAATTCACCTTCCCAGTTCTTGATTTCGACGTGGTGCCCGTTGGGCCGAGTGGCTGCGTATCCCGTAGGTGGGCGCGGGGTAGCCTGGAAGTCACCGTAGCCGGGTGACTTGAAGTTAGGGCTGAGGACGGGATTGGTGTCGTGGATCGACGCGCTTATTGACGCAGGAACCGACACTGACTTGCTGGCGGGCGCGGTCGCGAACACCCCAGGAGTCGCTGATGGGCCATCCAACATTGAGCGTTCCATGTACTTGGAGATCTTCCCAACTTTGAGCTTCAGGGTTGCGAGCTTGTTGACCTCGATGCGAAGGTCGTCGATGACGCCGTCAACTCCACAGCGCCATTCGTCGAACACCTTGGCTGTAGACTCCAAGGCATCCAAACGGGTGGAAGACGACGCCGCGATGGAATCCAGCTTCCGCTCTAGGCCATCGAAGCGCTTCTCCTAGGCGGCGAAACGCTTATCGAGCTCAGCCAGGAGCGCCTTCCGTTAGAACCCATGGCACCATGGCTGCATTAGAGATGAGTGTAGTGGTCATGGTCGGCGAGGGTAGCGAGCTCTAGATCCACTGCACACTCCACAAACCGTGACTCTAGGACTAGAATTACGGAATCCTCGAATCAAGCTGCAGCTCACAGACTCAATTTGAGGTTAGACCAACCAAATCCGTTGGAATCAAGCAGTCGATGGGATGTAGTGACTGGCAATCGGAGGAGGCCGAGGAACGGTGTCTCTGATACCACTTGTGAGGGATTGGAGTTGGGGAGGGAGATCAGAAAGAGGATTGGGGAAGAAGAAAGGCGCACGAGGAAGAAGAACAATGGATACGACGGACGAGTGCTTTAGATTAGGAATAGAGTTTTCTGTTATGACAAATCATGTCCTCCTCAACTAGCTCACGGCTCTCTTAAAGGTACAGAGGCGCTGCCCCTTTCACGCACGCAGGCATACCGTTCAGGCCCATTGCTCGCTGATGTAGCGTGGGTTCTGCTTCTTAGGCCGCCGACTCGTGGGCCGAGATCCAGACGTCCCCTTCCCTTCATCCTAGTCAGCAGGTGGCGCCTGGTTGGGGAGGCTGCTGACAACATCTTAACTGTCACCTTCAAAAAAATTTCCAAAAACAACAAAGAATTAGTCGAGGAAGAACACACTAACAAACATGAAAAGAAGAAACAGAAGGGAAATTGCAACAGCAAGACCGCAAAAAACACAATGGAAACGCTCCTTATAGGGCGTCCGTCCGCCCAGACGGCCCCTGCACTCGCCCACAACCGTCCTCGCCAGCGTCGCCTGCGGCCTCCACTCGTGCCCTCGCTGCCCGCCCGCACCACGCACAATGATCCCAACGCGCTAGGCACTCGCTAGCTCGCTCCCGAACTTGTGCCTCCCGTCGTGGCCGCGCTCCATCTGCCTGCCCCTGCTGAGGTCCATGCCGCCGGCGAGCTACACACTGGCGACCTCCGCACCTTCGAGCTCCACGTCGATGAGCCTCAATTCGTCCAAGCAGCAAGCAGATGCTACGCTGAAAGCGCATGTTGCAATAGTATGTTTCAAGTGTGTCAGATGTTTCAGAGGTATGTTGCAAGTGTTGTATATCGATGTTGCCAAAGTAGATCGAGATGTTACACATGTTGTAATAGCTATACAAATATGTTTCAAGTGTATGTTCCAAATGTTCCATCTGTTCCAAAAGAATGTTGCAATTGTTTTGTTTGGATGTTGCAAAAGTAGATCTGGATGTTGCATATATATGTATGTTCCAAGCATATGTTTCAAGTGTTTTCAGGTGTTTCATGCGTATGTTTGTAAATGTTTCATCTGAATGTTGCATATGTTTGTAATGATTTTCAAATATTTTTCAGGCATTTTCACAAGTGTTTCAGACGCTTGTTTCAAGTGTTTCATCTGTCTTCTTTTGTATGTTGCAACTGTTGCATCTGGATGTTTCAAAAATAGATCGGGTGTTGCACATGGAAGCGGCTGGCATCTCGAACGACGTCCGGGGTGACGTGGGTGACGTCCGGGACGGCACGGGCTGACTGCTGGTGCGCTCCCTCGCGAGTGCGACGCGCTAGGCACTTGTTCGCTCCCTATGCGGACAGCGTCCGGACGCTATTGCCTAGATCGGACGTCTGGACGCTAGCAAGTTCGAAAACACAAACTCTAGCACAACCGTCAACACAAACTCTAGCACGACCACCGAGAGGCCACATCTCCTACACTCACATACTACTAAAATTACTCCTAGAGATAAAATCGACGACACCAGTAAGGCCTTGTTTGTTTGAGCTTAGCTTTTGGTTTTAGCTTTCTGAAAGCTGGCTTTAACTCTCAATTTCTCTATTTTCTTCCTCACAGAGACGGCCTTGATCTTTCCCCATGAAATTTGAAACATTATTTACGAGTTCATGACATATTTGATGGCTATATATATTTTCTTATTTTTATCACATTTTACCTCTTGTTGACTATATCATTGTTTCGTCATACAAATTTGTATCAGAACGTTCTCGTCATAGGTGAGCGGATCCGTGTGAGTGTTGGTTGCTTTCTAGCATTTCTTAAGATTACAAGATGCGATTAGATCCAAAAACACTGCTTCGGTAGATTTCCTATTATCATTTGAATATCCTGCCCGTTCAGCGTCTGGATAAAACGGCCGTGGGATTTTAAAACGTCGTGTGGAACCTGATAGAAATTCACGGTTAATAATTTTGGTTTGGTATGATTTTGGCATGGAATGACTCTGCTTCGGACCGTCAAAATGAATCGTACAGCTGGAGGCCCGGAGTATGACGTCCAATTTCGACTGTCCATATCTTGAGATCGAGAAAAATCTAGGTGTGCTTCGTGTTATTATTGGTTAATAGATGTGTGTGTTGGCAGAGATTAACACTTTGCACCGGCAAAGGAGTTAATGGTTAAATTTTTATACAGAGAGTAGTATAAGTTTGGGGGTGTGGCTAGCGCCCCTAAGTCCGGACGCCCATGCAGCCCACTTCACTCCGACTTACACGCGCACCCCGCCCTTGACGCTGCGCCCGTCGTTCCTCGCGTCCGGACGGCCGCGCAGCCCACCCCCGTCGGTCTCACCCCCACATCGCACGCGTACCCTGCCCCGTCGCTGTGCCCCGTTCCTTCTCCTGACCCCCTTCTCTCTCTTTATCTCCGCATGGGTGGCACCAGGGAGCCGACCCTAGCTCGCTGCGCCCCGTCCACTGGCCCCTGGCTCGCCATGCCCCGTCCCTTGGCGTCCATCACTCTCCGTGTCCCCGTGAAACACTTGCAACATGAAATACTTGGATGCAACATACGTCCGACACATATGAAATATTTGAAACATACTGTTACAACATATGTGTGAAACATATGCAACGTCCAAATAAAACATCTGCAACATATGTGTGAAACAAATGCAACATTCGGATAAAACACTTACAACATGTGTGTGAAACATATGCAACGTCCAAATAAAACACTTGCTGCAACATACGCCTGAGATAGATGAAACATTTTGAACAACGCTTGCAACATACCTCTAAAATATTTGCAAAAATATGCAACATGTGCAACATCCCGATCTACTTTTGCAACATCCATATGTAACAATTGAAACATAACTCTAAAACATCTGAAAACACTTGAAACATACATTGGCAACATAGGGGAGGGGAAGGCCAGGGCCGGGCGATTCCGGTTGTTGGGGTGGGATCCAGCGGCGAGCGGTAGCCGGCAGCGCACGAGCACCATCAGAAACAGCACCAGTGGCGACGCATGAGCACCACCACCGGCCTTGGCTCGGCTGGGCGGGCGGCGTGCGCTACGGGAGGGAGCGGGCAGTGCGGCGCACGGCCAAAGCGAGGAGAGAGGTGCGGGTAGGACGCGCGACGGGTGGGAGAGAGGAGTGAGGAGCGAGCGGCATAGGTGGGGCGCGCGACGGGCAGGAGCGAGGAGCAAGCGAGTGAGCGGTGTAGATGGGGCACGCGACGGGTGGGAGCGAGGACCAAGCGAGTGAGCGGCAAAGGGTGGGGCGTGCGGTAGGAGAAGGCCGCAGCAGCGAGCCCGGACATTATGGATAAGTTTGTGCCACGTAGTCCAAACCTTTCTATAGTTGAGTTGTCTGAACTCGATAGAAACGTTTGCCAAAATTAATCCTCCGGTCAACATTAGTTGACATTTAGGACGAAGCAAAAGAAATGCTGACGGGAGAAACAAAATGGGGGTGTGTTATAATGGCCCTGTTCGGCTTATCCCATATTCGGTTTGTTCGGCTTCTTTTTTTCAGGTGGAACAGTGTTTTTCTCTCACAACAATTCAGCCGGAACAGTATTTTTCAGCCAGTTTCAGACCGACGAACGGGGCGAGGGTGCACCTAACGAATGCAACAGCTCGATGAGATCGATCATTAGCCTACAATTTCATTGGAATATATAGGGAAGCGTGAGCAACAGCCTCTGTTTCTCTTGGGTCACCACCGGCTGTGCTGTCGTCGTCTTAGAGCAAGTATAATAATAGATCGTAAGCTGACTAAATGCTGAGTGGAGGAGAAAGCAGAGAGATAGGCTGTAAGTTTACAGCCGGCTTAGACATAAAAACCAACAAACTTTATGAGAGAGACATGTGTGCCATGTGTTAATAATGAAAAACTAACTACTATATGGGTGAGTTGAGAGAAGGCTGCAAAGAACCTTACAGCTAGCAAGCCAGCTGCATTATTAGCCTTGCTCTTATACTATATAGTAGAGTACTCCCTCTATCCCATAAAGAGGGTCATTTATAGGATGCGTGTAGGTCAAACTTTCTTAACTTTAACTAGGTTTATAAAAAATACGTATAATATTTATATCTTCAAATAAGTTTATTAGAAAAGTATATTCAACGAACTATCTAATGATACAAATTATGTATTATAAATATTAATATTTTTTATATAATTAGTTAAAGTTAAAAAATATTGATTTCTTAGGAAACGAGAACGACATTATTATTATTTTTTTGACCGAGGAGTATAAAAGAAGCTGTTGGGTTTGCTTTGCCGTCCGCAGAAGCACCGAAGGCACTTTGAGGCAAATGACACGACCAACCCAGCAAGCAGCAGCAACAACATGCGTCGAGATCACATGTCAATTAGTCCTGTTCGGCTTCATTCTCCGCTGCAATTATAAGGCCGTTTGATGCAACACCCCTTTTCTTCATTATTACTAGTCCAAATCGAAAAGCATCAAAAAAAAGTTGGATCTATATATTCCTCCTCTCTCTCTCTGGTTGGCGCAAATCGAAAGCAATGTTTCGTACACATCTCAGCGACAGTCACAGCTTGCCCAGATATTTCGACGGCCGTTTCCAAGATTTTGGAGGCAAGCAACTCTGTTTTGTCCCATCTCTTTTTATAACCCAGGTTCCTGGTTTCTATATTTGTTCTAAAATCAGTTAGTTAATCTTAAAAAAACATTGACTTTATTTGTTCAGAAGTTGATTTATTCCGAAACGAAGAAAGTAACCCTACATCGTATAAGAGGTTAACTTTGGTGTAGGATGGTAATCCTACCTGCGGGTAAATAACCTAACATGTGTAGGCGTTGTGGGTACAAAATTACACCCAAGCAACGGATATAGGTACAAGTACAAGTATAAGATTTTACAGGTGGATACAGGTACCGACTTGTCGTTGTATCCACTATTGCTTAAATACAAGCGATTCCATCTGTTATAGGGACAATAAATATAACTCATTGGTGCGGATATCCACAGATATCATATCCTACCCACAGATACAGATATACATATGAAATTTAACCGTTAGCCAATTTGTCATGGGCGGGTATTTACTTCACCCGCTTTTTACCCGACCCGACTTTGGTGGTTCTAAGAGCATCTCCAAAAGTCTTTTTTAACTAGCTCTCTAAAAAGCATCGTGTGGAGAGTCATTTTAAAAATCGCTCTCTATGACCCCATTTGGCACAGCTCAGCTTCGCTTGTGAAGCTGTTCTTTTTTGGGGGTTTTAACTTCACGAGCAGCTTTCTCAGTGAAGCTAGATTTGTTTGTAGACCCGTTTGGTAAAATAGTTCTGCATATAGATTTACTTAAAAAATGTTCTCATATAATCCCGCACATGACCCATAAGCGTGAGGTGAAGCTGTGAAAGGCTACTATTTTCAGCTTCATCTCATCCTATCTCTATATGAGAGCACGATTTAAGGAGCTTCGTAGGTGAAGCTATTTTCAAAAGATCTGTGTGGCAAAAAACAGCCCACAACAACTCATGAAGTTGATAGTGAAACTATTCTAAACAGGGCTTATATCTTTCCACCCTCCATCATTTTTTCTATATTTACGTATTCTAGAGAGCCAAACTTGACTTTTATCTTTGACATGAGAAATTTAGAATAGATGATGAGATTTTAGAGATCTAATTAAACACACGTTGTTGGATGGTATTCTTATCAATAAAGGACATAAAGAGGCTTTTGGAGTTGATATAATAAAGCTATTAAATTAATAAACCAAACTTCCCGGTGGTTATACCCACTTTGTGGTCGTTTTACTTATATACGGCCACACCTTGTGGGTCTGAACTGCATTTTGGGGAAAATGGTGAACTTTGGACGGAGATACTAACAAAACACTAGAGCATTAATTCTTTTCCTCTCGCAATGCATGTGTTGACGTTGGATGGAGATCCAAATCACACATCAGGAAGGACTAGCACGCTCGATTGCAATCAACCTACCACACGCAGCAAGTGACTCTAGGAATTGACTAAACCGATCTAGAGCTCGTCCTTCGCCGCCAAAGCTTGGGACACCACCCGGGAGGGCCCGTCAAGAAGGAGCACACAAAATAGGGTAATAGATGTAAAAATGATGATTGAGTATTGAATCCTTTAATCGGCCATGATCCTCTCGTATATAGAGGGGATGGTCTTTTCCCGGTAGGAAACAAACCCAAAACATGTTCTCCAATTTTCCCACATAAAAAAAATCCAAAACCAATTTGGAAACCAAGCTGATTCGGACTCAGCAGAAAGTCAGCTTCGGCTAAGCTGGTTTTCATGGGCCCAGGGCGCTGTGACTGGCCTGAGGCAGGGTAGTCGGCTTAGCCGACTCAGAGAGCTGGCTAGGAGTCGGCTAAGCCGGCTCTAGGCTAAGGAACCGGCTTAGCCGGCCATAGAGTCGGCTAAGCCGACTTTGCCGAGGCAGGGGCTGTTCTCCCTTTTCCTTGCGTGTTTCTTTGTCGTTTCTCGCGTCAAATATATATTCTCCAACACCTCTAGGATATTAGGAACTTGTTAACATAGCCCAATTTCCATGTTAAGACACTTTTGAGTGTCAACAACATGGCTAAAGATTCAAGATTTGAAACCTAAAACACTCAAATGCTGCAAAAACATTATATTTGTTTTCCGTATAGAAAGGGCTGTGACTCGTGAGAACATTGCCTAGCGAACTGCTAGTACAAGTGGTCATTATTTATTCGGTGAAGAAAAAGCAAGGGAGCCCATCAGCCGAATCAGCCCGGAGAGAGGGAAGGCAAAGCAGAAGGGGTGTTTCGTTTTCTGCATTAATTGCAGAAGATGCCCCAAAATGATCAAGCACCAGAATGATTTGTGAACTGAAAGCAACAACACGGTGAGTAGCGACTGTAGCTAGCGAGGGACCATGGGCCATGACGAGGATCTACGCTTGGACAAAATTATACTTGCGTGTGTCATGCTGCCGTCAGTTCTCCAATAAATGCATGCATGTACTAGTCAAGAACATGTACATGTAACATGTTGTATACTGCATGCATTTTGTCAAAGAAAAAACAGAGTTACATGTGGGTTGACTGACTATTATATATCCTAGGTAGTAGAGACTAGGAATGAAGATTCTTTTTTTTTGAAACTGGAATCAAGATTCTACGTACTATGTACTCTCGCAAATTCTAAATTACAGAACGTTATTTTGACTTTTTCTATACACTGTGTGACTGTGTGTAGATATCTTAAAAAGCTAAAATAATTTATAATTTGAATCAGAGAGAGTACTTTAGAAACCGATGGAAACATTGAGTACTTTAGAAATCCTGACAAGATCCAAGAGGGAGAAGAATATAATGATCTCATAGTACGCATACGTATGGAGGTCAAGCACGGCACTCTCCACTCTCCAGAACCATGCATATGCATGTGCATATATATATATGGCCATATGGGCCAGCGCATCGGCATGTGTGTACCACCGCCAATAATCATCCATGCATGTCTGGTCTGCCGATCGATCGATCCAAGCAGACCATGTGTATTGTACGTGTTACTGCATCTTCAGCACTTTGAACGAACTGTCGCTCCTTCCATCATCTAAAAGAAAGAAAAGAAAACATTTTCCTTTTTCTTTTGAAAGAAAGAGTCGCGATCGTCGTCGCCCCGTCCGCCGGACCAATTAAACGGCCGGCTGGCGCGACGGCGGCATCTCAGGAAACCGAAGGACGGAGCATCGACGGCGACGGTACGTACGTCAATGGTTGATGATGATTGATGAAGAAGAACCGCTTGTATTATTGCGTGACACCACCGACGTCATCGGGCAACAATTATTGTGGAATGGAATCTGGCGCCAGGTTATACAGCGGTCAGATCATTGGCCACGACGATATTTCTTGGTCTTGTCTCTTCCGGGACCCGTGGTCTGCATCCACCGGGGTTGGGGTTGGGGTTGGGGTTGGGGCGTCCCAATCGCCATCAGCCATCACCATGGTCGAGATCAGATCCGCCGATCGATCCGCCTCTTGGATGTACGTATATAATTCTTGCGATCGGGGCGAGGCCTATCTAGCTCATGCTAATGACAGACATCGGCGTCAGTGTCCCATGCGGGCATCCTGTGTAATAACGCTATTATATTGTTGTAAGCTAATCCAGCATCCCATGCATATGCAGCAATATGTACTTAGTACTACTCTCTACTATTACTGACCTCCAACAAACATGGTTGTACTCTGCATGCGATTTTCCTTTTGATGTAAGGAGTTAATTAAAATTAAGGTCGTCACGTCAAGTTGTCTAGATTGCATGTAAGTATTATATATGGGGAGACCAGTTGTAATGGTCTCGAAAGCAAAACGAATATGTGGCCGCACAAAAAGAGAAAGAGGGAGAGGGAAAGGATGGTGGAGGTGAACTTAGCTTGACAACTACTACTTGTCCCGCCATATATCCCTTCTGTCATTGCAAACATATGCACCTAGTTTTTAATTTCTTTTCTTCAATCCCTGAAACTGAAGAAATTTAAGACCTCCTCGAAGCTTGCCGACTAAGAAATCATAGCTTGTAGCCAATTTTTGTAGAAGAAAAAAAAAGCGAAACCATTACTACAAATAACGTGCATGCATGTACGTACTTGAGTTTTACTTTAGAAAAAAGTTGGGCTCAATTTAAGTGCCAATTATGACTACGAAGAATTTTTTTTTAAAAAAAAGGACCTGCTTGTAGCTTGCCAACTAAGAAACCTTAGCTTCTAGCCAATTTTTGGAGGAAGAAAAATAAAAGCGAAACCATTACTTCAAATAATGTGCATGCATGTACTTGAGTTTTACTTTAGCAAAAAGATGCGCTCAATTTAAATACCATATTATTATGACTCTGAAGAGAAAATTAAAAAAAAAGGACCTCCTTGTAGCTTCCTGACTAAGAAATCTTAGCTTTAGGAATTCTTTCGAGAAGAAAAATAAAAGCGAAACCATTACTACAAATAATGTGCATTCATGTACTGAAGTTTTCTTTAACAAAAAGCTTGGCTCAATTTAAGCTGGGCTCAATATTTTTTCTTAGATCTTAGTATTCCCTTGTAAAAGAAAACAAAGGAGACAGGGAGTACTTTCTAAGTCATACTTTGCATGTGCGTAGTGGTGAGTGGTTTGTATCACAAAAGGAAAATATGGTTATCAAACCCCAAAATTGAAAAAAGAAATATAAATGAGGCAGCATATATTTAAAGCTTGAGCGAGAAAGCACCAGCACGGCAGCACCACATATTTTGAAAAGCCATATATATATGTGTGTGTGTGTGTGTGTATATATATATAGAGAGAGAGAGAACTACTGCTGGCTACAAAATAACTTATTTTGTAGTCATTTTGAGTTACGATAATTACTATATTAATTTACGAGATTATAGTAACTCCTTACTAAGTGGTTTAGTATAACGTTATGGTAAATATCCTCATGTATTATAGTAACCTAACTATCGTAAATATGTATTGACATTATCGTAAATATATATATATATAGGGAGAGTATATTCAGTAGTCAGCTACAAAATAAGTTATTCCGTAGCCACCTCCATTTACGATAATTTTATATACTAATTTACGATAATGTCAATACATATTTACGATAGTTGGGTAACTATAACACATAGAGATATTTACCATAACGTTATAGTAAACCATATAGTATGAAGTTACTATAATCTCGTAAATTAATATAGTAATTATCGTAACTTAAAGTGGCTACAAAATAAGTTATTTTGTAGCCAGCTACAGGGTAGTAGTTCTATATATATATATAGAACTACTACCTAGTATGAAGTTACTATATATATATATATATATATATATAGAACTAGTACATGTTGGCTATAAAATAACTTATTTTGTAGCCACTTTAAGTTACGATAATTACTATGTTAATTTACGAGATTATAGTAACTCCATGCTATGTGGTTTACTATAATGTTATGGTAAATATCTCCATGTGTTATAGTAACCCAACTATCGTAAATATGTATTGACATTATCGTAAATTAGTATATAAAATTATCGTAAATGGAGGTGGCTACAGAATAACTTATTTTGTAGCTGACTACTGAATATACTATATATATATATATATATATATATATATATATATATATAATTATTATATCAGCCGGTGTGCGTGATGCGATCGTAACGGTGCAAGCACGCCCAGGAACCAACCGAGTATATTGAGTGTTGCTTCTGCAAAACAAAAGATGTTCATTTCTCGCTCTGTACATGCGGAGAAGGATTACGCAAAAAAAGGTTTCATCGTCTGTAAAAGTATGCATATTGTAACCAGCTTTACAGTTTAAAACTCTGAGCAGTACCAGCCATTCAAATTTTTTTTTTTTTTTTTTTTGCCGTTTGAAAAATCGGGCATCCGGCCCATCTGGACAAGCTAGCAACCCATCGTAGGGCCTAAACGGCCCGTGAAAACCCAACGCTGCACCCACACGCAGGTCCACGTGGTCTGAAGCATCAACCGGAACTCCGGAAGCAGCGCACCCATGGGCCATTGGCCCCATGGCCATATGCCTACTCCTTTGCCAAAGCCCACGAGTTACGAGAGGATCCACTACAGAAAAAAAAAACGAGTTACGAGAAGATATAGTAAAATCTTTCGAACAGGGAGGTGTCGAATGTGAAAGCCTTATCGATTCTTGACGATAAAAAAAGACTGTCTAGCGCTCGGTCGTGTCCCACGCTGGCCGCACAGGGGGTGGGAACGCTAGGCTCGTGAGCGAGTGCACTAGCAGTGAGCCCCACGCCGCCATACACGTCGCCCATGCCATCTTGGACGTTGCCCGCGCGGTATCCGATCTATTTTTGAAATATTCAAATGCAAGATAGATAAAACACTTAAAATAAGCGTCTGAAACACTTACAAAAACACATGAAAACATTTGAAAATCATTGTAAATATATGCAACATCAAGATTAAACACTTACAAACATACGTATGAAACACCTGAAAACACTTGAAACATATGCTTGCAACATGCATTTATATGCAACATCATATCCAGATCTACTTTTGTAACATCTAGATAAAATAATTGCAACGTACGTATGGACTACATGAAACATTTGGAATATACACTTGAAACATACGTGTATAGCCATTCCAACATGTGCAACATCCCGATCTACTTTTGCAACATCGATATACAAACACTCGCAATATACCTCTGAAACATTTAAAACATACTCTTACAACATGCGGTTTCACCCTTCTTCCATACGACGCAACATAGAGAGAGGGAACGGCCGATTCTGGCAAGCCGATGGCTGAGGATGTTGGCATGGCTTGGCAACGGTCAGCGATGACCCCCTCTCCTAGCCACCCAGCCACACATGGCGTCCGGAAAGGAGCCTCCGATCTCAACAAGGTCGGAGAAGATGCTCGCGAGGAGCGACGGGTGCGGTGGCACAGCGACGGGGTACGGGGACGGGGAGCAGCGCGCTGCGGCGGCGGCCTGTTGAGGTGGGCGGCGAGGAGTTGGTGTGGACTAGGTTGAGGAGCGGGTGCAGGAAGCAGCACGTGTGCTCTCATACGAGCAGGCAGTGGCTGTGTTTCCTGTCTGGAGGAAGGAGAAGAGGAGCTAACGTTCAGGCTTGCGTGTAAGAGAGAGGGAGGGAATAGGTGGGGTGGCCGGTTGGGCTGCTGGCCATTCGGCCCAGGCAGAGGGATCGAGCGCAGAGCAAAGCATCCAATTTTTTAAGATTCCGGACATATGTTCTGTAGCATTATCGTTAAAAAAAGTTACTCACAGAGCTATCAAAACTAGCTCAAAGATCATGTGGCATATTCGCACCAAAGTATTTTACTTATCTACTCTCTCCATTCCAAACTATGGGACATTTAATTAGCTTTTTCAGATATGTAATTTTGTTATGCAGTTAGATATACGCTATGTCTAAATTACAAGCTCAAAGTCTTTTTTATATAATGAAATAGAAGTATCCCAACCTTCGCATCATGGTGATGCTTTAGCCGTTCATTATTACAATAGTTACTAACGGAGCAAAGCAAGCTCAAAGTTCACCAGACAAAAGCGCAAAAAAGAGACCCAACACCTTTAATATAATCTGTGTAAACATCCACCCTTGTCCAACAAAATCCTCCATTATGGTGATCTCCAAAGCGCGGCTAGCGTTCCACACAACTTTTCCATTCGCCACCTACTACTAATTTTCCATCCTAGTGCAATGTCGCTAAAGTGTTACAATAGGCTCGAAATAGTTGCAATAGCACCAATGAAAATGATTTAAGTTCTGGACCCATAGTGAAAATGATTTTCACCACTAGTTTTATGCCCGAGCTGATGGTGAAAACCTAGGAGTTCGTCGCCGGTTCATGTGCTGAACCAGCAGTGAAAGCTTGGTAGGTTTTCACCGTCAGCACATGACCCCACAATGAAAGTTAATTTTGCCACCAAACAAAAGCGCAAAAAAGAGACCCAACACCTTTAATATAATATGTGTAAACCTCCACCCTTGTCCACCAAAAACCTCCATTATGGTGATCTCCAAAGTGCGGCTAGCGTTTTGCACAACTTTCCCATTCGCCACCTACTACTAATTTTCCACCCTAGTGCAACGTCGCTAAAATGTTACAATAGGCTCGAAATGGTTGCAATAGCCCTAATGAAAATGATTTTAGTTCTGGGCCGACAGTGAAAATGATTTTCACCACTAGTTTATGTCCTGAGCTGATGGTGAAAACCTAGGAGTTCGTCGCCAGTTGATGTGCTGAACCGACAGCGAAAGCTTGGGTGGTTTTCACCGTCAACACATGAACCGACGATGAAAATCATTTTTGCCACCGGTTCTATTACGTATCGGTGGCGAAAATACCATTATAGAAAACCAATTCTTAAGTATTGCATGTAGACCCAAGTGTTAAGTCTGTGTCACGTCGGTAAAAATCAAATTTGCAAACTATTTTTGGGATTAATTTCCTCTCTGTATGAGGAGTTAATACAAGTGTGTAGTATGTAATATTTGACATCATTATCTAAAAAAATGTAATATTTGACATTGGAGGGGGTTTCAAACTTTTGTAATGACTTGTTTGGATACACTTGAATCCACGTCAATCTATATAACGGTGATTAGAGTGTAAAACAAGCTCTAAAGTTGAGGGTGGCGTGGGGAGGGGAGGGACTCGATTCATATGACGATTTTGGTTGAGGATGGTCGTGTGATTACGACTTACGAGCAAGACCAACCAATCAATCAAAAAGACAAAAAAGACCTTGTCGCAATTATTGCTATTTTTTTGATAAGGCAATTATTACAATTGGATTTTTAAAGCTCAAACTAGACAGATATCAGCAGCATTACTGGCGGCAAAATCAACCAAGTGCAATGACGGACGAACTGGCTTATGATGAATGTTCATTCACAAAGAAGTAAAACAGGACATGCAGCAGGGAGCAAATAGTCCTGCTGTGAGGGATTTGGGCTAATAGTCCTAACGAAATGATTCGTCGCCGTCGGTGCCCCCGCTACGCCACCGCCGTCGTCGAGTAGAGGCCAGCAGGAAGAACTCACGCCGGCAGTGGCGGTAGAGGGAGCCGACGAGGTCGCGGAGCTCTGGCAGCAGCGCGGTGAGGTTCCGGCCCGACGGCGACAGGGCGGGGAAGGGGCAGAGCAGGAAGCCCAGCGCGAA